>NC_040097.1:938207-1250942 GCF_003369695.1 Bos indicus x Bos taurus
CCCCGTCGGGGGCTGTCTGCCCGGGCTCCAGACGCTCCAGCCAGGGCCGTGGGCGCCGCCCAGCGGCTGGTCTTGGCGTTGCAGCCGCTGGCTGCACTTCCTCACACACCGTCCTGGGGGCTGCTGCCCTCAGAGCCCAGCCCCTCCGACGGCCCCTCCCGCCACCCCGTCTGCTCTCGCCTGGTGCTCCATCGGCTTTTCCTGCCCTGCTGCCCTTGGGCAAGCCGTGTCACCCCACCCGGTTCTGGGAGCAGCCCCCATGACCGTGGGGCACAGGCTACGCAATAGCCCTCAGGAGGAGTCTCCGTGGGGGCGGGGACAGCTCAGGGAAGCAGTTTCTTATGCTAAACAGGGATTAGTGGTCACACCATCTCCCAGAGTAGATAGGGCCACAAAGCAGTGCAGGCCACCACACCAAAGTAAACCAAGCCAGCGGCAGGGACCAGTGTACGGCTCTCCTGCCTCCGTCCTGACTGCCATGCAGAAGGGCGGCCCACTCCATCGGACTCAGGAGTGGGTCGTCCGTCCTTCAGGTCTACACGCCACGCGGGGGGGCCTCTGCCTGGGGGCAAGGCCAGCTCTGGCCCCCATGGGGCCTGCCCCACGGCGAGAACGGCATCAGATGTCATCTCAGGAGAGCAGCCAAGGCTGCAGAGTAGAGACAGCCTGAGCCCACCTCCCATGAGCATGCCGGCCGTCGATGGAGAAAACCAAAGCCTCCCTGAGATGACCTGCCGCTGACGACATGAAGAAGGAACCACAGCGAGACGGCGGAGTCCCCCGGCCTGGGGGAGGTGACGCTGCAGAGCGTCCCCCGGGAGTGAGCGCTGGGAGCCCACCCTGCTCCCCATGTGGGGGTGTGACCCCGGGGCCCCCGGAGCATCTGGCTGCGAAGGCGTGAGGCAGAAACCCACAGACTCACACTGACATGGCCTCACAGAACCTCACGCACACCGAGCCGGGCAGGAGCCTGGGCCGGACTTACCTGCTGGCCGCGGAGCGTCTCCTGCAGAGACGGGGCGGCCGGGGCTCGCCTGGACACACACTGGCCCCGTGAACACGGCCTCTGGGCTAAGATCTGGGCCCGTCAGACCCAGAGCTGGGAGACTCAGTCACACACCCCGGGGCGGGGTCACAGCCCTAGCTGGCAGCAGACAGGCCGCCTTGAGACCCCCCTGACCCCCCTGGTGGACACAGCCCTGTCCACCAGACGGCCAGGACGCAGCGTCATCCACCCATGGGGCTGGGCGGGCACTGGGCCTGCCTTCCAGGGAGGCTGCTAGGCCAGCCTCGCCCACCAGAGGGAGACACCCAGCCACAGAAACCAGAGTCTAAACTGGACAGCTACATGTAAAAGAAATCAGAACGTTCTCTAACACCACACACAGAAACACAAACGTAGAGTGGATTAAAGACCTACCTATAAGCTGGCAACTGTAACACTACTAGAGGAAACAGGCAGAACTCCCTTTGACATAAATCACAGCAGTATCTTCTTGGATCCATTTCCTAGACTAATGAAAATAAACGGGACTTACAAGGTTTTGCACAGAAAAACAAACCATAATAGGAACAGACAACCCACAGAATGGGAGGAAAGACTTGCAAACAATTTGGCAAGGGATTCGTCTCCAAAACACACAAGCAGCTCCTAAAGCTCAGGATCAAAACAACAAACAGTCCAATCAAAAGAATGGGCAGGGATCTATATAGACATTTCCCCAAGAAGACATACAAACAGGCAAGAGGCACAGGAAAAGCTGCTCAGCATCACTAACAGACATGCGAGTCAAAACTGCAGTGAGGTATCACCTCACACTTGTCAGGATGGCCCTCATCAGAAAGTCTAGAAATAGCACATGCTGGAGAGAGAGTCGAGAAAAGGGAACGCACCTCCACTGTTCGTGGAAATGTGAACTGGTGCAGCCACTACAGAGAACAGCGTGAAGTTCCTTAAGAAACCAAACGTAGAATTACTGTATGACTCAGCAGTGCCACTCCTGGGCACACATCTAGAGAAAAGCACAATTTGAAACGTGCAACCCAGTCAGTCTTCAGAGCAGCACTGCTGACAACAGCCAAGGCTGGAAACGAGGCGTCAGCCGAGGAGTGGATGCAGACGACACGGCACACACGCGCTCTGCAATGGAAGACCGCTCAGCCGTCAAACACCGTGCCGTCTGCAGCAACACGGATGGGTGTGGAGACTGCTCGGTCACACACAGACACCTATCACTTCTATGTGAAATCTTTAAAAAATGATGCAAATGGACTTACAGAATACAAACTCACAGATTTAAAAACCATGGTTATCAATGGGGAATGAGGGCAGGGAAAAATTAGGAGTTTGGGTTCACACAGATACACGACTACACACACAGCAACCAACAAGGACCTGTGTGGTGCTGCTCAGTGCTCGCTGATGACCTACACGGCAAAGGGGCCGAAGAAGAAAGGGCGCCTGCAGACGGAAACCGAATCACTCAGTTGCACCCCTGAAGCTAGCACAGCGCTACATCGATTATGCGCTGCGCCAAGTCGCCTCGGTTGTGTCTGACTCTGCGACCCCACGAACTGTAGCCCACCAGACTCCTCTGCCCAGGGGATTCCCCAGGCAAGAAGACTGGAGTGGGTAGCCATGCCCTTCTCCAGGGGATCTTCCCAATCCAGGGACCGAACCTACATCTCAGGTCTCCTGAACTGGCAGGTGGGTTCTTTACCACCAGCGCCGCCTGGGAAGCCAAAACACCATCAGTTCAGTTCAGTTGCTCAGTCATGTCCAACTCTTTGCAACCCCAAGGACTACAGAGTCAGACGCAACTGAGCAACTGAACTGATAAGGTTTTTGGCAAAAGCTATGTTCCCATGTGGAAACTTCTGAAAGAGATGGGAATACCAGACCACCTGACCTGCCTCTTGAGAAATTTGTATGCAGGTCATGAAGCAACAGTTAGAACTGGACATGGAACAACAGACTGGTTCCAAATTGGGAAAGGAGTACGTCAAGGCTGTATATTGTTATATATTATTTAACTTATATGCAGAGTACATCATGAGAAACGCTGAGCTGGAAGAAGCACAAGCTGGAATCAAGATTGCCGGGAGAAGTATCAATAACCTCAGATATGCAGATGACACCGCCCTTACAGCAGAACGTGAAGAGGAACTCAAAAGCCTCTTGATGAAGGTTAAAGAGGAGAGTGAAAAAGTTGGCTTAAAGCTCAACATTCAGAAAACGAAGATCATGGCATCCGGTTCCACCACTTCATGGGAAATAGATGGGGAAACAGTGGAAACAGTGTCAGACTTTATTTTTGGAGGCTCCAAAATCACTGCAGATGGTGACTGCAGCCATGAAATTCAAAGACACTTACTCCTTGGAAGGAAAGTTATGACCAAC
This sequence comes from Bos indicus x Bos taurus, assembly GCF_003369695.1. Lineage (NCBI taxonomy): Eukaryota > Metazoa > Chordata > Mammalia > Artiodactyla > Bovidae > Bos > Bos indicus x Bos taurus. The sequence goes on from NC_040097.1 coordinate 941,608, forward strand.
CTAGATAGCATATTGAAAAGCAGAGACATTACTTTGCCAACAAAGGTCCGTCTAGTCAAGGCTATGGTTTTTCCAGTGGTCATGTATGGATGTGAGCGTTGGACTGTGAAGAAGGCTGAGCACCGAAGAATGGATGCTTTTGAACTGTGCTGTTGGAGAAGACTCTTGAGTGTCCCTTGGACTGCAAGGAGATCCAACCAGTCCATTCTGAAGATCAGCCCTGGGATTTCTTTGGAAGGATTGATGCTAAAGCTGAAACTCCAGTACTTTGGCCATCTCATGTGAAGAGTTGACTCATTGGAAAAGACTCTGATGCTGGGAGGGATTGGGGGTAGGAGGAGAAGGGGACGACAGAAGATGAGATGGCTGGATGGCATCACCAACTCGATGAACGTGAGTCTGAGTGAACTCCGGGAGTTGGTGATGGACAGGGAGGCCTGGCGTGCTGTGATTCATGGGGTCGCAAAGAGTCGGACACGACCGAGCAACTGAACTGAACTGAACTGATGTTCCCATGTAAAATAAAAATTACAAAAAGGAAACCATAGTCCTGTACCCCAAGTCCTGGCCCACCTAGAGCAGACCAGATCCGGACGCCCCCCCACCCCCGGGACCAGCTGGGCCCCAGCCCTGCACACTAGCTGCCAAAGCAAGCTTCAGGATCCCCCAGGCCCCGCACCTGACTGTCGGGAGCCGCGCCCCCCCACCAGTGGTCCCCCACTCCAGGACCAGCTCCGCCTGCCTGTAGGGGGCACCACCACCCCAGGCCTGGCTTCCCCGCCAGGGGGTGGGCGCGGCCGAGTCTCCTGGGCCAACTCTGCCCCCAGTGAGCTGGCACCAGCCGGGGGCCCTAGGATTCTGGAAGTGGCCGCCGCGTGACCAGACCCCACTCGCCAGCAGCAGCCACACAGGGCGGGGGCTGGGCCACCCACCTGCCCGCCACAGCCCCTGTCAGCGCCCGGGGAGAGGGGACGCCCAGGACACTCCCAGCTCGCCCAGGTCCAGAAACCGAACCAAGAAACGGAAAACAAACGGCAACACGGACAGGAGGAGCCGGCAGAGGAGCACGCCCAGACGAGGAACAGGACAGACCCCAGCAGCAGACCTGAGTGACGCGGGACGGGCCGCCCGCCGCGGGGCTTCAGGGCACTGACTGCGGGACAACCTGGGACTCAGGGCAGAAAGATGCGCAGGGCGGTTGAGAATTTCAGAACAGCAGCAGCAGCGCACTAAACCCAGGGCCCTTGGAGGGGCAGCCTTGGGTGGGGGCGCGGGTGTCCACCGTGAAGTGGGCCTGCACCCATGACCCCAGCGCCGGGTCCCGGCCCAGAGAGTGCCTCTCCCTGTCCCTCGGCAACACTGGCCCTGGACCCAGGGACCAGACCGTTCTGATGAAGACCCAATAGAGGGCACAGCTCCGAGGGCCCCCCGAAAGCTGGCTGTGGGCCGACAGGCTTTGAGAGCGTTGGGGCCGGAAGAGCCACCGTCCGAGTCACCAGACACTCACCCTGGCCGCCCCACAGGACAGGAGGCAGGCAGGGACGGGCCTAGGGCTGGAGGGAGATGGTCTGCAGGACACGCTTGGGGCTCGGGCGACGGGCTGCAGGCGGACGTGCAGATTGCTGCCTCAGCTGCGGGGGAGCTGCGGTGGGTGAGGCAGCGGGGCAGCCCCAGGTCGGGAGCAGGGCACCTTCCTAACCCGTCAGGAGTTGGGGGCCCACAGAGCGTGGTCAGCCAGGAGGCCACCTGTCTCTGCAGGGCGTGCCGGGGTCGATCAGACAGACAGGCAGGCAGTGGTGGCAGAAACCATGGTTTATTAGGGTTAACTGTGTCGGTCCCGCACTACCTGTTACCCGACACACAGGGCCCCACTGACAGCAGGCATGGAGGGAGGCGGCTGAGCCGTGGGCATGACAGCAAACCAGGAAACTGTGTGGGAAGTCGCTGTGGTCCAATGGGGGGAGTCAGCAGTTGGCGAGGGAGACAGGGGGCCTGCGGGGGGCTCCGAGCACCAGGGCCAAGGGCACGCCGGGGTCAGCACCCCAGCCCCAGCAAGAGCGGGCCCAGGGGGCCGGGACCCCCGGCAGCCGCGGGCAGCATCTTCTGGAAAGCCGGTCCGCACAGAACCACCTCCCGTGGCCCAGGCGGCCTGAGTGACAGGTCCACATGGGCTCGGCTGCCCGCCCTTCCCTCAGTGCTCTGCCCAGCCTTGCCGCCTGTGCACACCCAGCTCCCCTGCACCACCGAGGGCCAGGCGGGCACGGCCCAGGGGCTCTGGGTTCAGCATGGCGGGCGACCCTGATTCAGCACTCGCTGGTACTGCCAGGATGGGGCCCCAGACACGGCTGCCCGCACCCTGACCGTGGAGGGCGTGCCCTGGCCCACCCCGTGAAGAAAACAGTCCCAGATCCGAGGAACATCTTTCAAATATGGGCGATTCTTTGACCAGATCGCTGAAGGCGGCTGAATGTGCATCTCTGAAAGCTTTCGAAGAAAATAAGTCCAAGCGTTGAAAGACTCCTGGTTGGACCATGTGCCCGCCCGGCGTTCGGCTTGGGAAGTGGCCCGCCGTGGAGACATTTCCACGCACGGCGCGGCGGGGGTGGGTGTGGGCTGGTGCGCGGCATCTCTGCGGCTCCTTGGCCCCGGAGGACGGCGGGCAGAGCCCACAGGGCATTTTCTACATTCTTTTTCTTTCTCCAAAGGGGAACAGGTCAACGAAGCCACTCTCCGTGGGGACCTGGCCGGTCCCCCCACGAGCCCACGTGGCTCCTTCGCCGGGGGGCCCACTCTGGCTCAGGGTGCGCTAGGGGACCCTGGAATGGAGGCGGGGGACCTCCCCAGAACAGCAGGGCGCAGCGGGGCAGCGGCTCCTGCCGCTGGAGGACTGGGTCGAGCCCCACCCAGCCCCACGTCCAGGGGCCACGCCTTCCCCTCCCAGGGTGCAGCGCCCCCACCACGCTCACACAGATAGCGAAAGCACCCCCGGGCGGCGGGGACCCCCAATTACCGTGCTGGCCAGAGCAGGGAGGGCCAAGGGGTGGGGGATGCGGGCAGGGCACCAGTAAGGGACGGCTGCGGGGACCCGGATCGCCCTTCCTGCTGGGGCCTCGGGCGAGGCACCGCCTGGGACCAGCTCCGGCCCAGCGCCGTCAAGACCCCTGCTTCCCGCCCACAGACTCCGCGTCTGAACAGACGTCCAGCACAGAGGCCCTCCGAACGTCGGGTGAGCCGTCAGGGAGCAGCGGCCGCCCCCATGCGCCCAGGAGCGGGGTGGGGGGTGGTCCCCTTCCCACGCCCAGGCCCCCGCCCCCTGGCCCAGTCCAGCCCCCAGGGCTCACAGCTGACTCGGGCCAGGGTGGGCCCGCGGGCACTTCCGGGCCCCCACAGGCACGCAAGTCAGCCAGGACAGTGGACCTTCCCCGCGTCCCATGGCCAGAGGGGAACAGGCAGGGTGCGGGGCGGCGGGAGGGCGCCCTCCAATTATTGCTGGGGTTGGGGGGGGGTTCCTGGGACCCTGCAGGGCGGGAGAGGCGGGGCAGGGCTCCGTGTGGCCTCAGGCCTTCCAGCAGTTCTCTGGAAAGTGCCCTGACCTCCAGTTTTTGCATAAAGCGTCTACCGTTTAAGGCAGATCCAGTGGTGGACAGCCTGACCGGTGACAAGCCTGCCTGAGTCAGTTGTGCTAGGGATTCCTCCAATCTGGGTGTGTGTGTGTGTGTTTCTCGGCCACGTCTGAGAAGCCAGCCCCTGCCCTTCCTCTGCCCGCTTCCCGACAGTGGCCCCGCAGCTGGCCAGGGGGCTCAGGGTGGGCACCCCATTCCCTCCACCGCTGTCCTTTGCGAGACCCACGTGTTTATCTCCCGGAAGACAGAGCTGGTCACCTCAGGAAGCTCTTTGTGGAGGATGTGATAGGCACCTTCGTAAATCTGCAACCAGGAGAGACAGGCGGTCAGGACCATAGCAGGGGACGAGGCCACCAGAGAGGACCCCTGCCCTGCGCCTGGTCAGCCGGTAGTCTGCAGACGGACGCCCCTGCACGGTTGCAGGTCCTGTCCTTACTCACAGTGCCCCCCGCCACCCCCACTCTGTCTGTGCTCCTCTCCCTGCAGGGCCCCAGCCTCCCCATCAGACCCGCACTCCGCCTGCCCACGTGGTGGTCCTGGCAGCACGTGGGCCCCCTGAGCTGCAGGCTGGTGTGGCCGCGGGATGAGGGGCTCTGGCCTCCTCCCTCCACGGCCCCCCAGAACCCCATCCAGGCCCCAGGCTGTAGGAGCCACCTGTGGGTGTACGCCTCAGAATCTACATCTCCAGCCCGACCTCCTCCGGACTCGCCCCGTGTGTAACCAGCAACCTCCTTGCCATTCCCGGCAACTTCCACAGGCATCTCCAAATGCCTCTCGTTGACTGCACGGAAATCTCCTAACAGGAAACGGGCCACCTTAGCCACCGCTGCGTGTGCGGCTGGGGCGCTCGGTGTCCCGGGTGGCTCTGCAGCGCTCTCGTGACGGCCGAAAGCCCGGCCCCGCCACATGCCCGCTCCCTGCCCTGCTTCCTGCCCCCTGGTGACAGCAGCCGCTTTCTTTTCCATTCCTTTTTCTGGCCAAGCTACATGGCTTACGAGCTCTCAGCTCTGCGACCAGGCCCTGGCAGTTGAAAGCGCCGAGTCCCACGCGGGGCCACAGCGGGTCCCCCCTGCTGTCTACTGCGATGACTTTCGTCAGCTTTGCTCGTTTCCTGGGGGTGGAATCGCACATGCCTTGCACTCTGGTGAGCGGCTCGTTTCACTGAGCGTAGCCCTCCTCAAGGTGTGTCCACGCTCGTGGCAGCAGGAAGCTATCAGAACGCCCCCGCCCCCGCTTTCCGAGGCTGAGTAACGTTCCTCCGTCAGTGGGATGGACCCCACTGGGCTCGTCAGGCCCGCCTCCATCTCGGGGCTGCCGTGAGCACGGACCTCTGAGCCCCCTCTTTCAGTTATCTGTCCCAGTTTCAGGAGCGTCAGAACGGGACTCGCGATCCCCAGGGCCGCATCCCCCAGGTACCATCTCCTTCCAGCCCACCCCTGTCCCAGGCTCATCTGAGTCCCTCTCTGCCTGGGCCAAGGCTGACCCTCAGAGCAGAGCTGAGGAGGGCGGTGGGCAGAGGACTTGGGGCACAGCGGCGCTGCAGCCCCAGCCCCCGCAGCAGGCATGGCACCGCAGGGACCGCCTGTGTGCCCGTGACCAAGCGGGCAGCCCCAGACCGGGCACCCACGCGGCTGTGCCCATGGGGAAGCCGCTAGGGGTGGGAGCCACGCATGCACGTGTCCTGAGGCTTGTCTGCCCCACCGACCACCCAGAGCCACCTTCAGGCTCAGCTGCCACTCCGTGTGGACACGGCCCACGGGTCCGCTCTCTCCCCATCCCTGCAGCCGGCCGGCTTCCCGGTCTAGAGGGAAGACACTCGGGGGGCTTCCCCACCAGGAACGACACTTTGCCATCCTGTTGTGCCCGACACGCGGGTGCTCCCCAGGGAGTGAACGACCAGCTGATGCCTCACCAGCGCCCGGGACACGCCTCCCAAGGGCAGGCCCCCCACCCTTCCTGATGTGGAGCGGTGGCAGCTGCTCACCTTGAGCGTCTTGTCCTGGCTCTTGGCTGACTCCATGAGCAGGTAGGCGCCCCTGCTGTTGCAGAGGCGGTCGGCAGAGCCCTGCAGCAGCAGGAAGGGCAGTGTCAGCTTGGGCAGCGCCCGCTCCACCCGCGACACCGCGTTGAGCAGCTGGTTGCCGAAGCAGACTTTGAGTCCCGCCCGGCAGACCAGGGGGTCCGTGTTGTAGATGTCCACCTGCAGGGAGAGGGATGTCCGTCAGACCCTGGGGAGCCGCCCTGTGTACACGCTGACGGGCCCTGTGTACACGCTGATCAGCCCTGTGTACAGGCTGACGGGCCCTGTGTACAGGCTGACAGACCCTGTGTACACGCTGACTGGCCCTGTGTACGCGCTGACGGGCCCTGTGTACAGGCTGACGGGCCCTGTGTACGCGCTGACCAGCCCTGTGTACATGCTGACTGGTCCTGTGTACAGGCTGACAGGCCCTCTGTAAGTGCTGACCGGTCCTGTGTACAAGCTGACAGGCCCTGTGTACACCCTGACTGGCCCTGTGTACACGCTGATGGGCCCTGTGTACAGGCTGACGGGCCCTGTGTACAGGCTGACGGGCCCTGTGTACAGGCTGATTGGCCCTGTGTACACACTGACGGGTCAAGACCTGGGTGTTGGGGGAAGGGCAGGCTGGGCGGGCTGAAGGGGCGGCCATAAGGGCAGGGCAGACCCCACACCCCCGCACAGGGCAACAGCTCAGGGGACAAAGCTCCCCTCAGGTAAGCAGCCCGCGCAATCCCAGTGGCCTCTGCTTTCGGAGGTCTCAAGACCTAAACCCACCAGGGTTTCAGTGTCCTGTACCCCAGGCCGGAGGTGGACGGGGACCTCCCCTGCCAAGGCCAAGCCTGCAGCACCTGAGCAGCCAGCACCCACCCAAAACCCCAGAGAGGCCTTCCTGGGGGACCACATCTCCGTGACCCTCTTCCAGTGACCATCAGAGTGGCCAGGCCTCCAGGGGGTTACAAAGCAGCAACACGGGGTCTCTGAGGGGTCAGCCCGACCCGCGCACGCGGGTGTCCTGGCCGCCGTAACCCTGTGGTCCTGCAGGAGGGAACGTGGGCAGAGGCACACGAACCCTGCCTGGCTTCTCAGAAAGTGAAGGTCACTCAGTTATGTTCCACTCTCTGCAACCCCATGGACCATACGGTCAGTCCATGGAATTCTCCAAGTCAGAATACTGGAGTGAGTAGCCTTTCCCTCCTCCAGGGGATCTTTCCAACCCAGGAATGGAACCAGGGTCTCCTGCATTGCAGGCAGATTCTTTACCAGCTGAGCCACCAGGGAAGCCCAAGAATACTGGAGTGGATAGCCTTTTCTTTCTCCAGGGGATCTTCCTGACCCAGGAATGGAACCGGGGTCTCCTGCGTTGCAGGTGGAATCCTTACCAGCTGAGCTGTCAGGGAAGCGCAGAGGCCCTGGCTGTTCTGCAGCCGGTGACCTCAAGGACCAGCCTCTCTGGGGCTCAGAGATGTTCCCCCCAGAGTCGCGGGGGGCGGGGGGCAGGGAGCGGGGAACACGGGGATGGGGAGGGGCCGAGCAGACCTCTACGAGGGGCACCGGCTGAGCCAGGCCCCCGTGGTCGCCCCTGCGCAGAGGTCCATGCTAAGAGAGGCTCCTGCGGCTCGAGGCTTATTTGTAAGGCACTGGTAGATCCCCAGCTGCTGAAAACAGACAAGTCTTCTGTGGGGATAAGCCGTGCACGGGGATGAGTCGCAAAGCAGGACCGACCCGCAGGGAAGTGACAGCCGGGTTCACAGGGGTGGCGGGGGAGGGGGGGTGGCGGGGGAGGCTGGGCCTGTCTGCAGCCCTGGTTGTGATGAGGCCAACGCCTCGGGGTGGCCAAGCCCCCCAGGCCGCGGGCAGGTGGCCTCCCGGCTGCATGGGCAGAAGCCACGAAGGCCACAGCAGCAGGGGCCCAACCCTCAACGCAGGCACACCGGAAACGTTAGTTGGGGAGGGGGCCTGGAGCGGAGTCCCCCGCAGATGTGAGTGGGAGCAGGGCCAGACCCTCCTTAGCCCCCCAGAACTCGCCACACGGCCGGCCAGCGTGCGTGCCAACCAGCCAGGAGGCACTTGGAGGGCGTCCTGGTGCAGCGACAGAGAACACAGACTGGGTTCTGGAAGGGAGACTGCCTCGGCACGGGACTGGGGGTGCTCCCGGCGGAAGAGCTGGAGCGGGGCTGGGGGGGCCGTGCCGTGAGCAGTCGGAGGTTTGTGGGTACCGGGAGTGCCCCACGGCTCCTCCTCCTTGCATCCCGTGCTGGCGGCCTCGGCCGGACAACTGTGTGGAACATCCTTGGCTTTTCTGAGTGGGAGGGCCTCACGGCATTCTGAGGAAGCCATGGTCGAGGGTGAAACGTTCAGAATGTCGGTGGGGCTCGAAATCCGAGGACAGACGCAGAAGAGGCTGAGGGGCGGCTGCTCTGTCTCCAGGACTGTAGTGTCAGGAGCTTGGGGGTGAGAGTGGTTTAGTTGCTCCAGTCCTGTCCAACTTTGTGACCCCAGGACTGTAGCCCGCCAGGCCCCTCTGTCCGTGGGGTTTCCCAGGCAAGATTAGCGGGGTTGGGTTGCCTCTCCTCCACCGGGGACCTTCCTGACCCAGGGATTGAACCTGCGTCTGCTGTAGTGGCAGCTGGATTCTCCACCACAAAGCCCGACATAGGTTCAAACCCTTACGAACGGCTGCGAGTCCCTGGGGAAGGGACTTGGCCTCTCTGGGCCGACGTTTCGTGAGACGGACGTTCTGGAGCTGTGGCAAGAAGCAGGGCAAGACCCAGCACAATGGGCGGTGCTGTGACCACACGGGGGTCCCTGCCTTTCCTCCCGCGCCAGGGCCTGTGTGCGTCTGCGGGTCCCAAGCTGTCAAGTGGGGGCCTCACGCCGCCCGTCCTGGCTGCCACAGCGAACCCCAGAGATGGGAGCCTGCCAGGGAGCCCGCGTCCGCGCCAGCCTGCAGCCGCTCCCTGAGTCCCGCTCCAGCAAGCCCGACGGGCCATCAGTGCCGGGCCTCGGGCCTCAGGGCTGGGCCTCGGGCCTCAGGGCTGCCGGGCTGCAGGGGAGACTACCACAGAGGGCGAGCCTCAGGAGCCCACTCTGGTCCTCGAGGCGTCTGCCCCGCCCGTTTCCCCTCCCCCGCCCCTCGGCGCTGCTATTTTTAAAGCTCAGCAGAATGTGGAAAGGGCAGCTCCCAGCACCCGCTGGCAGGAGCTCATCCTCTCTGCTCCCTACTTAATCCAACCGGAGCCCAGGCTCCACGTCTGCCCGGCAGGGAGACTGAGCAGTGTTTCTGGAGAGCCCCACCGTGGACACATGACGCTGTGTGACCGTGGACGGGGCCGCGGCGAGGGGCCGCGAAGGGAAGCCCGCCCGCGAGGCATTCACCCAGATGCTTCCGTTTGGTGTAAGGCCTTCGGGGACATGTTCGTGATTTCACAAAGGAGACAGAAGCTCTGAAATCTGCTCCTTTCAAACTAAGAGTGTTTGGAGTCACCTCGTGATCTTTTTCTCCTCTTTGGCCCGGCTACTTGCAGGTGGTGAGATAACTGGATGTTTCCACTCTAAGCTCTCAAAGGGCCATGGTCCCCCACCCCCCCGCCAGCCCGTGCTGCCCAGCACAGCTGCTGCAGTTGCTGCTGTTCGGTCAATCAGTCGTGTCCGACTCTTTGCAGCCCCATGACTGCAGCACGCCAGGCCTGCCTGTCCATCACCAACTCCCAGAGTTTGCTCAAACTCATGTCCATAGAGTCAGTGATGCCATCCAACCAGCTCATCCTCCGTCATCCCCTTCTCCTCCCACCTTCGATCTTTGCCAGCATCGGGGTCTTTTCCAATGAGTTGGCTCTGCATCAGGTGGCCCAAGTATTGGAGCTTCAGCTTCAGCATCAGTCCTTCCAAAGAATATTCAGGGTTGATTTCCTTTAGGTTGGATCTCCTTGCAGTCCAAGGGACTCTCAAGAGTCTTCTCCAGCACCACAGTTCAAAAGCATCAATTCTTCGGCACTCAGCTTTCTTTATAGTCCAACTCTGACATTCATACATGGCTACTAAAAACCACACCTTTGACTATACACACCTTGGTTGGTAAAGCAATGTCTCTGCTTTTTAATATGCTGTCTAGGTTGGTCATAGCTTTTCTTCCAAGGAGCAAGTGTCTTTTAATTTCATGGCTTGTGATGATTTGGGAGTGATTTTGCAGTGATTTTGGAGCCCAAAAATAAAGTCTCTCACTGTTTCCATTGTTTCCCCATCTATTTGCCATGAAGTGATGGAACCGGATGCCGTGATCTTCATTTTTTGAATGTTTAGTTTTATGCCAGCTTTTTCATTCCTCTTTCACTTTCATCAAGAGGCTCTTTAGTTCTTTTTCACTTTCTGCCAAAAGGGTGGTGTCATCTGCATATCTGAGGTTATTGGTATTTCTCCCAGTAATTCCAGCTTGTGCTTCATCCAGCCCGGCATTTCACATGATGTACTCTGCACAGAAGTTAAATAATCAGGGTGATACTATCCAGCCTTGATGCACTCCTTTCTCAATTTTGAACCAGTTCGTTCTTCCATGTCCAGTTCTAACTGTTGCTTCTTGACCTGCACACATGTTTCTAGGGAGGCGGGTAAGGTGGTCTGGTATTCCCATCTCTTGAAGAATTATCCACAGTTAACTGTGATTGACACAGTCCAAGGCTTTAGGATAGTCAATGAAGCAAAAGTGGATGTTTTTCTGGAGTTCTCTCTGTGCGTGCCAGAACCCAGGAAGAAGAAGCAGTGATTCCCAGAAGAGACGGAGCCAGACTTGCCTGTGGGGTCTCTGGCAGAGGCGTGGGTTGGCAGTGGCCTGCCGCGGGGTCGGCGTCAGGGTCACTGGCAGCAGCAGTGCTGGAGGAGTGGTGTGTTCACAGAAGTCCTCCTGGAGGAAATCAGGGCCTGTGGACTCCAGGACTGGGAGTGCAGCCCCACCAGTCAGCAGACGGCTGGATTAAAGAGTTACTGAGCAAGGGCCCACCCATCAGAGCAAGAGCCAGATTCCTCCACAGCCAGTCCCTCCCATCGGGAAGCCTGCACAAGCCTCTTACATGTCTCCATCAGAGGGCAGAGAGAATGAAAACCACGGTCACAGAAAACTAACCAAATTGATCACATGGACCACAGCCTTGTTTAACTCAGTGAAACTACGAGCCATGCCGTGTGGGGCCACCCAAGACGGACGGGTCATGGTGGAGAGTTCTGACCAAGTGTCTATTGGAGAAGGGAATGGCAAGCCCTCTTGGCGTTCTTGCCTTGAGAAGCCCTGAACAGTGTGAAGAGGCTGCTGCAGAAATCGGTGGTTTCACGGGAAACTGCACATTTGAAACAGTCATCCTTTGGCTGTGGCAGCACAAGGAGGCCCACAGGCCTCGGCTCGCAGTGACCCTGCACGTGGAGCGCTGGGCCCAGCACCCCCGCCCGCCACGCGCGCCACGTGGACCAGGAAGTACAAGTCAGGAGCTCTGTGCTCGTAAACCCCAGCTGGAAGGGCGCGCCAAGCATAGACTGTGGAATCAGAGTGTCGCAGCTCTGCCCCGACCGGCTTGCAACCTCGGGCAAGGTTTATCCCCCGAGCCTCAGTGTCCTCATCTGTGAAATGGGTTAACATCGGCCCCGCTCCTGTCGGGACGCTCTAATGCTGTGCTGCTCACCACACAGGTCTGCCTCTTGGAATGAACGTCTTCTTTCTTTACTCAAATATTCTCGACTCTGGTGGGTCAAATGTGGCTCCAAGATGGGGGTTTGGGAGGGACTGCTTTTAAAAATTAAATTCTAATTCAAATGGGGTGTGGATGACTGGGTGGACTGGCTCCCTCTGGAGACCTGCACAAGCCTGACTCAGCAACAGTGCCTCAAGGCCGGGGAGCTGGAACCGTGGCCTGAACATCCCTGCCTGCACGTCTGGGATGACTCCCATCCAGCTGAGTGGCTCAGAGGGCCAGGAGGCCACATTCCATCATGATGCCAGACCCCAAGGAAGCCAGGGCCGACCGGCAGCCACGACTTCCTGGCTCAGCGTCCTGACGAAAGACGGGAAACTGAGGCAGGAGACGACTCGGCGTTATGCTCCCGTTGTCCAGGGCGCCGCCTGTTCACCAGCCGTGAGCCTGTGCGGTCCTGCCCCCGAGACAGAGCTCTCAGGCAGGCGACCTCGGGCAGGCTCTGGCACCTGGAGAGCGTCTGTCTGCCCCTGGGACATGGGCCGCCGTGGGTGGGTGAGGATGAGACAGCCACCTGGCCCGGAGCTCGAGGGCCCATCCTCACAGGCTGGGGACGAGGCACTGGCCCTTCACCAGAGGGGTGGGGGCATGGTGCCCTGACCAGCACCTTCACGGACCACCCTGGCCTCCACAGGGACCCGTGGACAAGGGCGCCGGCCTGACCCGTGGCCACAGGCGCCAGCCTGACCGGCACCCTCGGTGCACCCTCCAGCCTGGCCGCACGCTGCCCGCCCCGGCCCACAGCAGAGCTGTCCTCCTCCGTTCTCAGGCCGCGAGCTTGGGCAGGGTGACGCCGCCCCCTCTCCAGGACAAATAACCAACTGTGCAGGGGTAAGAACCAGCCCTGGGATAGGGCACAGCTTCTGAAAGAGTGACGTAGCCCAAGGCCACAACACAAACTGATGAGAATCAAATGGGAGCAAGATGCACACAAGACTAGACCTCAATCCTCAACCCATAAGGGAAATGACACCCAGAGGCGCCACGACAGCTCCACTGGTAAAAGACCAAAGTGGAGTGAAGTCGCTCAGTCGTTTCTGACTCTTTGTGACCCCATGGACTATAGCCTACCAGGCTTCTCCGTCCATGGGATTCTCCAGGCAAGAATACTGGAGTGGGGTGCCATTTCCTCCTCCAGGGGATCGTCCCGACCTGGGGATCGAACCCGGGTCTCCCGCACTGGAGGCAGATGCTTTACTTTCTGAGGCACCAGGGCAGCCTGGTGAAAGACCAAGGAGGGGTTGACATCGCCACCCCTTCCCCAAAATAGCTGGAACAGCTCTCCCACTCATGAGCATATGAAACGACCCAGCCTATAAAATCTAACCAGGCCACATTTCGAGGCCGCACTCGCCCTCTGCGATGGCCCACACTCTGCCTGTGGAGGCTGCTTCTCTCTGTATCTGGATAGATCCACTTCTTACCTATCACTGTGTCTCCCCCTGAATTCTTTCTGTGATGAGACATCAAGAACCTGAGCTTCACGAGGTCCTGAAACCAGGTACTATGGCTTTTGGCTGGGTTCGCGTCCCAGTCACGTGATTAAGTCCCCAGCAGGGTTTTGGCTGGGTTCGAGTCCCAGTCTGAGGTACACGGTTCAGAGCTGCTGTTGGAAGGGGCTGTGCTGCCTCCACTGGCTGCTCATGTAAAGCTGCTGGTGGCCAGCTTCGCCTCCACTCGGGGAAGTCTGGCTGGGAATAAGGCCACACCAGGGGACACACGAGGTAGGGGCTAAGAGACATGGTGCTGACTAAGACTCCGAGTCCCTGGATCCAGCTGTGCCTGAAGCCTTCCACTACCTTCACCAACAAACCCCTCTCTCTGCTGAAGTCATTCTAAACTGGGTTGCTGTTCCTCACAAGCTCATGAGACCTGGCTGGCGCACACACACAGCTCCACCTGGTCAGGTGCTCTGCACACGTGGGCACAGCTCAGAGAACCACTGCCCACCCCTCCCTCCAGACCCTGAAGCCAGACGGCCCTCACATGGCTCCACGTGCTGCCACCTGAGGCAGAGCCTCGGGGGAATGGCGGCAGACAGCCGCGGCGAGGCCAACGCCCGGACTCCCCCCAGGCCTGGGCTGTGGCCGGCTCCCCCGACCAGCCCCAGTTGTCCCCAGCTCCTCAGAAAGACTCACCTCCGTCTTATTCCTCGAGAGCACACTGGAGTCGATCCGGCCCAGGGACATGTTTGGCAGGACGAGGTTCAGAACTTTCGCAGCGAAGACCTGGACACGAGGGGAAGCTACGCTTAGCACCGTGGGACCCCGGCCCGGCCACCCCTCGGGCTGCCTCCAGGCCACTCAGGAGAGGGACACCCGGACGGGGCGTCAGCCGGGCCTGATCCCGGCCGGGCAGCCAAGGACCCCTGCTCGCCCGCGCAGACGGCCTCCCGGGCCTGGTTTTCGGGTTGGTTGGGGGCGGCCGGGCGGGGATGGCAGCGGCCATCTGCTCCCTTGCTGCTCCTGACGTGTGCGGCCGCCTCCCCGGACCACTCCGGGCAGTGATCTCGAATTCTCTGTGGGAGGAGAAGCACCCAGGCACCCGAGCTGAGGCAGGACGCGCCCTGATCAGAAGGCACCGCTGACTGTCTTGGGGCAGAAACTGCCGCCAGGCCGGGCAGGGGCACGGGCCTGGCTCCCGGCGTTCACGTGCACAGGGGCTGCACGCTGCCGGCCTGTCTCTCAGCTGCCCACGGGGTTGCTGTGTGCCAAGGCGCCACCTCGCAGTAGGCGCTTAATACACGCTGCTCCAACGTGATCCGGACTGAGGTCCAGGCCGCCCCCACCCCCAACCCCCCAGAGCTGGTGTTTATCGAGGAGACGCGTCAACCAGCTCTCACGCGTCTGCTGGTGGGGCGGGCCGTTTCCGTTTCTGCAGACACCCAGGGAGGAGAGATGCTATTTCCAAGGCGAGCTGTGAAATGCTAAGATTAAACTCGCTCGGAAAGTGGGGGGTGGTGAGTGCCGGGTCCGTGCGGCCGTCACAGGGCCAACGGGGGGTCTGCCCCTTGGCACCCAGTGACCGCGGGGTGTCGGCATGGTCCCAGGGACTCCCGTCTTGGATCTTGACACGAACGCCCTGAGGGAAGGGCTGACCATCATTTAAGAGACGAGGACACAGGCTCAGCACCACTGCCCGCGGCCGGCTGGACGGGGTGGACAGAGGCCTGGGGTGCGGCCGCCCTCGTTCCCAGTGACCGAGAGGCCTGCGCTCGCCTGCTGTCCCCCCAGCACCTCCGCCCCCCAAAACCGCTCCTCTTTGGCCATCAGGAGCCTCATGACCTTGCGCACAGCTGGGTCCCAAACGGCTGGGGACCCACAGGGGCGACCTCTGACCTCACCACAACCCCACGCTCGGGTCCATCCTCACGTGTGGACTGGCGGCCTCCATGTGCCGGGCGTTTGCCCACCCAGCCCCAAACACCCAGGATCCAACCTGGATCCAACCCACATCAGGCCTTGAGTCTCCCGCACCCGTTGAAGCATCATGGGCTGGATAGGACCCATCCAGCAGGGTCAGGGGTCAGGGTGGGGGTGGGCCAGCCCCAGGGATGAGTACACGCCGGGGAGGGCTCGAATTCCAAGAGGGAAGGGGCTGGCTGCTTCTGAGCAGACAGGACGGTCTGTGGGCTCCTGGATCGGGGGCTCCTCTGCGAGCCTGACCCCAGGAGCTGAGATCTGTGCCTCCAAAGGCCAGAGTGTGAGCGAGGCGGAAACACGGAGGTCAAGTGCTCCAGGCGCAGAGACGGGACACCCCGGCACCCCGCCCTCACTGGCCCCGCCCCACGGGGGTGGGCTTTCGGGGCGCGCACCTCCAATGACAGTGGCCTGAGGGAGTCATGGGGGAAATGTAAGGTGGGGCCCAGAGTCTGCTGAGCGGCTCCGAAGCTTCCTGCTGCTGTTAACGACCCGCCTCGGCTCCCCGGGGACGCAGGGGCTGTGGGCTGACTCTGAGCGTGTCCCCGTCACAGCTGGACCCCCAGGAGCCGCGTGTGATGGGACCAGGACGCCTCCCCCCGCCCCGGCATGTCTGTCTGCCTCGTCCAGCACAGTCTTTTTATTCAGCTGCCCCTTCACTTTCTCTCCCGGGACACCCGCCGAGTCCTGGCAAGGACTCTGCTGCACAGAGCTCCCGGTCTCCCCAAGGGCCCCGAGGTCTCCCCCCAAAGCCCTGTTCCTCCCACCTGGCTGCTGCACCAGGCAGGGCGCCCCCCATCGGGCCCCTCCCTTCCTGACAGTCAGCAGCACGGCTCCACGAGGGGCAGTGTCCCCGACCCCCACGGGCAGGGCCAGGAACAGGGCCACACCTGACCTGCACAGTGCCCTTTCCAAGGAGCCCAGGGGGAGGGGGGGGCGCCACCCAGACCCTGAGCTCTTCCAAACCAGCGAAGTATGTTCCAGTCATGTTTCTAACAAGACTCAATCGGGCAGAGACGAATCTCTGATGGCAGTAAGGTCACAGCTAAAAAAAAAAAACACCTGGGTGCCTCTCTGCCTGCTCCCCACAAAAGCAGAGATGGGGAAACGCTGTCTCAGGGTGGGGGAGAAGCTCGGAACCGCCGCCCCACACACGCTCTTGAAGGGTGGGCTGGTTTCTTTAGCCTTTCCATTAGGAAGAAGCAGAGAGTGGCTGACTGGTGATCAAGGCAGCCGGGGTTGAGGAGGGGCCCCGAGGTCCAAGGCGAGTAGGCAGGTGGGGGGCTGGAGAGCACCGCAGACCCCAGGCGGGGAGGACTGATTTGTCCAGGTCCCTGCTGCCTGCCGCCTCCTCTGCCCCAGCACCGTCCACCGAGAGAGCCCACAGCCACCAGGAGGAGGGGTGGGACAGTGGCTCACCCACAGAGAAGCTGGCATCCATGACACAATGGTTCTTCCTGTCAACTGGAACACTTCTTCCAAAATTTTTGGAGGATCCTGCGGGTGCGTGGAGAGAGCCCAGATCCCGCTCAGGAAGGAGTGACCTGGCCACGGCCCTGGGAGGAGACCGCCACCCTCATCGTGAGGCCAGCGGGCTAAGGCAGGTCCGTGCAGCCGCAGGGCCCCCCAGGGCACCTCAGTGCTCGCGGGCCGAGGACGGCCTGGGAGCTGAGACCCCAGCCCCGGAGGAGGAGGCAGCAGAGACTCAGAGCGGGACAGGCTTGCATCTGACCTCCGGCGGAACCCAGAGAGTCTGTGGTCCCCAGTTTCTGTTTGGAAGGAAAATTATGACCAAGCTGGACAGCATATTAGAAATCAGAGACATCACTTTGCCAAAAAGGTCTGTCTAGTCAAGGCTATGGTTTTTCCAGTGGTCACGTATGGATGTGAGAGTTGGACTATAAAGAAAGCTGAGCACTGAAGAATTGATGCTTTTGAACCATGGTGTTGGAGAAGACTCTTGAGAGTCCCTTGGACTGCAAGGAGATCAAACCTAAAGGAAATCAACCCTGAATATTCATTGGAAGGACTGATGCTGAAGCTGAAGCTCCAATACTTTGGCCACCTGGGTGAGCGCACCCCCAGGTGGACAACAGGAAGCCTGCGTGCCTCAGGGTGGGACCAAGGCCCCCGGTGCACGCGGCGGCCGCTTTCAGGGGCCAGGTCACGACCCAGCCACACCCCGACTCCCGGTCTAACTGTATCTGAGCTTGATGACCAGCCCTTCCCGGGACCCCTCCCGTGTCCCCTCCAGCCCCCCGGCTCCAGGGCCTTCCGGACTCCGGGGACTACAAGCAGAAGAGCAACACCCAGATGGGAAGCTGATCCCTGGTGGATCTGGGGGGAAAGGACATCCCGCCATGCCCACTGGCCGAGCCAGGGTGCGCGCTGACCTTGAGCGAGACTGTAGCCTCATTTCCCGTCCGTGAACCACACACAGGGCAATGACGGAGGGGAAGTCAACCGGGCGTGTCTGGCACACACGCACGGCCCCTGGCGCCTCAGGAGGGGGCGTCTGGGAGCACGGGGCCACTCCCACATCTCCACCCGGGACCCCAGGGGCAGTCTCCAGCCAAAGGCGGACAGGGTCACCTGGAGGATCACTCCAGCCCTCACTCAGGGAGAACATCCAGGGCGAGGCCGGGTTTTCCTGGACAAAGGACGGGTCACCCTGCAGCCCCGCCCGCGTGCCGTCCCGGGGAGGTCGGGGTACGGCACCAATTCGGGCGTGGGGGGTCCCCATGTCCCCTGGCAGCTGCTCTGCGGCATGTCCAGGAAGCGTCCCACTGACCCTGACACTTGTCCTGGGATCCAGGCTTGCTGTGTCTATAAACTCCTGCTTCCACCAGGATCTGAGTGCAGACAGTGTTCTCCCCATCTCGTCCCCAGGCTGCACATATCCTAGCCGGCTGGAAGTGGGGCGAGAACCAGCTGTGCTGGGGCTGGGGGCAGGGGCTGGCACTCTCACATGGGGGGCGGGGGGCTGCCACCCTCCATGTGCCCGTCTGCGCCCCGAGGCCCCGATGCTTCGTGCTACTTTGTGAAATGTCTCCATCGGGACAATGAAACAGAGCAAAAAGTCAGTCGCTACGCTGCGTCTGACTCTGCGACCCCATGGACTGTGGCCCGCCAGGCTCCTCTGTCCAGGGGATTTCCCAGGCAAGAATACCGGAGCAGGCAGCTGTGCCCTTGTCCAGGGGAACTTCCCGACCCAGGGATTGAAGCCGCATCTCCTGCATTGCAGGCGGGTCCTTTACCGTTTGAGCCACTGCGGAAACCCGTGGGGGACCGGCAGCCGTGAACCTGTCCTGGAGCCGCGCTCTGGGATGGGAGTCACAGACCCGAACACAGCTCTGCGTGCCGCACCCTACAGCCTCGGGGCCCAGGGAAGCCCCTACCTCACCCTACAGCCCTGGGGCCCAGGGAAGCCCCTACCTCACCCTACAGCCTCGGGGCCCAGGGAAGCCCCCTACCTCATGGTCTACCTCGGCCAGAAGGGGAGTCTCTAGGAACCTGTCTCTGGGGTCCTGAAGACCGAACCACTGGAAACCCAAAGGCAGGGCGGGGAGGCCTCACCTGACCCACAGCAAGCCACACGCACAGCGGCAGGCTGCTGGAAGCACAGCACAGGAAGAACAGACGACACGCTCCCACCTGACGCACGACCCTCGGAGACGCACACGCCCGCCGCCCGGCCGCGGCCGACAGGGGGAGCTGGGCTTGCGCCCTCTGCCTCGCCCCCAGCTGCTGCAGGACCGCTCCTGTGTCCACTGGCATCGCCTAGAGCCCCACGAGCCTGAGATTTCCTTCCAAAGCTGCTCAGGTGAGGTGAGGCCAGAGAGTGACCCCGGGCTCCCGCACGGCAGACGTGATGCAGACTCTGCGGGTCAGGACTGCCCGACCTTCCCTCCCCGGGGCACTCACAGGCTTCACGGAGGGGCGGGGGCGTCCCTGGGCCTCGTGGGTCAGGACTGCCTGACCCCCACAACCCCGGGGCAGCAACGGGCTTCACAGAGGGGAGGGGATGCCCTCCAGGGCTGGGGTCCGCAAGGACTCTCGTGAATCCTGGTTAACAACCAGGACCCACATTCCCTTGCCCACAAGGACATCTATTAGCACCGGCTGGGCGAGGTCCCAACAGAGGCCTTGCCCAGGAGCCCCCAGACTGCCCAAGACTGGAGGGGGCACCGGGTGGGCTCCCCATCGGGGCCTGGCTGCCCCCCATCCCCTGCCCTTGTGCCCTTCATCTGAAACCCCCCAGGGTCCTGGGCTCTTTTGGGGTGGGGGGCACGTCCCCTCTGGGGAGATGCCCTTGATGGGGAGTGGACAGCCCTGGGGAGCGGGGGGTGGACCCGGGGAGCCGAGGGTCCTTTCCAAGCCCCGGGGTCCCGAGCGTAACCGCAGCCAGCGACCTCCCCGCCCCTGGGGTGAGTTGAGGGCGGGAGCTGAGGGCACGATTCACACGTGAGCCCAGCACACGCTGTGCAAACACATCACGAACGGAGCCCGCGGAGCGCCGTGGGGGCTCCACCCAGGACCCCGGTCCAGCTCACTCTCTTCTCTGACCAGGACCCTCAGGTGGTCCGGCCGCAGACTACGTGATCATGACCAGGAGGGGAGGGGGCCAGGAGACCAAGCCCCCCGGAGCCTTGCCTGGGAGTCTGAATGAACCCATCCTTCCAGGCGGTCCCGCCTCCACCAGGCACTGAAATCCACTGGAGTTGATTTCCAGACAGGATAAAACTCGGAGGAGCTGGCTGGCGGGCCCGTTCGGAGAACTGAGTAGAGGGGTGCTCTCTGCTTCAGTGCTCAGAGAGACCCTGGTTTCTCCTGAAGCTCGGTCCAGCCCGGCTTCAAGTTGCTGACACCCTGTCTCCGCTGGACGCCCACGCCCAGGGTCGGGGTCACAGCTGTGGCGCTGGGTCCTCAGGGGCCCACCAGGACATCGGGGCAGTGCCCCTCTGCCCTGTCACTGACCGCGGGGCAGGGGGTGGTGCGCCGTGTCCTGCAGGGTGGCCCCCACCTCACTGCCCCCTCCTGCTCCTCTGAGAGTCCTGAGCACTGGCTGTGGGGTAGCAGCTGCCCGCCCGGCCTGCGTCAGGCATAGACTGACCAGAGCGTGGGCCCCGCGTCTCTCATCCTCCCCGGGTCTCAAGTCTCTGAAACCTGGGCCCAGATCGGGTCAGCATCCCACATCCACGATCTGGCTGCTCCCAGGCCGTGGTCTCCGCCGCTTCCTCAGGGGGGAAAGCCCAGCCCAGGCCACAACCCTCTGGGAGCTCCATGAGGACCGTCACGGCCAGAAAAACACCCCCGAGGAGCCACGTGGGTCAGAGCCGTGCGCAGCCGTGGGCAGCGGCGAGGCCTTTCCTCCTCTGAACGTCCACCGAGAAACACCCAGACGGGAAGCCGATTTGTTTGTTTGGGGGAGGAAACCACACCTGACTTGAGAAATGACCGAGTTCCAGCCACAACAATGCTCACTGCGCCCAGACCTCGTCACGACAGCAGGAGAAGCCCCTCCGCCCCGGACGCGAGCATGAGCGCGGGCCCAGGGTCAGGGAGGCTTGCCGGGGCTCACGGAGCAGGAGGCCTGCTTACCTTGAAAAGTGTCGCCGACTCTGGATTGGCGACGACCAGCGGGGAAATGAGAACCATGCCCGAGAAGTGGCCCGGCCTCTCCGCGGCCGTGAGGATGCAGATCGCGCCGCCCTGCGGGAAGAGGGGGCACGTGCTGGGCGGGGGCGCCGGAGTGGGTCCCCCAGGCCCAGAGCTGCTGCCTTGGAACAGGCGCCCTCGAGCGCCAGGTGAGCTGGGCCCACGACCACCCTGTTACACGTTTCCCCAGGGCTTTCCAAGAGCAAACGTTTCAGGGGATGTAAAGAAGGTCCCCGCTTGAGGGCTCTAAGTGCCACAGAGACACATTTCTATTTCATTTCAAGCCAAAAGCTGTCAGACCCCCAACTCATCCAGTCCATCAGGCTTGATATGAGATTAAAAAAAAAATCAGAGGATAATAAGAGATTGCTACACTTTTTTTTTCCTGGTTCAGTTAAAGGGCCCAGGAATCCAGGTTCCAAGAAAAACACTGAGTGGACACAGCGGGTGCTGAAGGCGGGCGGCCACCTCGGCTATTGACTGGAGCGGATCTGAACCAGGGGCTGAAATCCAGACGCTCACGAGCGCCAGGCCGGGAAGAGACTGGCAGGGACAGGGCCGGGCGGGCAGGTGGGGAGGGAAGGTCCCCAGGGTGCAGAACAGCAGCTCACAGTCCTCTGCCGGCCCACGTGGCTGGGCGCCTGCAGGCAGGCCTGGCCTGCGTGCTGCTGGTTTGAGGAGACTCGATTTAAAGATCACAGCTCGATTTAAAGACCACAGATGATTTAAAGTTCACAGATGATTTAAAGATTCTGAGAGGAGTTTGTGTATTTAAAAGGCAGAAGGGATTAGGAATGGCCTTTAAGGACTGCTTTCTGGGGACCCCTGTCCTAGTGGGAACCGCGTGACTCTGAAACCAGCAGGAAGCACGAACCGAGGGGCCCCACCCCAAAAAGTGGGAGCAGAGTGACCCCCTCCCTGAAGGGGAGGAGTGGGTGGAGAAGCCCTCCTCTGGGGCCGCCTCCAGACGCCGACCCCACCCTGTTTCCTGAGCAAACACCCCCGGGAGCCCACGTGCAGCGTGTGCAGAGGACGACCCCCCATCTGCAGCCGGGCGGACGCCGGGGGCGCTGGCCCGGGCCCTCTGCGGCCTACGCACCATGGAGTGGCCGAGGAGGAAGACAGGCAGCCCCGGGTAGTCCTTCTGCACGGCGTCCACGTGCTGGAGCACATCCCGGATGAAGACGTGGAAGTCGGACACCACCATCCTCTCGCCCTCGCTCTGCCCGTGGCCGACTGGAAGGGAAACAGGCACAGAACTGGTCAGCAGAGGCTGGCGCCCCCACCAAGCCCGGCGGTCTCCTCACCGAACGACCACCACTCTCCAGGGAGGACCCCCGCAACCCTCCCAAGCGCGCTCTCTCGTGTGGAACGTCTCCACCGCCCTCAAACCCATCTTACAGATTATGAAATGGAAGCACAGAGAGGTTAAGGAATGTGCCCAGGATCACACAGGCAGGAGGTGACGAGCCGGGAGGTAAATGCTGCAGAGCCTGTCCATGCAGCCAGGAGGCCTTCCCGGTGGCCACTTCCCCCGAGGGCAGCAGGACGGGCACATGGAGTCCGAGTCCCCCCGGGCTCCCGGGCGCCCCAGCTCCTCGAACCTCAGGGCGTGCGTCCGAGCGCCAGCATGTCACCAGATGAAGGCCGCATCCCGTCCCCTCCCTCCCACCTTCGGGGACGAGGAGGGGACAGATGTGCACCAGCCTAGGGGCGCCAGAAACGGTCTCCGCAAGGCAGCAGCGGGACTAGGCCGTGCTGCCTCCCTCCTGGGCGTTTCCCTCCTCCTGGATCCAAGCTGGTCCTTTCCCCGAGTCCTTTCTGAGGGCCCCTCCACGCTCCCCTCCCTGAGGGATGCCGGTTGCCATGGAAACCGTGTGATGTGAGCATTTGCAAAGTGCAGAAGAGAAGGCACTCCTCAGCACAGGGATGCACATCGAGCACGCCGGCCTGAAGCCCCTCGGCCGCCTCTGCCCGGAGGGGCTGTGACCGAGCCCCCCACCCCACGGACGGAAAGCGGGGCTCGCAGTGGCTGGAAGCCAGGCCGCCAAGATTCCGACTCGGAAACCCTCCGTGAGGCCAGACCACAGCCTGTTCTCTGCTGCCGTCTGCCACGTGTGCCCGCGCACCGCTGCCCAGCCCACCCGCCTCTGACACCTCTGACCGTGCAGTCCGGAGACCCCTCCTGTCACCTTCTCGGTGGCAGGCCGAGCCTCTTAAGCTCGTTTTTACTTCTAACGGAGGTAAAGCGTGCCATCGTCCCCGTCATCATCACACATTTCCACACACACTCCCACTGCCGTGCGACCATCACCACGTCCCCGCAGAACCTCTCCATCACCCCCAGATTGAGGCCGTGTGGGCCTGCTGTGGGCTGGACCCCCGCCCCCCACTCACACGCTGACACCCCACACCCACCGCGCAGGAGGCAGCTGGGTTTGCAGACACGGTCTTTCAAGAGGTGATTAAGTTGCCCCCCACCCACGGCAGCCCACTCCAGTATCCTTGCCTGGAAAATCCCATGGACCGAGGAGCCTGGTGGGCTGTGGTCCGTGGGGTCGCAGAGTCGGGCACGGCTGAGCGACTGACAGAACGCCCTCGGCCTGGTGTCCTCGTAAGAAGAGAGTAAGACATGGACGTGCGGGGGGACAGGCTGGACTGTCCCACCACGAGTGGGGACGCGGGGAGGAGACAGCCGTCTGCACGCCGGGCAGAGACCCTGGGAGGAGCCAGCCCGGTCAAGAGCTTCGTCTTGGATTTCCAGCCTCCAGAACGTTCAGGTCGTAAATTCCTGCCCTTGACATCACTCAGTCTGTGGTACTTTGCTATCCAAGCCGCCCAACGTACCCGCTACACGATAATCCCTAGCCCACTCCCCAGACCTGAGAATGTAGTTCAGTATCGATATGGACAGAGTATTACGTTTAAAGTCCAAAGAATTGTAAACACAATTATTTTCTCTGTCTGCCTATGTTACTTATCGATACCCGATTAGATTAATTTCAAAATAAACTTGTTGTTGACAACTATAAATTTTTCTATTTCATCTTCCAGTTTAATTCTCTTCTCTGATTATGTAAACATTTGCCTGGTACAACAGTTAGAAAAATGAAAAAAGATCCACTCAGCAAGGTCTCATTTCTACTCCTGTTTCCTCTTGTTCCCCACGGCTAAACATTTTATTATTTTCTTTGTCTTCTGTCAAAAGCATTTCTTTTTGCAAAAATAAGAATATATCAATCTATCCATATTTCCCCTTTTTTTCCTTTTACATAAAAGGTAGCATGCACAGATCCACCCTATTCTACGCCAGTTTTTTTCCATTTTAACACAGTCTGGAGATTACTTCAGATGGCACACTCTTCCTGTCATAGGGCTCCTCGTGTGGGTGAACCATGGTCATTCCAGCCACCTCTCGCCAAAACTGTGTGTGTGACATTCGACCCCTGTTCACCACACCACTGCCTGCACCTCATCTCTGGGGATGACTCTTCCAGCTCCATGAACGCGCGCCTCTGGGGTGCACGGCCAGGAGCAGGTCTGCTTGGCTGAAAGGTGCCCACAGATGCCGTTTCGGCGGGTTGACGTCGTCCACGGGGGGCGTGCTGGGTTGAATCTACTGGCCTCCCAACAAAGCACGTCACTCTGTGGATTCGCACCCGAAAGACAGGAGAACGTGCCAGTCAAACGTCTTCTCACGTTTTAAGAGGGACTTGTATTTCTTTCCTGGTAAACTGAGAATTCCTGTCTTTGCTGTTTGTTTTTTTTCTATCAAGGTTTTTCATTTTTTGACATCTAAGAGCTCTGTGTACACGAGCTGGTCATCTGTCCTTCAACTTAACGTCGTGTTTAGCTATGGAAGATTTTTGAGAAAATTGTCGATCTTTTCCTTTTGTGGCTTCTGAATTTTGATTCTCAGTTATAATGGCCTTCTCTACTGCAGGGGTGTCAAGGAACTCAGCATTTTTTTCTGAGTTCTTTTCTGGTTCCATTTCTTGGTGGGGGTGACACACGCACAGCATAAGATTCGCAGCAGCCCTCTGTGAGTGTGTTGCTCAGGGCCGGCAGGCACATTCACAGAGCAGGGCGACTGACCGCCGGCGTCCCCGGGCGCGGCTTCAGTCTCCACGCACACATCCTGATCCAGCGCAGCTTGTCGGGGTTCATGGTGTGAGACACGGCTCCCTTGCCTGGGGGTTCTTTCCTTCTTAAAACCGAGGTGTCGCTCACACCACCAACCAGCGACCCCCATAGACTGAGCTGACTTGGGGCATGTAGTACATTCCCAGTGCCGTCCAACCGCCTGGACCAAGTTCCGAGCAGCAGGCGTGGCTTGACTGTCTCAGCAGCTCACGAGGTGCCCTGCACCCCTGCGCTGAGTGGTGATGTCACTCACGGGAGCCTCCTTTTCCACGCGAGCCTGGCCTGTCTCTGGCTTTCTGCGCTGGCCTGCTGGTGGGCCTACGCACAGGCCAGCCCCGCGGTGAAGCATGGTGGCCTGCGCCCACCCCGCCAGTTCTCAGGCCGGGAGGGAGCCCCGAGACCCACGTGCAGTCCCTGCCACACAGCCGTGAGTTTCCCCGTGCACCCCACACACCTCAGGTCTCTGTCTCAGGTGCGCTGATTAGGGCCCCCCCGCCCCCAGCACC
The DNA here is from genome assembly GCF_003369695.1 of Bos indicus x Bos taurus. Lineage (NCBI taxonomy): Eukaryota > Metazoa > Chordata > Mammalia > Artiodactyla > Bovidae > Bos > Bos indicus x Bos taurus. Next base: position 966,715 of record NC_040097.1, read on the forward strand.
GCCCCTTCCCCATGGACCGAGGACTCCGCGAGCTGGGGGGGACACGGCTCTGCTGGGGGGCTGCGCTGGGAGCCAATGGCACAGTCCGCCTGGGACCTCGGCAGGAGGCTGGGCACGCACGTGCCCGCGAGCCAGGCCGTCCTCAGACCCAATGGCACAGTCCGCCTGGGACCTCGGCAGGAGGCTGGGCACGCACGCGCCCGCGAGCCAGGCCGTCCTCAGACCCAGGATCTCCGTTCACTGGTCTGCAGGCTCCTCCGGCTCCTGGTGACGGCCTGGCCGGGGGCGGGAGCCAGCTTTACGCCTGCTGAAATGGACTGCAGCCTCTGTTTCCACGACGGCCACCCATCACTGTGGCCAGTTCATCTGACAAGGCGTTTCCATTCCCAGCACACGGACAGAGCGGCAGGGCTGTTTGCGATGAGCGTTCTCGCCCTCATACGCTCTAAGACAGCCTCACTGCAGGCCTTGGTCCAGCCTGTTGTGCTCTGTTTACCCTGATGCTGCTGTGCTCTGTTTCTGTTAAATCCTCTGTATTTTGACACTTTACCATCTGGTTGAAGCTGACCCTAGAAGGACTGCTGCTCCCAAGGTTAGTGAATCTCCAGACACAGGAAAGAACCGACTCGTGAGCTGGCCTGTCACACGCAAACCAACCAGTCCAGAGCCCACCTCCCCGGGCCACTCACTGTCCCGTCACCCAGGCCCCCAGACCCCTCAGCCCATTGACGGTACCCAAAGCAGCCCATCCTCACCGGGCTCATCCCACCCCACCGTTCCTTCTCAAAGCAACTGCAGCAAAGCCTCCCATCCACTCCCCACCGCCTCCCTCTGCCTGCGGCCCAGCCCGTGCCTCCCTGAGTGGTCCCGGGAGTGGTCCTGCAGCAGCCCCAAGTGGTCCTGCTCCTGGTTCTGGGGATCTTTGAGTACAATAAACTCTGCCTCCTGGCGGTCATCTCTATGCGTCTCCTGATCAAAACCTGATCAGATTTTGACTCCACAAAACCTGATTCCACACCTGATCAAAACCCAGCCCACGTCCCGTAAAACGCACTAGCAGCGAATTCCGTGCCCGATAAGCACGTAAGCCTTTGCGGAATGTTTCAGCGATCCCGTCTCTGTCTCATACAAAACATTTCTCCCTCCACGTGATCCGGTGGCACCACGTCCTGAAGACTGAGGACCCGCCCAGAAAGGTGGGGGTCCCGCTAACCCTGGGACCGGAGGAAACGAGAATCCGACTCCCCTCTTCTCAGGGAACCGGTTCTACCCGGGACTCCTTCTCTTACAGACGGAAGAGCTGGTGAAACGCACCTTGAGTAAGGAGAGAGACGAAGCATAAAAAACCAGTCATGACAAGACCCGGTGTGGACGCAGCGGGCTGTAATCCGCACAGCCCTGTTCCCAGGATTCATTTCACGTGATCCTCACCACTCTGCAGTTCACCTGTGAATTCTCCCCCATTTTCTGGCTGAGCAAACTGACCCACAGACAGACTGGCGGGAGCTCGCCCCCCGATGAGTTAGAGGGCGGCCACGGACTTGAGCGCTGGGTTCAGACCCCAAATCTCAGCTTCTGCCGTCCTCGGGCAGGGCTGACCCCGGGACGCGCAGCCCCAGAGGCCTCCTGCTGCGTGGCGGGGCCCAGCACGGTGCCTCTGGGTCCTCTCTGCTCCCCCAAATCGACCTCGGACGTCCCTACTGTTACCATCAGGGCAAGACGCACCTGCAGTTGCAAACACAGGCCACTGAACACAGGCCAGCAGGGCGAGCCCGAGGGACGCACTGACTCCACTGGACGTCAGCGCACGGGCTCCCAGCTTCACCATTCTCCCTCACGGGGGCGCACCACACGTATCTCTGGCCAGGGTCCGCAGCAGGACCCTGACGGATGAACACACGCCACACTGGAGGGTCTGCACAAGCTGAATTCTCTCCCCACCGCTCACCTCTGCTCCTCCAGACGCTCCACGCAGATGGAATGTCCTGCGTGGACCCAGGCCCTCGGAACGTCTGACCAGGAAGGGGATGGACTCTCGTCCAGCCCAGCAGGGCTGCAGGCCCGCGTTCCTGGCCGGCCCACAGGAGGCCAGCAGGAGGCAGGCGTGGGCCTCTTCCAGGACATATGGCTCAGCAGCGAGGCAGATGGTCACTGTGGCCCCTCTGGCCTTGAGAACCACAGGACTGGACGGGAGGAGCCTCGCGTAGGGGTCACGGCCACACGGACCCAGAGAGGAAGGCAGCCACTCGGCAGAGCGCCAGTGCAACCCAGACCAGTGAGGGGCAGGGAGGGCGCCTGTCTGAGCCCCGGGTCTGAATCTAAAGGGAGTCACCAGCCTGTCTACATCACCCGGGGGACGCTGGACCGCCACTTTGGAAGACAGCCTGCATCTCACAGGTTTGAAATTCCATCCTTTGCAGCCAGCGGTTCCATCCCCAGGAGGCCACACACCCAGGAGAAGGTCCTGGGCGGTGGCAGGAGATGGGGCAACACCGTTCCCTGAAGCCCAGAGTCACTGCTGGGGAGCAGGCACCCTGCAGCAAGGGCCATTCCACAGCAGGGGGACGATGAAGACCGAAAGCCTCAGGTAGCAACTGTGTGCTGCTGGCGGACTGCAGCCACGAAATCAAGAGACGCTCGCCCCTTGGAAGAAAAGCTACGACCAACCTGGACAGCATATTAAAAAGCAGAGACGTCACTTTCCCGACAAAGGTCTGTCTAGTCAAGGCTATGGTTTTTCCCGTGGTCATGTATGGATCTGAGAGTTGGACCCTAAAGAAAGCTGAGTGCCGAGGAATGTATGCTTTTGAATTGTACTGCTGGAGAAGACTCTTAAGAGTCCCCCGAGATCGAACCAGTCCATCCTAAAGGAAATCAGTCCTGAATATTCATTGGAAGGACTGATGCTGAAGCTGAAACTCCAAAACTCTGGCCACCTGTTGCAAAGAGCCGACTCATTGGAAAAGACCCTGATGCTGGGGAAGATTGAAGGCGGGAGGAGAAGGGGACGACAGAGGATGAGATGGTTGGATGGCATCACTGACTCGATGGACATGAGTTTGAGTGAGCTCCGGGAGTTGGTGATGGACAGGGAGGCCTGGTGTGCTGCAGTCCATGGGTCACAAAGAGTCAGACACGACTGAATGATTGAATAGCAACATGCAGCGACATGAACGAGCCTTAGAAATTAAATACGAACTGAAAAGGGCAAGTAAGGTGTCCGAGTTTAGCCAGTGCAGGGGGCCTGGGTTCAATCCCCGGTCAGGGCACTAGATCGCATGCTGCACCTCGGATCCTGCGTGTGGCAACTATGACCCCGGGCAGCAAAAATCAAAAAGTGTTTGCATTAAAAAAGAAGCAAGCAAGGAAATGAAACACAGATTTTCAGGTGCTCGCTCGGCACTGGCCACTAGTCCGTCTGTAACACTGGGGACGTCAGTCGCCGCCTCTCGAGGCTGGTGTGGACATGTGTACCAGCACAGCACGCCCGGCACACGGTGGGCCTCCACACACACTGGCCGCCTCTTCTCCACACACAGTCTCCGCGAGAAAACCCCCAAGCTGTCTCGGTGTTCACGATCTTCCCCTCAGAGATCCTTCTGCATCTTTAATCTGTATTTCTCCTCACCAGCATCCTCTGCATAACCATAGTTTATTTTCTAACTGAAAATAAGTTTAACTTCGAACAGACCCTTTTTCCTTCAAAACAGTAAGCTGGTCTGTTGGGTTCCCACAAGAGGACCGAAGCTCCCACGTGGTACCTGACAGCTGTGTGGAGCTTCCGGAATCCACGGAAAAATGCAGAACCTGTCACGCCAGGCCTCCCTGTCCATCACCAACTCCCGGAGCTCACTCAAACTCATGTCCATTGAATTGGTGATGCCATCCAACCATCTCATCCTCTGTCGTCCCCTTCTCCTCCCGCCTTCAATCCCAAGTCTAACCTCTACTGAAACAGTAACAAATGCGTGCTTTTAAAAAGCAAAAGAGGGGGCTTCCTTGGTGCCTGCACGTTTACTCAGTCATGTCCGATTCTTTGTGGCCCCATGGACTGTAGCCCGCCAGGCTCCTCTGCCCATGGGATTCTCCAGGTACGAACATTACAGTGGGTAGCCATGCCCTCCTCCAGGGGGGTCTTCCTGACTCACGGGTTGAACCCAGATCTCCTGCATTGCAGGCAGATTCTTTACCATCTGGGCTACCAGGGAAGCCCAGCTAAGCCCACGCACCACAACTCCTACGCCTGTGCTCCAGAGCCGTAACTACTAAGCCCATGTGCTACAGATATTCTGCAATGAGAGGCCACTGCAGTGAGGACCCAGCACAGCCAAAAGTAAATAAGCATTAAATAAAAAGCAAAGGAGGTCAGCCATGCTGAAGTGAACTGCTTTAGAAACGAGAACAAGGACTTCCCTGGGGGTCCGGTGGCTAAGACTCCGCACTCCCAATGCAGGGGGCTCACGTCTCATCCCTGGTCAGGGACCTGGAACCCAAGAGCTGCAACTGAGCCTGGGGCAGCTGAGTCACTTTACAAGAAAGAAAAGCCCAGATTCCTCTCTCTAAGATGGGAGACGCTGGGCAGTTAATGTTTCGGAAGTGGGGTCTCTCAAAGCTTTGGAGACGTCAGCAACTAACGCCAGCTCCAGTCAGGACCCCCTTCAGAAAAGGCAGAAGGTAGTCAGCATTTCTCTACCACAGGGAGTCAATGGAAATGACCGCAGAGCGAGCGCACAAAAGGAATGGCTCCTCTGCCCTGGACCGGGGCCAGCTCTGCACACTGAGGCCGAGGCAGGGCCCAGGGCAGGGGGATGCCCCCCATCGGTGGGTGCTGAACCAACGCTCCTGCAAGTTCAAACTCAGCTACGATGCCAGGAAGGGGGCGGGGGCAGAGGCTGGACTCCGGCCTCGGTGTCCCCCGGACCCGTGCGGTCAGAGCAACGCCCCAGGCAGGGGAGGCCTTGGGCAGAAGCCATCTGCTGGAGGCGGGCGTCCAGCTGGCCCTGACCGTGGGCCCTCCGTGAAGGGTCAGAGATGGGCCCTCTGGGGCCGTGCGGCTCAGTTCCCAGCAGAGGACCGAGCTCAGTCCCGCGGGGACCAGGCAGGTGGTGGTGGCGGGAACCCTGCCAAGGGAGCTGAGCCCCCTGATGCCGTGGGGGCAGGATGACCACAGAGCGGGTGGTGGCCACAGCCGTGCGTCAAGGATATAAACGCCCCAAGGTGAAAATTACGCAAAAACCCGCCCTAGTACTCAAAGCTCCACAGGCAGTGTTGAAAACAAGTTCTGGGGCGACGCCGTGTGGAATGAAAAAACTCCTGGACCCGCTGGCCTGAATTTAAAATCTGACTTAAACAGCACAGCCCTGCGTCCATGCTCCGGTTACAGAAGCTGCCTGTGGTCACAGCGGATTACCTGGGAAAAGCCAGGGAGGTGTCAGTGGAGGCGGGCGTGGGCCCAGGGACAGCTCAGGATAGGGCGTCCTGGACCGAACCCGGCCCCCACAGGCTGCGGCCTCCTGCAGCGTTTCGACTCCCCAGGGCCCCCGCACAGCAGGCGTGCCCTCCTCGGACTCTGGGCAAGATGAAGCAAGACCACGCACGTCAAGTGCGCAGGTCTGGGTTATACACAAAGTGGACAGCAAATATTAGTTGTGGAGATGACAAAAATATTTTTTTTAAAGCAACAGGAGCTTCCCTGGTGGCCCAGTGGCTGGGAGCCCATGTTCCCAGCGTGGGAGGCCTGGGTTCAATCCCTGGTCGGGAAACGACCAGGTCCTGCGTGCTGCACCCAAGACTTGGCACCGCCAAACAAATGACTTCTAATTACTTAAAAGAATGTTTTAAATAAAAAAGCAACAAACCAGCCCTGCCCTGGCCAAGCAGAAGTAAACACTGCAGGTCTGGTCTCACTGCCGTGGTGGCCGAAGGGAAACGGATCGGCTGCCCTGCGACGCCCTCCAGGACACATACATCCTCGGAAGAAAAGGGCTCGAGTTCTGAGGGACGCCTTCACTGTCACCACTGATGTCTTTGATGACCCACACGACCACGCGTCCCCTCCTGAGGCCCCGGGGGCCCCTGTCCTGTCTGTGCCGCTATCTCAGCTGGCATGGCCTCCTGGCTCCTCTTGGCCAGCCCGAGTCATCCCAGGCAAGACAACGCCACCCGTTCGGCAACGACTGTGTTCTCTGCTGGCAGGACACTTTTGCGGGGACCCCCAGCGGCCTCACAGAGGGGCAGAAGGTCCTGGGGGAAGTGGCCACAAGCGTCCCCTGGCCAGGGCAGTCGGGGAGTGTGACCAAACTCCTTGCTCAGTCAACACCTCATCTCCCATCCAGGGCGTATGCGTTAGGACAGAGCTGGGGAGAAAGACAGCCCTGCAGCTGACAAGCGTCCTCTCAGGGCCACTGCAGGAAGGAGGCAGAAGCTGACCATTGCGACTGGACAAACACGTCCCGCTTGCCTGCTAGGGTCCAGTCTTGGCTAGGCTCTGCGGCTTTGAGGGGAAGTGATATTTCACTTAACACATGGAATACATGAATTATTTCCCCCACACTGACATATAATTTCTAACTGTGATTTACACTGCATCATACCCTATCAGGGGACCAAGTCGGAGCTCACATTACTCTCAATGGCAGGGCACTCAGGTCGTCGACAATCTTTGCTATTCTAAATAACACTGAGATGAACAACTTTTCACAGATGCTTACAGAATCGTTAGGATAAACTTGCCAAATCAGGATCTCTCGATTGAAAGATAAGACTATTTTGGGGAGTCCTCATTTATAGAGTTGACAATGCTCTCCAACTCGAGAATTTCCATGGTCCCCAGCCAAGGACGGAAACGTGGATTTCATCACATCCTTATCAGCTCAGGGAGTTTACAGCTCTGTCTTTATTTCAGGAGGTATCACAAACCCACGTTCTTCCCATTTTGGTACTTTGCTTCCAGGTAAAAACCCTACAGAAAGCTACTGTTTGGGGCTGGAGAACGTGCCATCAAATGTTTTTCTAGGGCAACTCATTTCTCTGCCTTTGGTAGGGAGACAGCCACGGAACACATGCCTGACCCGGACATTGGTGCGTAAGATAGCCGAAGCTGAGCGAGCTGGGAGCCCTGACTGCTGGGAGGTCTTCTGTGAAAGCTCAAGCCACATCAGGCGCACCCAAAGGAGGTGTGACAGAAAACCTCCCATCCCAGGGCCGCAGGTTTCCCCCAGACTGTTCTGCACCCCCTGCTTCCCGTCTCCCCTCATTGCTCTGCGGGAAAGAGGAAGCCAGTTTCTCCATCGACCCTCCCGACTTCAGGCTGCAGCGTGATCGTGCTGTTCAGAATTCAGCATCACAGTTTCAAAGCCCATTTTCATGGGAGCTTCCCCAGGGATCAAACTGGGTCTCCTGCATTTACAGGGAAAGAATCTGCCTGCCAACACGGGAGACCCAGGTTCAATCCCTGGGTGGAAAAGATCCCCTGGAGAAGGAAATGGCCACCAGTGCCAGTATTCTTGCCTGGAGAATCCCATGGTCAGAGGAGCCTGGTGGGCTACCGTCTGCAGGGGTCGCAAAGAGTCAGACACGACCGAGCGACTAACACTTTCTTTCAAAGCCCTTCATTTCAAAAGAAGGGCTGGCTTGTTTTCTGCGCTCCTGAGACATCTAACAGCAGAAACCCCACACGCGACAAGTCTTGTATGCTGAAGGGCAAGGACAGGAGGATTTTAAATCCAAAGAGGATTTAAAAGCAGAATTGTACCCTTAAGCTAAGAGGTGCCAAGTTCGGTTGTCACAGCCGACACACCGCACAAATGCTAGAAACGCCCTTCTTATTTCAGAGCAGACAGCGGGGACAGAGGACCGAGGGAGGCCTGGGCAGAGGGACCACGGCGAGCGGAACAGGCTGGACAGAGCCCGGTGCTGCCCCGCTGGCGGGCGTCCGCTCCCTGCCGCACAGGGAGCGAGCACCGTGCGATCGGGAGGTTCCGCTTGCGTCTCTCACCCTGTCTAGAAAACGTGCAAACGGCAGAGAGGCCGAGGCCGCAGCTTGCTGGCCTGGAACAGTTAGTTCCCTCAACAAGGCCCCTTTGCCCTCTTTTGTCTGCGGATGGTCCAGGCTTCCATCACGGACACTTGGAGCGACGCCCTTTCGTCCCCCAGCGCCCGCTGCGCGAGCGCCCCTGGACGGCAGGAGAAAGGGGGTTCCCACAGCATCCACGTGCAGACTCGATGGCGTGGAGGACATCGAGACAGAAATTAATCTCTCCCCTAATTGACAACAGCTTGAAAAAAGGTATAAGGATGCCAGGATTCGGCATATGGGCTCTGGAAACATCTCGCCTCGGATTTTTTTTTTTTTTTTTTTTGAGCTGTTACAACAACACGCTTTATAATGTAACCAGCTAAGAGGCGGTTAATGGTGTAGCATTTTAGAAATAATGCATTCTCGGGATTTCATATTTAGAGGGTTTATTTGAAAACATCCTCCTCTCCACTGCATAAATAAGAGGAAACAGCATGACAAAAAGTGTCATAACTACGGTTTTCGGCATCCAGCGAGACGGTCTGCCTTTCGCATCAGCAGCAGGATGGCTGGACGGGCCGGGTCCTCCTGGGCTCAGCCAGCCCTCTCTGGGGTCACGTTCCTTTTCCATCTCATGAGCAGGCGGGGCTCTGGGTGATGCCGGGTGAGCCAGAGTCACCCAGAAAGGCCAGACCTTTCCCCCAGATCTTGATGGAGGCTGAACCTCACACACAGAGGGAGAGCCTGAGGTTCACAAACAGGCAGCAGCTGCTGGGCGGGAGAGGCTGGGACAGAAATTCCAGGACGCGATGAGATCAAGAGATAAACATCCTCCACAGAGAAACAGGATGCGAGGCGATTCCCAACAGCGCTGGAGGCAAGCTCCGCCAGGCCAGCAGTCCCCGGGAGTGAAACTTCAGGAAAAGGTTTAATGTTAAAAACACAAAATTTCATAGAGGGTCCAAGGGACGGGCGACCATAGGTCAGATCAGGCAGAGTCCCGACCTGACCTGGTTTCCACAGATACTCCATTTTTAAACTCCGTGTCTTTAGGATCGTCTTCACTCTTGTTAGACGGTGGATGAAACAGGCTCTTGTTCTGATGCGTGTTCTCCTCGGCTCTGTGAACCCTCGACTGGCAGAGTTTCTGGAGGAAGAACATAAAGGTTGGCGCCAGGTCTGGGTTTGAATCCGGCTGCGTCTGGCCGTGAGCTTGGATGTGGACCTGCCTCACGGCCGTGGTCCTGATTCTCCCCTCGGTGAAAATGGCCCCGACTCCAGCGGGCACTGCTGGATGAGTAAACGAGGAAGCAGGTCCCAGCGGCAGTCGTCCCGCCGGCCGCAAAGGTTGCTCCTCTTCTGTGCCTCGTGTTTCGACCTCACGGTGGCGACTCCAGGAACAGAAGGGCCGTCCAGGGACGCCTGGGTCCCAGCAGGGGTCCACCCTTTCCCCGACGGTACCCTTCATCTGTGCAGCTGCTGGGACCACCCACGCCCCGCCCTTCCCGGGAGTCGGACCCCAGCCCTGCACTCCTCTCTGAGCGGCCCTCAGGCTCCCTGACGGCGTGCGCTCCAGCCCTGGGCCTCTTCCAGCGCAGGGGTCTGCACACCACCCGCCGGGCCTGCGGGCCTGCAGGGAACACGCGCCTGCCCCTGCCCTGCCTCTTCGTTTCTCCTGGGAGGGGTCTGCAAACCTGAGGGGCCCTGCCCCAGGAGCGAGTGACCTCGAGGTGCGAGCAGGTCCCGCCGCTCCTCCTGGGGCCCCTGGGCGCCTCCCTCCGATGGCCTGGGGCCGCGGAAGGCCACACCAAGGCCTCGTCCCCAGGCCCCCACGCTCCGTCCTCCCCCGGCTCCGGGCTCCACACAGGCTCCATCGGGATCTCTCCCTGCCCCACCATGGCGCTAAGCCCTCCTTCGTCCTGTGTGCCCCCCAAGAGGCCCCCGGATTTCTCCCTGTGCCTCCGGGGCCCGGGACCCGCGTCGGCACACGATGATGCTGAGATGGCCTCACCCGCAAGGCCGCACCCCGGAGACGGGCTTGGGGGGGGCTGGAGCCTCGAGTTCCAGATGCACCTCAAGGAAGTGGGGATCATGGGGGGCCAGAGATTGGGGTCGCTGACAAGGGGCTCCCCCAGGTCAACCAGCAGGCCCACAGGGACTGAGAGGAGGTCTCAAGTCCAGCCCGAGCGAGAGGGGCCCTCGGGCTTTGCTGTGGAGAAGGCCTCCGAGACACGGGGGGCAGCAAGCTGGGCTGGGCCCCGTCTAGGAGTCCAGGCCCCGGCCTGCTGGGCGGCCCAGAGCAGGACGCACGCCCTCTCTGGGCCCGGCCCGTTCCCTGGTGCAGCCCAGGACATGGCCCCCAGTCTGCGCCCATCAGCTTCCCCTCACCGTGCTCTCACTTCACACCTGCAGAAGCAACTTGGGGGAAAAGCAGAGGGGAGCAAAGACCAAGGGCCCAGAGCACGGCCCGGAGGCGGGGCCAGCCCAGGACCCAGGGGCGCGGCGGGGACAGCGACCCACTCTGGGCTCAGCGATCTCCACACACACAGACAGACACACAGTCATATATACAGAGACACACACACCCTCACATACACACAGACACACGCACAGAATACCACACACACACTCACACACACAGACACACACTTACATACACACAGACACACACTCACATACACACAGACACATGCACACAATACCACACACACACTCACACACACAGACACACACTTACATACACACAGACACACACTCACACACACAGACACACACTCACATACACACAGACTCACGCACAGAATACCACACACACACTCACATACACAGACACACACTCACATGCACACAATACCACACACACACTCACACACAGACACACACTTACACACACACACACAGAGACAGACTCACATACACACAGACACACACAGAATACCACACATACACACTCATATATACACAGACACACGCACACAACACCACACACATGTACACACAGATACAATCATACACACACACACACTACCACACACACGTACACACGATACACATGTACACACACATACTCATATATACACAGACACACACAGAATACCACACACGTGTACACACAGACACACACTCATATATACACACACACACAATACCACAACACACATATGTACACACACACACAATACCATACACATACAACACATAGATACACACGTAATACCACACACACATAGACACACACATAAAACCACACGCGTGTACACACACAATCATATATACACACATAACACATACATACACACACAACCATATACACACAGACACACATAATGCCACACACGCATTAATACCACACACACATACATACACAACCATACATACACATCAATCACACACATACACATATAATCACACACACAATACCATATACACACGTGCAAACACAATCATATATACACACAAACACACACACGTAATACCACACACACCACACATACGCAAATACCACACATACATGTAATACCACACACACACCGCACAGCACCACACAGACGTACCACCACACACAGAGACACACACGCACACAGCTGAGAGAACGCACCACAGAATGGGGCACGCTCTGGGGGTAAAATCACATTAAGGCGATTTCTCTTCTTTGGTGCTCCTGTATGTTTCCAAATGCCTACAGTGAACTGGCATTTTTGCCACACCGGGCAGGGGGGAGTTAAGGCTGTTTTATCATTTCTGAAACCTCACACTCACCCATCAGTGCAGACACATGAAGCCTGGAAATAAAGCCAGCAGCTCTGCAATCAGCCTGCAATCATATCTGCTCCCGAGAAGCGCCTGTAATTGGAGCTGGCGCGTTCGGGCGTGAAAGCGGGGGGCGAGGTGTCGCGGGCTTGGAGACGAGGAGCCGGTGGGGGGTGAGGAGGGACTGACAGTCGGGCTGAAGGGTCCTTAGTGGAGCCACAAGGCGGCCGAGGCCCGCTCAGGGCCATCAGCACAATCCCCTAAGCGCCACCGAGACAGAAAAAGCAATTATCAGAAGCCGCCCCAGGAGGCGCTTTTCATTTCATGCTGCCGTCTTTGCCTCTCGGAAACACACCTGTGGGCTTGCCCTGGTCCCTTCTGGGCTGGCGGGGAAACGGCTGCACCCCCTCCCCCACCCCCCAGAAGCGGCCCCCGCTCCTCCTGGAGGGACCCGATCCTACTCGGGACCGGATCCCGGCTCACGACTTACTTTGACCAAACGCAGCCCAGGTGACACCTGGCCGGGTCTGCGCCCAGGCTCCAGAGGTCTCGCAGCTTCCAGAAACCCTGCTGGCCAGAGGCCAGTGGACGGCTCCCCAGCCTGACGCCTGCTGCCCAGACTCAGGGGCCACCAGCTAGACGAACAGCAGGCATTAAGTCACCACGACAGCCGAGCGCTGACTGGCCGCCGTCACACTGGCCGGGTGGGGAACCTGGGCCCAGTCTACACTTGCCCTCAGACACGGCGGGGCCCTGGCTGGAGGCTCGTTCTCCTGAGGTGGCCGTCTGGGTGTCCCGGCCCACCCCAGGGCCACGGCAGGTCCCACCCTGGCACAGCCACAGATGACACAGGTCAACAAGCCCTCACGTTATTTACTGTGAATTACGAAGCACGTGAGGGACGGTGCCGACTCACTGGAAAAGCCTCTGATGCTGGGAGAGACTGAAGGCAGGAGGAGAAGGGGACCGCAGAGGACGAGATGGTTGGACGGCATCACCGACTCGATGGACGTGAGTTTGAGCAAACTCCGGGAGACGGTGAAGGACAGAGGCCTGGCGTGCTGCGGGCCACGGGGGCGCAGAGTCAGACACGACTGAGTGCCTGAACTGCAGCAGACGACGGAACAAAGCCGCAGCCCTGCTCATCCTGTTCCTGGGGCAGGGGGACTTGCCGGACCTTTCTCCACAGTCGCACGCAGATCTCTACGTCCAGATAAGTCTGTGGTGGGCTCTTTCTGTCCATAAACAGGACTCCGTTTGTTTCCCTTAACAATACGCCTCGGAGGCCTGTCCAAAGCTAGAATTACAGATCTCTCTCCTTCCTTTCAGGGGACCTGCATGTGCCCACGTCTGGAAGCCTCCAGGAGGGCGCCAGGGCTGTTCCCACCTCTTCACTAGAGCAGGCTTGCACACCTGTTTGGGGCTTCCTTCTCCCTCCCCCGACAGCCACAGCCTGCAGAACACAGGACTGTCAAACACTTTTACCTTTCTTGTCTTAATCTAAAAAGCAAGCACGCTGAAGCTGCTATTTTTATCCAAAAGGAAAAAATCTCCTTCCATCTACTTGTTCTTGTACCCCTGATTGATTTTTCTGAGTCAAAGGCCTTGTATTAAAAAAAAAAAAAAAAGAGGTTCCCTACTCTTGCATAATAAAATAAACATCAGATTCTCACCAGCAGGAAAAGAATCAGTACAAAAATGGAAGACTCGCTATTCACAGAAGTAAGCGCAAAAGGAACCCAGACAGATGAGAAAACACAAAAAAGACAACCGAAACAGAAGCAGGGCCGTGCAGCGGCAGGGAGCCCCTCCTGAGCGGCAAGCCCAGCCCCGGGAAGGTGGACTCGCTTCCACACCCTCTGCCTGCCCCGGGGGACATCCTGGGGGTCAAGCCTGAGTCCACACGGAGGCCCGGGACCCAGGGCTCTCCCAGCTGGAATAGATCCCTGTTTCCAGCCACATTCCCTGGATTCTCGGGCTGCGCCAACCCAACCAGGTTGGCGGCCAGGCTCAGCGCCTGCAGCTCAGTGAACAGGCGTCAGACGCCGCGAGGCCTGGGGTCTCACTCTGCCACTCAGGAGCCCAGGCAAACACTGCCAGCTCTCTGACCACCGCCCTCCTTACTGGAGGTGCCAACAGCAACAGGGGCAGCGTGTAGTCGGGGCAGGAATGTTCCTTCTGCAAACGAGGTGGCTCTGGAGCCACCGACGACACGGGGCCACGGGCGTCAGGGCGGCAAGGAGCCCATCCCCCAGATGTGCACGTCTCGCCACGCCCAGCAGGGCCCCCGACACCCTGTCCTCAAGGATGGGGCGACCCTGGCGTGGAGGCTGGGGTGGGCCGGCCTGGACCAGTCTGGACCGACCAGCACGGCCAGGCCCTGTCCTCCCAGAGGTGGCATTCCCATCACAACCACCTCGCAGCCTCTGGGGCTCTGCCCAGCCGTGCACTTGGCTCCGGCCTCCTGGGTCCACAGGCCCCGTGCCCCACAGACTAGAGCTCTGCTTGTGGCCGTTCCGGCCGCTGGGGTAGAAGGAGAGGCGCACTTGCCCCTCCCCCACGCCCCAGCTTCACCCCACTTCTCTGCGCTTCCTCATCCTGCACTTCCCCCCAAGAACCCAGCCCCAGCAGTGACCTCCGACCCCGGGGCCCGGGCACAGCTCCTGGGATCCCCTCAAAAGGGGAGGCGCCCAGACCAAGGCAGACAAGCTGTCCATTTAGGGAATCAACTTCTGCTCCAGTGCCCTCAACCATTAGGCGAGCCTTCTTAAATCTCGTGCTGGGGGGAGAGAAGGCTGCCTAGAAACACGGTGCGTCCACCCTGGGGTCTCCGCTCTCCACACACATCACCCGGGCTTTCCCCCGTCACCCCCAAACCCCAGGCCACCCCCCGCAACCTGGCCCGGAAGAGGAGACCGCAGCATCTGGTCACAGCTGGCTGGCTGCACTCTGCCACCTAAGGGGGTTCGCCCCAGTGGGTTCACCCTGCAGGCCTGGGGAGGGAGGTTCCTGAGTGGTGCCTGGGACGGGGTCCTGGGAGGGGGAGAGGGTCCTGGGAGGAGGAGGGGCATCCAGGGAGGGGAGGGGCATCCTGGGAAGGGGGGTCTCGCCCTCATTCCCCAAGTACTCCTCGGCCTTGGAGGAGACCAAAGGGAGGGACTGTGGAAAAGGAAGGGGTTTTCTGGGCAGGCTTGTCCAGAGACTTTCACGCGTGCGGCCCTGCACTTGTGTTCACATACTGCATGCCCTTTAAACCAGAACATCCCCAACGACTCTCGCTTTCTGTCCCCAAACTCGCCGGAGCCTGTGGGAGCGCCTGTGCAGGAGGAACGATGTCTGACAGGGTGCTGGGTGTTCACAAGCGTCCCCTGGCACCCCCAGCCTCCGGAGGGGGGCGGTGGGCTGCACCACACGAGGGCCATCAGACCCTGGTCAGACCCCAGCCGCTCTCCCTGCCGACACAGCCCCAGCCGTGCCTGGGGGCTGCCCCAACACTGCTTAACCTCAGCGAGAAAAGCAGAAGGTAAAACCCTAATTCAGACAGTTTCACTTCCCACGAGCCATTGTGACCCGGGAGTGGGGGAAAACCCAGAGTCAGCAGCGGGCTCATGTGAGCCGTGCTCTGTTCTCTGCGACAGGGGGATGGCCGTTGAGCAAAGCTGGGGGTGGACGTACGCGAGTGCAGCCCCGCGCAGCGCAGGGTCCTGGCCCCGCCCCGTCTCAGCCCCCTGCCCGCCCCGCGCCTCAGCCCCTGCCCACACGCTCACACCACGCCCAGGCGTGGGTCAGAGGACGCGTGAAGGGCAGGTGCCAACGCGAGAAGGCGGCACGGAGCGCACGAGGCGGGAACACGGGACAGGGCGCCTGGTCAGGAGGGCGGCCGCCAGCGGACGCTGGCTCAGTGCAGCTGGGCGTTGGCAGACTTGTGGGGCAAGTATCACTATTTCCAGAGCAAGGCCCCCCACAAGCCTCCTGTGACCCCAGACCTCTCTGCAGGAGGCAGGGTCACCCAGCTGCATCGCTGGTACTGCCCTCACTCATACAGAATCGTACCCTGCCCACGAGCCAGTTAATATTTACTCGATGACTTCTTTACACAGGGACTCATGGCTCTCGCTACTGTTAATGGAAAACCGGTCCCTTCCCGGAAACAGAGGGGCTGGCACAGACTGCTATTTGCCTGCCCAGCATCCACTCTCTCCCTTCTGGGTAATGACCTAACTCCTGGAGAAGGGAAAGGCCACCCACTGCAGTATTCTGGCCTGGAGAATCTCCATGGACAGAGCCTGGTGGGCCACAGTCCACGGGGTCACAAAGAGTTGGACACGACTGAGTGGCTCACACTTTCACTTTTTTCAACCCCGATTTTATTCAGATCAGCTGTGAAACCAGCTGAAGCACTCTTATCCACAGCCTCTCTCGCAGCTTTGCAATGGGTGTGGCAACATGACTAAGTTCTGTGAAGGGAAAGTGGCTCAGTCACATCCAGCTCTTTGTGGCCCCGAGGACTATACAGTCCATGTGATTCTCCAGGCCAGGCAGCCTTGCCCTTCTCCAGGGGATCTTCCCAACCCAGGGGCTGAACCCAGGTCTCCCGCATAGAAAGTGGATTCTTTACCAGCTGAGCCACCAGGGAGGCCCCTGACTAAGTTCTAGGCATTAAGATGTAAGAGGAAATCAATAGATGAAGCTATAGAGAGGGAAGGCAGGCAGCATTTCTAATGTCCGAAATATAAACGTGATGTGATGGCTGGAACTCCAGCTGCCACTGTGGACCAAGAGGGACACCTGAGCTGGATGCACGTGTCTCTGGCAGGACAGAAGCAAGCGGGTTTCCTGATGACACAATAGAGCCATCATTCCAGGGCAGACTGTTGTTCTGTCGCTGAGTCGTGTCGACTCTTTGCCACCCCATGGACTGCAGCCCGCCAGGCTTCCCTGTCCTTCACTGTCTCCCAGAGTTTGCTCAGAATCATGTCCCTTGAGTCAGTGATGCCATCCAACCATCTCACCCTCTGTCGCCGGTGGTCTAGCCACATCCTGCTCCTTCAGTACTGATGCTGAAGCTCCAATACTTTGGTCAGTTGATATGAAGAGCTGACTCCTTGGAAAAGCCCCTGATGCTGAGAAAGATAGAGGGCAGGAGAAGAAGGGGATGACAGAGGACGAGCTGGTTGGATGGCATCACCGACTCGATGGAAGTGAGTTTGAGCAAGCTCCGGGAGACAGTGGAGGACAGAGGAGCCTCGAGAGCTGCAGTCTGTGGGGCTGTAGAGTTGGACACGACTGAGCGACTGAACAGCAGACAAGAGGCCCGGGGCCCCCTGGGCCCGAGGTGGCCCCTGTTCCCTGTGTCACCTCCCGCAGCCCCATCTCATGTCGCCCAGGCTCCTGCTGCCCTGCAGGTCCCCCTGCCCTGGTGGTCGCACCTTCCCCTCCTGGTCTCTGCTTAGCTGCCACCACCTCGGTGAGGCCAGCCTCCCTGGCCCCACCGCCCACCCCAGCCAATTTTCTTTCCCTCCCAGTTACATGCTCTGAAGTCACTCATTTCCACGTAGGGTCTGAAGGGCAGAGCGGGTGTAAACCCGGAGTGTCAGTGCTGGGATGAACCAGCGAACAAATTGATGAACTGAAGAGGGAGGGAGGCTCAGGCGTGAGCAGGCAATGGCCGAGGTCCTCTGCACACACTGACCCTCACTCCCAGCCCTCCCGAGCCCCAGCCCTGGCGCTGGACGGAGCCCCCCACCTCTCTCTGCAGTTCTGTTGCTGGAGCAAGGAGAGAGGAGACAGCACTTACGAGTTTCTCTTCTCGCTCACTCTTTAAAGGGGGCCTTAAAGTCGGATGCATTTGATGGGGAAGCCAGCGGTTTTACCATAACAATGACAAGTCACTGCTAAAGGGGAAATGTCACTCTTGGAAGGGGGCAGACGCACCAGCTGCAGGGGAAATGCCTGGGGTCAGGGGTCGCGATGCTCCCATCCTGCCACTGAGACTAGCCCACGTCTGGACAGCGTCCAAACCCGTCCCCACACAGACGTGAGACAGAGCCTCGGCGTCGCGCCCCGCACACCGCGTGTCCAACCTGTCCCCACACAGACGTGAGACAGAGCCTCAGCGTCGCGCCCCGCACACCGCATGTCCAGTGAGGGTCAGCCGACCCCCTTCAAGTCTCGAGCTCGAGAGGGACGTCTGTGTCCACCTGGGCCACTTAGAAGTCTCAGCACAGGCCGCTCCTGCCGGCAGACTTCAGTTCACAGGAACGGTGCCAAACGCTTCACCCAACGCTTCGAGCCCGTGCAGGAGGAGGGGGCCTGGCCAGCCCCTGAGCAGCCTGGCCCTCAGCGCCTCTCTCAGGGACCCTGGATTCCCTTGACCTCGAGATGAAGCGGCACACATGATTCCTCTCCTCTTGTTTTTTTTTTTTTTTTTTTGGTAAAAGACACAGTTTCCACCGAATAAACCCTCTAAGCGATTTTTCCAATCTGGTGACATCTGCACAATAGCCAGGAAAAGAAATAATTACTATTATGGTGGCAGAATGATCCGGCCCCTCTCCAGGACTCCGGGAACTCAGGGAGGGAGGGAGAGCCGGCCCCCTCGCCCCCACACTGACGGTCCCTGCACCGGCCCTGCCCAGCTGGCTTTCTGGGCTGAAGGAGGGAAGCACGGTGGGGCGGGGGCCGTCACAGCCTCCACGCAGAGCAGAGCAGAGGGGAGTGGAGGGGAGGGGAGGAGCCACCCACTTACTGCACAGAGTCTGCGCTGGCGCGATGATGGACGGCTTCTAGGGGATGTCTTGGGCCATCGTTCAGACAGGCCCATTGTCAGATGGGAAGACTGAGGTTCCGCCAGGTGAACTGACTCGTCCCAGCCACACTGCCAGAAACACGGGCCAGGCCCTGAGCCGGGCCCCTCTGCCTCCGTCCAAGGGCGTCGCACAGAGGTCGCCCCGGCTGGGCTCACGCCGCCACTGACACCCCACCCCGGCCCCCTGCCCCGTGGCGCTCAGGGATAGAAATGCAGCGATGCCGTCTGAGGACTCAGGGGTGGGAGGATCGTGTTTCTACTCCCAGGACTGACTCCGACACTGTCGGTCCCTAGGCAGAGCCTGGTGCCACTGTAGGAGTCAAGCCTCTCCCAGTGGATTCCTGGGAGGGGCGGTGGGAGGTGGACACCCCGGCCTCCACCCCAAAGCAGTTCTCCGGAAGTCAAGACCTTGTCAAGGGCAAGAACCCAGGGGCTTGACCCAGCTCTGTCCCTCCCACGAGGCTGTGCAGCCTTCGGCAGGTTACTCTCCGTCTCTGAGCCGGCTCGCAGACACGCTAGCTGTTGCCACCACCCTGCTGCAAGGAGTCAAGGAGGAGCGATCCGTGGGAATCATTACTAGCACGGAGATGAGGGATTCTCCCCCGGCAGGAAAGCCTGAGTCGACTTTCCATTCCAATTTTGTACACACGTACATGATTCACCAGTCTGAACTTGGGCAAACCCACAGAAACCGTGGTTTTTCCATCAGATGCCTCGGAATTCAGTAGACACTCGGAGACCTTGCTAGGAGCAATGTTCTGGGCAGGAGTCAGGAAGCCTGGGTTATTGGCCACTGTTGGTCTGAGTGCTTAGAGTTGGGGGGCACGTCTGAGGCTGACCACACTGAGAGGGGGCCTGCAGTTGGTGGGGGCATCCCCAGCCAGGCGATGACCAGCCTGCCTGCTTCCCGGAACTCCCCAAGCAACGCCCTTCCTCCCCGACACTGTGTCTCGTTCGGGGTGCTGGGTCAGTCGGCTCGCTTGGATCGGGAGGGGTGAGAGGCTGGGGGTGTCTGTCTCCAGCGGCAGGGCCCCTGCTGCCCACCCTCTGCTTCCAGAACCAGAGCAGGAGTCCATGCAGCTCCCAGGAAAGCTGCTCTGTGGTGTGGCCGGGGTGCAGACTGCACAGCGACTTTCACGCCCGGTGGCATACTTGGTCTGCGGTGGTCCAGCCCACGCTGAGGGCCTTGCTGGTCTCATTTTTTGCAGATGAGGAAACAGAGGCCCCGAGTGGCGCAGCACACAGCCCACCCAGGGCCGAGCTCGGGCGCGGCCCCCTGGCCACCTTCGCCCCCAACCCCCGTGCATCATGCAAACTCACTTCTCTGGCACGGCCTCTGAGAGGCCAGCTCTCCTGTGTGGACTTGCCTGCCCTCCTAGGCCGGGCCTCCTCCTTGAATGTCCAGGCAGGCCCCAATCGCACGAGGCCCCAGGGGCTTGATCATGAGATGTTCTTGGCCTGAGTCTCCCCCAAGGTCCCCAGTGGTCTCTGATTGCTCCCTCTCACCACTCACGAGACAGCACTCAAGACAGGCCCTGCCCGGCTGGCTGTGGGATGAAGCAAGGACCCTTCTTCCAACCGTGGAAGCAACGTGCGGAGCAAAACCCAGCAAAGACCACAGAGCCCCCAGGCAGGGGCATGTGCGTGCAGCTGGGCGTTTATCATTGCAAGCTGGTGACATGCACCCTTAAGAATCGCCCCAGAGGCCCGTGAGGCCTCCTGCCTGCTGCAGGGGTCCTTTCCCAGGGAGAGGGGGGTGACAGCTGCCCCCCTCTCCTCCTCCCGCCCCGGCCCTGAAAGCATCACAGCCGGTTATTTTTAGCTCCTGGCGGCAGGCGGCCGGTCACATGACACTTGAGCTCGCACTTCAGAAAGGCTGCATCTCAGGGGTGGAGGTGATGTCCGTCCCCCGGGCCTCCTTCCCCCACTGTGGGCACGTGGCGCGGCCTCCCCTCGCCCACCCCCAGGGGACAAGCTGCAGCGACGCCAACCTGGCCCCCTCAGCTTGCTAATTTCTTTCAGCAGCTCCTTTCCCCGGGCCGTCTGCAGCCAGAACTATTTCTACTTTTAATTTACTAAAAGGTTAGCGGGCGGGGACATGTGGGGGACCCAGTCCTGGGAACCTGGGGTCTCAGTGCCAACCTGAGGATCAGGGTGAGACCCTGAACCCACACCTGCACGCCCAGAAAGGGGAGACGGATCCACTGCAGCTCCAGCTTTGTCGGGGACCCAAAGCCCAGTGGATACGACCCCTCCATCAGCTTCAGCCCTGAGCCTTCAGGGAAGGAACTCCTGCCCGGCGGCCCTGGGCCCCGAGGGCTCTCGGTGCAGGTGGCAGTCACGGGCACCCTGCGCCAGGCACCACCCTCTGCAGCCCCAGCTCCCGAGGAAGGGGGCCTGGGACCCTGACCACGCCATCTGCTGCTGAGTCGAGGGGCTGAGGCCTGGGCCCGGGCGCTCCCTCCAGGCCCTGTCTCTCACCCCGGCCGCGCTGGGCCTTGGTCTCAGAGCGCAGGAAGCGTCTGCCAGGTCACAAACACCGACTGGGGACACGTGCCGATCCACCCGGCTCGAACGTCTCCAGGAAAAGACTCAGTATTTGCAGGTGGGAAAAGATAACCAGAGTAAGTGTGACCGAAGCCAGGAGCATGGCAGACACGACCAGGTGCTGAGCAACCAGCCGGCTGCAGCCTGTTCCAGGCAGAAGGCGCCTGGGGGCCTCCCTGCTGGCCCAGGGGTTAAGAGCCCGCCTCCCAAGGCGGGGGACACGGGTTCGATCCCTGGTCCGGGAAGATCCCACGTGCCACGGGCAACCAAGGCTGTGAACCGCAGCTGCCAAGGCCAGGCACTAGAGCCTGCATGCCACCATCGCGGACGCCCGTGCTCCACAGCAGACAGTGGAAATGAAGTGAAGTCGCTCGGTCGCGTCCAACTCTTTGCGACCCCATGGACTGTAGCCTACCAGGCTCCTCCGTCCATGGGATTTTCCAGGCAAGAGTACTGGAGTGGGGTGCCAGAGAAGCCCCCAAATGAGAAGCTGGCGGACCACAGCTAGAGAGTAGCCCCCGCTCAACTACAGAAAACCCACACGTAGCAACAGCAAAGAGCCCAGCCCAGCCATTAAAAAATCAAACTACTCAGAAGGTGACCCGGTGACCAAGGGTGTTGTAACGTGAACTGACGTGAATGCCGGTCTTCCAGACGCCAGGTCAAATATGACTTCTGTTATGTACACGTTATCATCAGGTCCTAGAACTGTTTTCTCAGTTCCTGGGCTGTGCAGAGAGCATCCAGGGGGCTGAGAAGAACTTCCTGTCTGGATTACCCCCTCTTCCTTCATAACACAGCATCCCCTGCAGGCAACTCGACTTTTTCCTCTTCCAACAGGTGACTCACCGGAACACCCCGGAAACCGCTTCCTCCAGAGACAAGGACTGAGGTATGCTTCCTCTTATCAGAAAGTCTCTGGTATTTCCATCTGGAGCCAAGGGAGTGGTTCTCAGTCCCTAGGGGGAAATTCCTTTTGAAAGGTAATGAGGTGGCAGGTTATCAGGCAGCTCCCGCCCTGAGTGAGCAAAGACTGGGCTTCCAGAGCATTCCACGAACAGCCCCTCCCACGGAGTCCTGCTCAGCACTCAGACTGGAACCTGCTTCTAGCCCTCAAAAAGGCTGCCAGCTTGTGTTTTCACCTGTGTTCGTCTCCTGCTTCTGTGCATGAGTAGATGAGAGCACCTTCCCCAGTGAGCACTGTCTAAACACCTTTAGAGATGGAACCAGCGGTGGGTAAAGACAGGATGGATGCTTTCAAACTGTGGTGTTGGAGAAGATTCTTTTGAGGCCCTTGGACAGCAAGGAGATTCAACCAGTCCACTCTAAAGGAAATCAGTCCTGAACATTCACTGGAAGGACTGAGGCTGAAGCTGAAACTTCAGTATTTTGGCCACCTGATGCGAAGAGCTGACTCACTGGAAAAGACCCTGATGCTGCGAAAGATTGAAGGCAGGAGGAGAAGGGGACAACAGAGGATGAGATGATCGGATGGCATCACCGACTTGATGGACATGAGTCTGAGCAAACTCCGGGAGTTGGTGATGGACAGGGAGGCCTGGTATGCTACAGTCCACGGGGTCGCAAAGAGGTGGACACGACTGAGTGACCAAACAACAAAAGGAAGCCTCCAGATCGGGATAAAGAGGCTGCTCTGTGACAGGGACACCCCATCGAGGGTGACACGGAGTTTGGATTAAATAAAGTGGGGAAGGTGAGCCGCCTGAGGCAGAGAGGATGGAAACTGGCCCCCTGGTCTGGGGGCTGGACCAGGAGGCTCTGTTCCTGAAGGTCATGTCTGGGGTGAAGAGGGCTGGGGTCTCCGGGGCGGGGGGCAGCGTGGATGTTTACTGAGCATCCATCGTGCGACCGGCAGCTACCGCCGCGCATTCCCTCACCAGGTAGATGCTGTGAGTCACAGGAGGCTCACGGAGGGTGCGTGCCCCGTCCAAGGTTTCCAGTCGTGTCCTCTGACGCTTCTCCCCATGATGAACCCCCAGGGTGAAGACCGCCCCCCTTTACCCCAGGGACAGCTGCACCAGGCCCCGGGGACCCCGGAGGCTCCGCGGGAGGTCCCTGTCCTTTCCACAGCCCACGGCCCAGCACAGACCTCACGCGGGAGGTTTTCGGACGCATCTACTGTAGGAGATGCCCAATCTGCCTCCTGCACAGATATTACACGTCCAGTGTTAACAATGTCGACGCTGTGCCTTATTTAGAGTAAATCCTAGGACCTTCCCTGGGGGTCCAGTGGCTAAGACCCCACACTCCCAACGCAGGGTCGATCTCTGCTCCGGGAACCAGATCCCACAGGCCACACCACAAGTTCACGCGTCACAACGAAAGATCTCACGCGCTGCAGACCTGGCGCCTCAAAACGAAGACTTCAGCAAAAGTAAATAAACATTAACAATTGAACGCTATGAAAGAAACACCAGAGGCGACCTCGGTGCCTTCGGAAGCTGCCCAGTTGTATCTGAAAACCTGGGGGCTGGCCAGCATCTGCACTTCCACCGGCCTCCCAGGACCGTCTGCCAGCGACGTGAACCCGCCCTCTGTCCATCCGTCCCACGGCCGTGGGCACCCTCCCTGCGGTTATTACCACCATCAGCTCCAGTTCACTGATGAGCAGAGACAGAGGTTCCCTTGGGGCTCAGCTGGTAAAGAGTCCACCTGCAATATGGGAGACCTGGGTTCAATCCCTGGGTCGGGAAGACACCCTGGAGAAGGGAAAGGCTACCCACTCCAGTATCCTGGCCTGGAGAATTCCAAGGACTGTATAGTTCATGGGGTTGCAAAGAGTCGGACACGACTGAGTGACTTTCACTTCAAACAGAGGCTCACAGAGTTTGGTTTTATGCAAGAAAGTGGCCAGTGACCAAAGAGACTCGTGGCAGAGACCTGACTTCCGAGCTGGCAGGTCAGGGACATGTGACGGGACTGAGGACGGAGCAGGAGGGACCTCGAAGACCCGGAAGCCACGTGGAGGCGGCTGGGCCCCTCCCACACCCCACGGGCCGGCAGCCGGCTCACCCGTCCGCCAGGGCTGGGCCCTGCGACTATTTAGGCATCAACCTCACTTTCCTATTTACTAAGTAAGGCAAGAAAAATGAACAGATGAGTCAAACGCTGCAAACAAACGCATGACTGCAGCTGAGAGGTGCAGAGCTGACCCGCGAGTGACCTGGACTCAGAACTCCCCGCCTGGAGGCCACGCCCCCACCGTTTCCCCCTGAATTTCCCAAACACTCGCCTCTGCCCGGGAGGGGCCCCACCCAGGGGGCCAGGCAGAGCCGCCCCCAGGACTTCCTCTTCTGAGACGTCCCCGCCCGGCTGAGTTCTTTAAAAAGAAACACAGACCCACAGCCTTGAACACTTTCCCTAAATATCTGCAGATAATGAACTCACTGCTGATCAGTGAAGAATGGTTCTTTTCCCCTTTATCACGAAAGACGGGGCAACCCGGGTCCCGCCCCGCCGGTGGAATCCGGGACGCGCTGGGTACAGTCAGGGTGCTGCCCACGGGAAGGGCCCAGAGATGAAGGGCACCCGCCGCCCGCAGCGGGTGGGTCGGGGGCTGCCCGCCCCCCGGCCCCCTGCTCCTGCTCCGAGGGGTTTCCAGTGAGTCACCGGCAATAGCTGGTGGCCGGGGCCGGCACGAACGCGAGCCCGGGTTTCTCAGCACCGCGTTTGGAACAGCAGAGAAACTGCCAGCCCGTCCTTCCACCTCCTCTGCCCCCTGGAGCCCCCGCCCCCGCCAGTACCCCCGCACCGGCCGAGCCCTGGACCTCGCTTCCCCGGGTGGTCGCCCTCTGCTGAGGGTCCCTTCCTGAGCTCCAAGGTCCACGGTATCTCATCTCGGAGCCCGGAGCGTTGCAGGCCGGGGTCTCGCTCCCTCTCCACTCCTGATGCTAAACTCCAGGGTCCAGGCTGGGACTCCCCCAGCAAGGACGTGCATCTGTGACCCCGTGTATCTGGGTTTCACTCACACGAGCTCCCCTGCCTGGAACAGCGGTTCTCAAACCACAGCTGCTCATCAGACTCACCCGGGGGGCGTCTCAAGGGTCCCGACACGCCCGGCCACACTCAAGAGATCAGTCTCTGTGCAACGAGGGGCCCTGGGAATGACTCCCCAGTGCTTTGGGGGCACCCCAATGAGAACCACAGCTCTCAGTGACTGGTGCTGGCTCCACACCCTTCCTCTCCTCTCAAGCTCCTACTCAGCCCACAAAACCCAGCATCCCGCCGGCCCTGGCACTGAGAGGCTGTGTACTTGCAAGAGGCCGAGCCCACCTAAGCACCTGAGTTATGGGCCTCAGGGCTCCTCTGCCCCAGCCTTGGCCAGAGCCCAGAGTCCTGGCCCCGCTGTGGGGTCCTCCCCACCCTGAGGACACGAACACTCACACGCGGGCATCTGCTGCCGTTCACAGCGTCTCTGGTCTCGTCTGCTCTGGGCCACACACTCCTCCTTTCATTCCATAAACCCGTGTGATGCCTCCACACTCTGCTCAGCAAGGAGGAGGCTGTGGGACCAAGGGCGGGACGACCGTCTCCACCTGCTGGGAGCCCGCTGCCGTCAGCAGAAGGGAGACTTTCTCTGCGGACAGTGAGAACCCTGACAAGGCTGGGCTCTTCACGGAGGCTGCGCACAGGGGGCAGGGCCCGTGTCCATGCACTCCCCCTCGACAGCACCTGACCCAGGGCTAACACACCATCAGGAACATCCACCTGATTGAAACGGTCACCGCATCAGAACGCAGGGCACTGATGACCCTGACAACAGCCTCCACGCCAGAGCTTCGGAAAGTCGAGGGGCACGGGTGAGATAGAGAGCTGACGCTGTGAGCTAAACACGGCTCAGAAAATACACAGGGCGGAAACGGTTGAGAAAAGCTCTCTTAAATGATGAGCCCGCGGTGTGGCCGGCAGGGGAGGAGAGGGCGCTTGGAGGGTCCACGCTGTGTCCTTCCTGCTAACAGAGCCCAGTTTGGTCGGGATCAGCAAACACGAAGCGAACAAGCTGGACGCCCCCCATCGCTGCACGCAGTGTGGCTGGAACTCGGCGGGAGCGCCGAGACAGGTCTGCTTTCCCGGCAGGACCCCAGCCCCGCCTCTCCACTGCCTTCTGCATCGCCTTCCTGCGAGACGGCAGGCTGGAGCTGGTACCCGTGAGCATGAAAGCCTCGTGCTGAGAGCAGCTGAGCAAGCTGCAGATGCGGCCTCAGGCCTGACAGAACGGCGGTGTCCTGAACCCACCTCGGGCTCTGCTTGTCCTGGGAGAAAAACAACCCCTCGTTTGAAATAATCTACCAAGATCAGGGGTCTGACGCTGGTACGTGTGCCCTGTGGACGAGGAGGGCCTCAGACCCTCACCTCTGAAATGGGGGGATGGACTCAAGCGTTACGAGGCTTGGAGATAAAGCATGAGAAGGGCCCCAGCCAGAGCCTGGCATGCAGCTGGCACTTAATGAACGGCAGGAATAAAGTTCTCACTTCTGGCAAAGTCCTCTGTGTCTGTGAGGCCGCCTATAAAAGTCTAAGGTCAAATAAAACAGTTATGGGAGACGCTAGCTGAGCACCTTGTGTTCACAGGCCACCGGGCGTGGGGAAGACGCGGCTGGCCACCCGGCCCGATGTCCCCAGGCTTCCGTCTGAACAAGGAAACCCCGGAGTTCAGCCAAGCAACGAGACTTAACCTAAAATCGAGTCAGCACAGGATCTGCAGAAAGCCGTGTTTCTACAGATCATGTCCCAGGAACCAGCCTTGAAACCACCCTTGGTAGGTCTGTTTGCTTCGAGAAGCATTGTCTATCCTTCGGCCAATCTCCCCTGGAGCCTCTGCGGCCGGAAAGGGGACCCAAGGACCCAGGACCCCTGCTTCTGGCCTCGACGTCCCCTGTCCAGGTGCGCCTGCTGCTCTGCCAGGGGGCCAGAGGGGGCCTCGCAGCTGGCAGAGTGAAGAGGAGGCGCCACCCCTGCTGCCCCCGGACATGCTTATTCCCATTCTACCACCGCGCTGCCTGCCCATTTGGCAGATGAGAAAACTGAGGTCTGAGGTCCATGGCTGGGCGCAGGTGTGTCTGCCTCAGGTGGGGGGGCAGGTCCCCGAGGCAGAGGGTGACAAGCGACTGCAGACCCTGGAGACAGGGAGGTGACGTCTGCCAGGCCCTGGGCCCTCTCCCTCCAACTGGCTGCATCAGTGCTCTGACACTCTCCCCACAGAGGCCTGCTTATATTTAACAGCTAAGTGGGAAAAAACGAAGCCCCTCTCCATAGGGGTCAGCCTGGTGTGAGCGGGGCAGCAGCGTGGAGAGAGGAAGGAGGCACCAGAGGGCTCCAGCCCCCCAGGGACCCCCAGCCCCGCCTCTCCACGAGACACACGGGGGCTCCGGGCGCTAACCACCAGCAGCTGCTTCCCCAGCCTGCACGGGACCCCCTGCACCCGCTTCTCCCGCGAAGGGAGCCTCAGCCACTCTCAGCGCCAGACAAGGACGGTCACGCAGCTCACATCTTGAGTAAAAGTACCACCATCGGGTACTTGCCAGAGAGATCGCCCGTGAGTCACTGCAAGAAACTGCTCAATCAAGCAAGGTGAGTGCCAGCCTCGGTCGTCAAGCTATATTTGGACGTCAGCGAGAGTCAGGCCTCAGCTTCAAAGCAGGGGTTGTTTCTTTTCTCTCTTTACTCAAAAAAAAAAAAAAACTCTTCCAATTGTTTTTCAACGTCCCACGGTCACACACACAAACAAGGCATGCCACAGTCACCCGCTCCCACAGACGTGGCCAAGGGCAGCCGACAAGAGGGTGGTTGATGCCAGGACAAAACCAGACTATCTTGAAATTCCGTTGGAGCTGTTTCGTGTTTGCCTGGTACAAACGCCCTTTGCTTTCAGAACGCCCCCGTGTTGTTCAGCTCCTTGTAACAAACGTTACCAGAGACAAACGTGATAGAAAGTAAGTCATTCCCAGCACAGGCCTAACAATGTGGAAAGCACCGGAGTAAATGACAGTCCCGCCGGGAAATTCAGGCTAATCCTCAAATGTTACCTCTCAGATGGTCTCACAAAGATCACTGGGAATGTCTGCAAAGCACGAGAGAACATGGAGCCCACAATAAGAAGGCCTCGGTCAATATTCTCAGTTAAAAGGACGAGGGCCCTCTGGCTGGAAAAGGGCTCTTGGCAACCAGGTCGCCGTCCAAGGGACTCTCAAGAGTCTTCTCCAACACCGCAACTCAAAAGGAGAGCCAACCAGTCCATCCTAAAGGAAACTGGCCCTGAATATTCACTGGAAGGACTGATGCTGAAGCTGAAACTCCAATACTTTGGCCACCTGATGTGAAGAGCTGACTCACTGCAAAAGACAGTGATGCTATAAAGATTGAAGGCAGGAGGCGAAGGGGACGGCAGAGGATGTGATGGTTGGACGGCATCACCGACATGAGTTTGAGCAAGCTCCAGGAGATGATGAAAGACAGGGAAACCTGGCGTGCTGTGGTCCATGGGGTCACAAAGAGTCAGACATGACTGAACCACAACAGACCACGCTGCAGTTCCTTATACACAGAACGCCCGAAGCTCCCCTGTCACCAGGACCCCCAGGCCCGGCACCGCCCCCTCCCCCGCCCCCCCACCGCCGCAGCTCATTATTTCCGTCCCGGATGAGACAGAGGCAAGGTCTCTGCATCTGGGCGACAGTAATAGGTTTCCACCTTGCAGCAGCGCAGAAATCGCCACGTTCTCGCACGAGAACTCTTCCGTCTTAACACTTTCAGGCCAAGAAAGATCTTGGCTGGGGCCATCCCAGACACGGAGAACGCCACCCAGTGAAGGAGCTACAGACAGACTCAGGCACCAGACGCTGCGCTTTGATGGTTACTGTGGGTTTCATCACTGAGAAAGAATTAAAGACTTGGCCTGCGGACGAGTGCCTGCACAGGTGTGCGTGCAGCTCTGTGTGTGTGAACAAGCCCCCTGTCGGGGGGTTCTCAGGCCCGCTCGGCCCTCAAGACCCTGACTGTCCCCCTGGTCTGAAGCGCCCTGGACACGCCCCGAGGCCCCCGTGGGCTGTGAACCGGCTTGCACTGAGTCAGCATCGTCTGCAGTCCCCCGGGGGGAAACCAGGGCCCGTTTTTCATGGAGGGCGCTTAATGGATGTGAGAGAGGATGACATGGCCTGGGCTCGCGTACAAATGTATTCCAACTCCAGGGCTTTTCAGCGGAGACTTCCAATCAGCCTGCATTCGGTCCCCGCCGTAACAGAAACTGCGGGCCAGACAATTTTTTTTTTTTTTTGCTTACAGAACTACCTGTTTTTCACTTAGAAACAGCCCGTGGAGAAAGCCCTTCTCCGGTCTCAAAGCAGCGTGCCCAGGGAGGGAGCAGGGTGGGGTGAGGCGGATGTGGGGCCCGGAGTGGGCCGGTACTCACCATGGTCGTGGGCGAAGACCAGCAGGCCCAGCCCCACCAGCATCTGCGCCAGCTCGTCGTAGCGGCCGCAGTGCTCGCCAGCTCCGTGGGACACGAACACCAGGGCCCTGCGGGACGAGAGACGGCCGTTAGGGAGGCCGAAGCACGGAGGCCGCGGCAGGGTCCCGGGCTGCTGGCTGGCACGGCCTCTGAGGGTGCCGCCCAGGTCGGAGGCAAGTGGGGCACCGTGGTCAGGGCCGCAGTGAGTGGCCGGGAGACCCCAGCCGAGTCTCCAGGCCCAGGGGAGCTGGCCCTAGAGCGCAGGTGACCCCAGAGAGGAGAGCCGCGTGGACGGGGGGGCCCCAGGCCTCGGGCTGCCGTCTGGGCCCTGAAGCCACAGCTCCTGGCCCACGCTGGCTGAGCTGTGGGGACACGGGGACAGTCACTTGTACGCAGACCACCCCGCTCAGGGTCGTGTGCTTCGCTTCATTCCGCACGTGCTCCCCACCCCCACAGCCTCACTGAGGACACACGGACTCTGCTTCTCTGCGCCTGGCACAGTTCCGAGCTGTGTGCGGCACGCTGCAAACGGGGCTCGAATGAATGAAGGAAAGAGGAAGGTGTGAGGCTCTGAGATAAACGGGGTAGCTTGCACCCAAGACCTGTGCAGAGGAAGGCACGGGACTGGCGGCAGAGCCTGGCTGGGCACCCATCCCCCCGAAAGCCTGCGACGTGGTGAGCCCATCCGGGGACACAGATGGGGCCCCAGCATCACCCAGTGTGGGGAGGGGGTTACAGGAGGGCGTTCAGATGCTGGACTGTGCAACTAGACTCCCCTGCAGGCAAGGCACGGACTGCCAGGAGCCAGAAAGAGAAGGGGGAGAAGGGGGAGGGGAGGAGGGGGAGGGGAGATGAAAGAAGGGGGGGTGGAGGGAGAAGGGGGAGGGGAGAAGGGGGCGGGGAGGAGGAGGAGGGAGGAGGGGGAGGGGAGAAGGGGGCGGGGAGAAGGAGGAGGGAGAAGGGGGAGGGGAGAAGGGGGAGGGGAGAAGGAGGAGGGGGAGGAGGGGGAGGGAGATGGTGGGAAAGGAGAGGGGAGGTAGGAAGCGAGGAGGAGGGGATGGGGAGGGTGGGAAGGGAGGGGGAGGGGAGGAGGGGGAGGGGAGGAGGGGGAGGGGCATGGTGAGATGAAGCGGGAGGGGCAGGCGGATGAGGGAAGGAGGCTGGGACAGCAGCTGCCCTCTTGCTGCGCGTTTACTTTGGGCCAGTCCCTCCGTTAAGCCCACACACAGGATTTCGGATCCTCGCTGTCACCCTACACTTGACCTTCTTCACGGCCAAGACCGAAAACCAGGGAAGCCACGCGGCGAGCTGGTGAAACACGGATCAGAAGATGTGCCCCTGCCGCGGCTCTCAGGTCTCCAGTGGGCCTCAGGGCCTAGAGGAGAAGTCATTGTGTCCCTCTCTGTCTCTCCAGCCCTCCGGCACCTCCCTGCTCCCCACCCATCCTCACGAGGGGCTTCCAGTCTCCTCAGCAGCACCAGCTCATCCCGGCTCAGGGCCTTTGGTCCCATCTCCCAGAGCACTTCTCCCAGATCCCCCCTGGCTGCTCCTTACGCTTGGGTCTCATGGCAGACCTCCCCGCAACGGCCTCCCTCCCTGGGCCTTTCTGACCTGCTCCGGGCCCTCACCACACTTCACAGTTTGCACCAGGCCCTCCGGGCACAGCACAGTTCGCCACTGCTTTGCTATCACTTGCGGGCTTGGTTCCCATCTCTCTCCTCCCCTCTGAGGTCAGCTCGAGAGGCCAGGAGCCTTGCCCATCATGTTGCCAGCAGAGCCCAGAGCTGTGCCAGCCTAGCGGTTCTGCAGCAACCAGTGCATATGTGTGTGGTGGGTGAGCCAGCTCCTGTGTTCTCTCTGCAGCTCCCATCTGCCAGGATGTGGATAGTATGCTCTGAGCAGCGCAGGAAGCAGCAGAGCTGACCTCATTTGACTTTGTCATCTGTCCTCCCCGCCCTTCTCCTAAAACACAGGAGACATTTTCCACCCTCTTTGCTGCAGCACACAATGTCCAGCCCCCTCCACTTGATCGGACAGCAGTCTGGGCCGATTCACCTGCCCCCCAACCCTCAGGGTCTGCGGACAGGATTGTCTCAGCTCCCCCGGCGTGTGCTGGAAACTCGAAACAGCCGTCACCTCCAGCTGCACCAGGGGCTGCGCTCCCAGAAGGAGCAGATGAAGCACTTTCCAGTCCTTGGGGAGCGCGGTAGAGGCTGGATTAATTCAGCCCACAGTTAATGCCGGTGGACAAGCCGGGTCACATGACAGCCAGCCTCTCCCTGCGGTCGGGGCCCACGGGGCACACGAGGACCCAGGGGCTCAGTTCACGTCCCAGGACTGGCGCTCGGCATTGCTGCCTGGAACGGCCTGCTGAGAGAGCCCACCTGGAGCCGGCAGTGTGGAAGACACCGCTCTTAGGCCGGAGGGCCGTCTCATCCGGCGGCTCTCCACCCTGGGAGTCACTCGGGGAGCTTTCCACTGTGCCTGGTTGCGTCCCACCCCGGACGCACCTCTGGCTAACGGTGGTTAACGGTCGCGGAGGGCCCAGAGCTCCCACCGGGCGGCCAAGGTGGAGAGGTGCCTCCGTCGGGAGCGATGCTGCTCAGAAGCCGTGTGGGATTCCAGGGTCAGGAAGGCTGCCCTCTGGACGTGGAGACTTGCAGCCACCGTGCAGCACTAGACTCCCAGGGGGACGTGCTAGGGAAGCCACAGGCTCCTCGGGATCGACGTGGAAGCTTCCGGGGCGTGTTGTCGCCACCTTTTCGGAAACAGGCAGACCCCCGCGGCTGTCCACTGCGGGAAGCACAGGCTCTGCAGCCCTTTCCCCACAGGTGGACGCACCCTGAGGCTCACACCCCCCTGGCCCAGGTCGGGCTTCTCCGCAGACACGTGCCCTGCACTGGCCTTGTCTGGATCCGAGCTGCCGCTGCCATGTGTGCTGGGGGGTGTCCTTGGCTCCTGGATCCAGCTCTTGCCTGAACCCCAATCCTGATGTATCCGCTCCCCAGAGGGCTCCCACATTTACTGTTCCCTGGACCCAAGCCACAGTGCCCTCTGCTCTTGCCGCTGCGTCACAACAAAGCTGCTGCTGCCCAGCAATCACATCCTCGTCCCCTCCCTCCTCGGCTGAGAGCTCCCCTTCTCAGTGCTGAGATACACGGATGGTGGCGTGATGCTAAGCATTTAATAACCGTGGTGGATGGACCTGATTTGTACCGTCTGCCAACTTCCATGGTATAAATGCTCTCAACACAGCAGATCTCAAGTTATTAACGTGACACCAGGGGACAGGGCGCAAGGGAGGGTGCACACAGTCGGCTCCCGAGAGCAGGCCATGTGGACACCCGTTCCTGACCCTGCTGGGCTATGCCCTGGGCCTCAGGCTTCTCCTAACTGCCCCGGGGATAGGGCCTTCAGTGCGTGTTGCCATCCCTGGGCCTCAGGCTTCTCCTAACTGCCCCGGGGATAGGGTCTCCAGTGCGTGTTGCCATCCCTGGGCCTCAGGCTTCTCCTAACTGCCCCGGGGATAGGGTCTCCAGTGCGTGTTGCCATCCCTGGGCCTCAGGCTTCTCCTAACTGCCCCGGGGATAGGGTCTCCAGTGCGTGTTGCCATCCCTGGGCCTCAGGCTTCTCCTAACTGCCCCGGGGATAGGGTCTCCAGTGCGTGTTGCCATCCCTGGGCCTCAGGCTTCTCCTAACTGCCCCGGGGATAGGGTCTCCAGTGCGTGTTGCCATCCCTGGGCCTCAGGCTTCTCCTAACTGCCCCGGGGATAGGGTCTCCAGTGCGTGTTGCCATCCCTGGGTCTCAGGCTTCTCCTAACTGCCCCGGGGATAGGGCCTTCAGTGCGTGTTGCCATCCCTGGGCCTCAGGCTTCTCCTAACTGCCCCGGGGATAGGGTCTCCAGTGCGTGTTGCCATCCCTGGGTCTCAGGCTTCTCCTAACTGCCCCGGGGATAGGGTCTCCAGTGCGTGTTGCCATCCCTGGGCCTCAGGCTTCTCCTAACTGCCCCGGGGATAGGGTCTCCAGTGCGTGTTGCCATCCCTGGGCCTCAGGCTTCTCCTAACTGCCCCGGGGATAGGGCCTTCAGTGCGTGTTGCCATCCCTGGGCCTCAGGCTTCTCCTAACTGCCCCGGGGATAGGGTCTCCAGTGCGTGTTGCCATCCCTGGGCCTCAGGCTTCTCCTAACTGCCCCGGGGATAGGGTCTCCAGTGCGTGTTGCCATCCCTGGGCCTCAGGCTTCTCCTAACTGCCCCGGGGATAGGGTCTCCAGTGCGTGTTGCCATCCCTGGGTCTCAGGCTTCTCCTAACTGCCCCGGGGATAGGGTCTCCAGTGCGTGTTGCCATCCCTGGGCCTCAGGCTTCTCCTAACTGCCCCGGGGATAGGGTCTCCAGTGCGTGTTGCCATCCCTGGGCCTCAGGCTTCTCCTAACTGCCCCGGGGATAGGGTCTCCAGTGCGTGTTGCCATCCCTGGGCCTCAGGCTTCTCCTAACTGCCCCGGGGATAGGGTCTCCAGTGCGTGTTGCCATCCCTGGGCCTCAGGCTTCTCCTAACTGCCCCGGGGATAGGGTCTCCAGTGCGTGTTGCCATCCCTGGGCCTCAGGCTTCTCCTAACTGCCCCGGGGATAGGGTCTCCAGTGCGTGTTGCCATCCCTGGGTCTCAGGCTTCTCCTAACTGCCCCGGGGATAGGGCCTTCAGTGCGTGTTGCCATCCCTGGGCCTCAGGCTTCTCCTAACTGCCCCGGGGATAGGGTCTCCAGTGCGTGTTGCCATCCCTGGGCCTCAGGCTTCTCCTAACTGCCCCGGGGATAGGGTCTCCAGTGCGTGTTGCCATCCCTGGGCCTCAGGCTTCTCCTAACTGCCCCGGGGATAGGGTCTCCAGTGCGTGTTGCCATCCCTGGGTCTCAGGCTTCTCCTAACTGCCCCGGGGATAGGGTCTCCAGTGCGTGTTGCCATCCCTGGGCCTCAGGCTTCTCCTAACTGCCCCGGGGATAGGGTCTCCAGTGCGTGTTGCCATCCCTGGGCCTCAGGCTTCTCCTAACTGCCCCGGGGATAGGGTCTCCAGTGCGTGTTGCCATCCCTGGGCCTCAGGCTTCTCCTAACTGCCCCGGGGATAGGGTCTCCAGTGCGTGTTGCCATCCCTGGGCCTCAGGCTTCTCCTAACTGCCCCGGGGATAGGGCCTTCAGTGCGTGTTGCCATCCCTGGGCCTCAGGCTTCTCCTAACTGCCCCGGGGATAGGGTCTCCAGTGCGTGTTGCCATCCCTGGGCCTCAGGCTTCTCCTAACTGCCCCGGGGATAGGGTCTCCAGTGCGTGTTGCCATCCCTGGGCCTCAGGCTTCTCCTAACTGCCCCGGGGATAGGGTCTCCAGTGCGTGTTGCCATCCCTGGGTCTCAGGCTTCTCCTAACTGCCCCGGGGATAGGGTCTCCAGTGCGTGTTGCCATCCCTGGGCCTCAGGCTTCTCCTAACTGCCCCGGGGATAGGGTCTCCAGTGCGTGTTGCCATCCCTGGGCCTCAGGCTTCTCCTAACTGCCCCGGGGATAGGGTCTCCAGTGCGTGTTGCCATCCCTGGGCCTCAGGCTTCTCCTAACTGCCCCGGGGATAGGGTCTCCAGTGCGTGTTGCCATCCCTGGGCCTCAGGCTTCTCCTAACTGCCCCGGGGATAGGGTCTCCAGTGCGTGTTGCCATCCCTGGGCCTCAGGCTTCTCCTAACTGCCCCGGGGATAGGGTCTCCAGTGCGTGTTGCCATCCCTGGGTCTCAGGCTTCTCCTAACTGCCCCGGGGATAGGGTCTCCAGTGCGTGTTGCCATCCCTGGGCCTCAGGCTTCTCCTAACTGCCCCGGGGATAGGGTCTCCAGTGCGTGTTGCCATCCCTGGGTCTCAGGCTTCTCCTAACTGCCCCGGGGATAGGGTCTCCAGTGCGTGTTGCCATCCCTGGGCCTCAGGCTTCTCCTAACTGCCCCGGGGATAGGGTCTCCAGTGCGTGTTGCCATCCCTGGGCCTCAGGCTTCTCCTAACTGCCCCGGGGATAGGGCCTTCAGTGCGTGTTGCCATCCCTGGGCCTCAGGCTTCTCCTAACTGCCCCGGGGATAGGGTCTCCAGTGCGTGTTGCCATCCCTGGGCCTCAGGCTTCTCCTAACTGCCCCGGGGATAGGGTCTCCAGTGCGTGTTGCCATCCCTGGGCCTCAGGCTTCTCCTAACTGCCCCGGGGATAGGGTCTCCAGTGCGTGTTGCCATCCGAACAACTCGCCCATGGTCAACTCTGTTCCTCCTCCCCCGACTGGAAGGTCCCTCCAGGGCAGAAGCTTCGTGGGTCTGTGGGTCTGTGGGTCTCGTCTCCGAGGACACGCTCAGCTGAGTTAGACGCCGGCGCACATCAGCAGCCCGGGAAGGACAGACCGCATGACCCCCCCCACCCCCGTGCCTGGATCCCTCCACCCACAGCAGCCCCCAGGCTCAGACCTTCGGCGCAGGCTGGGGCTCCTCTTTGCCCACCCTCCCGTAGGGGCACCCCCTCCCCGGGCAGCCCCTGCTGTCTCCCCGCACCTGCGGCGGGTGGAGCCTCTGCTCGCTGGTCCATCTGAGGAGCACATCTGAGGCCCAGCCATCCCCCCACGCTCCCAGGCCCCCACCCTGTTCCCACACACACAGCCAGCCATTCCCGGCCTGAGTGTGTACCCTGTGTCCTCTGGGAAAAGGGCACACCGCCTGCCCCCTGGAACATTCCCCCCTGCCTGCTGCCTGCCTGCAGCCCTGCTGGCCTAGGGTTTCACGAGACACCATTTCGGCTCTGGGAACAGCACCCAAGAGGGCCGGTAAGCAAACACCAGCGAAGCTGGGAAGCTGAGGACAGAGAGCAAAGATGAGGCCGGGACAACGTGGCAGAGTCGGCATCGCCAGGCACGACATCTGGGCAAGGCCCCTGGACACTCCCAGGGCGCGGGCACGGCCGTCCTTCCACTGAGAGCATCCAGAAATGCCAACGCAAGGGGCAGGAGAAGGACACCCAGCCCCGCCCTGCCCATGCAGAGCCAACCGTCCACAGGGGAGACAGGCCCAGCAGAGAAAGCGGCTGTCGGCAGGGCTTAGGAGAAGCGCCGGGAACAGGGTGGGGACCACGGGGCGGGGCTGCAGGGAGCAGACGGGAAGGCAGGTGGGAGGACAGCCATCCTGTGTGGGGCCCTGCCCACCCCAGGCCAGGAAGAAGGGGGGCCAGTCCTGAGAGGTGGGGGTGGCCCACGCAGAGGAGGGGCCAGTCCTGAGAGGTGGGGGTGGCCCACGCAGAGGAGGGGCCAGCTGGGCAGTGACCTGGTCTGACCTCCTGAAGCCCCAGGGGCTGCTGTAACAGAGCAGGGAGGCAGGGGACAGGGTCTGCCCAGGAGCCCCGGTGGCCAGACCCTCAGCAGGAGCCCAGGAGAGCCCTGTGCTCCCTCCTTGCCTGGCCCGCACGCTCCCAAGAGGAGCGGCTGCAGAAAGCCCAGCAGGGCCGTTCACGCGGACAAGGCGCCAAGCAGGCTGCGGGAGGGGCTGGCAGGTCCGTTTCCTGGTGCTTCTTTACCGGCTGCAGCCCGCTAGGAGCCGGTCGTTCCGAGAGAAGGTGACTGTCGGAGGGGGAGGCCCGGCTCCACAGCAGATGGCCGGCCTGGCACGTAGCCCCGGGGAGGTGGAGCAGCTCCTGGGGAAGCATATGCCGCACTCGACACGCACACTCAGAGTCACAAGCCGCCTCTGCGCCCAGGTCTGACGGAGCAGGACTCCCCTCCACCTGACAAACCGATTCTCTTCAGTCTTGTTTATTCGTGGTCTAAGGGACAGACCTCGCTGGGTCTCAGTTTGCTCACCTGTAAAATGGGGACAGTCCTAAAACCACCGAGCGTGGAGGCGTCACGAGGTAAACAGGGAGAGAGGTGTGGAGCGGGGCTCAAGGTCTTGCCTGGCCCTGTCTCAGGAGACCCTGCTTTTTCGGCGGCACAGGGGGTCCACGTGCAGCCTCTGCCACCCTCTTAAACAGGTTCCTACAGCTCTGTGGGCCTCGGTTTGTCCACGTGTGAAATGGGCCACTGTGCCCCCATGACAAGGTTTGGGGATGAAATGAGAGAACTGACATGCAAACCATGGCAGGCAGCCTGTGGCTTCCGCCACCTGCTCTGCTGACTGTCATGCACTGGACAGTGAGCCCCTCCTGGGCCCAAACTGCCCAGGGACCCTTGGAAGGGTGGTCCGGCTGCTTCCGAGACACAGATCAGGGCTGGGGGCAGGGCGTTTACCCCCACGTCACCGGCAGGCTTCTATCCTCGGCCGGGACCTGCTCCCACCTCCGTCTGCACACCCGCGGGGGAGGCACGCGGCTGTTGGGAGAACAAGGGGGTGGATGTGAGACACTCGGCGAGGCCCGGCCAAGGGAGCCAACGCCAGCCCCTCCCGCTCACCCCTTCCTGGCCACCCCCGCCTCATCACAGGAAATCTGAGCGCTCTGTCGTCAGGAAAAAGAAAGACCAAGGATGACATGTTTGGTGGGAGGGACCACAGGAGCAGCTCGGGGGGCGGGGGGCGTCTGCTGACCCAGAAGGCGGCAGCTGTCGCGGACGCCAGCCCCACCGACCCCTGTAGGGTCCTCCGGTGTGGGGGGACAGGGTCCGCCTGCCTCCTGGGGAGCTGCGCTTGCTTATTTCCAAGGCCTCCCCCTCAGGAAACCAGCTGGTCACAGCATCGTCTGCATCCACGCAGACCTGGAAGTGGGACGCAAGGGTGGCTGGGGCCCCCTCCGGTAAGGAAAGAGGAGCGTGCCGGGCCCGGCAGGACACAAGCCCAGCGCCTGGCCACCTCCCAGAGCCGGGGACCGGCGCGTCCCTCCCTGGCGGGGCTCCTGAGGCACCAACAGTGTGTGACGGGGACGGGAATAGAACAGAGCTGCTGAGGGGTCTAAAAATCTCAGAGGGAGCTCGAAATAGACCTCTCATTTGTAAAACAGACCGATAACTGCCCATCTCCTGGGCCTCGTGAGGCCTGATTGAGAGAATTTATGGAAAATAACCCAGAGGGACGCTGGGGGCAGTGAGCCATTACATAACAGTCAACGCTGGCAGCTGGAACCCGCTGCGGCCCAGATCCCGGCCCAAGCGTGCCGGGCGCTCACAGCGGCCCAGAGGTGGGCCTGGCCAACGTGGACTCAGAGGGGGCAACCCGCGCTCCTGGGGGTCGCCCAGCTCAAAGTCGTGAACCCTGCGCCCTGGGCCACGTGGGGCCACGTGGTAAGGGGGAGACACCCCGTGTGGCTGTGCCCCAGGGGGCGGTCAGGCAGCGTCCCGGAGGCCCTCACCCCAGGCAGTAGCTGGAGCCTGAGGTCCCCCACGGAGGTCGGCTCTGAGTCCACGACCCTGAAATCTCCGCCTGAGCGCCTCCACCCTGCAGTGGTCACTGGGCTCTCCAATGCAGTCAGCCGCGGGGCAGAGGTGGTCCCATGAATGAACCAGGGTGCTGTTCCACGTCCCTCCCAGGGAGGGCCCCCCCCAGGGGACGCCTGGCCGGCCCGCCCCCTTCCTGCACGACCCGGCTCTCGCAGCCTGACCGCCTCCTTCCGCTCCAGGTCCCACTGCCTACCTGCCCTGGGGCCCCCTGTGGGGACAAGGACACGGCCTCCTGCTCCACTGGGACCCAGCCGGGTGAGGCCCTGGTGCTCGTGGCCGCCCGCCCTTCCCTTCACTGCTGCACAGCGTGGCCGGCTCCCCCAGACTGCCTGCTGAGGGCATGGCTGCCGGGCCCCCGGAGGCCCTCTCCCGCCTCCTCTCAGCAAGGCGAACGTCCCCACCCGAAGCCGAGAGGCGCCCCGAAACAGAGGACGGCCAAGTGGAGACCCCTGGGCCCCCCACGCCCCGTGCTCCGCGCTGCAGCCCTCGTCAGGAGCCTGCTCGCGCGGCGTCTGCAAGGGCAGATCCATTCCAAGTTCATCCCCGCACACAGCCACCCGGCCCGCCCGCCTGGTTCACACCCTGCAGCCCCCCGGTGACGTCATGGCTCACGTCCACACCGATCACCCCGCACAGCGGCAGGCGGCCACATCCGCGTCCACGTCCCCGAGCTGCCCCAGCCAGCAGATGTGGACAGACTCTGATCTGCTGAGCGAGGGCGCCTCGTCCTGCTCACTAAGCTCCTTGGCCACTGCCCCCCAGGACACCCTGTGGCCACTCGTCCCACCTGTGAACTCCAAGGCCAGGACCATCCGCCTCCCTAGCACAGAAATTCTGCAAGCGGCTCCTGTCGCCGATGCTTCGCCCCCACGGGAGGGAGAAAGGTCCCCGACCTTTCTCAGGCATCGTGCCCAGGGCCACGCATGGGTTCAAGCCCACATCTCTCTCTCTACGGAGACTGAGAACCGTGGATCTGGCTTTAAGACACTTGAATGAAATCAACCCATCCATTCACCTTGACAACACGCGACGGCCCACAAACATCTTAAGACTTGATGGGAAGGGGCACAAAAAACACTTAAGAGTCTCCAGAAAAGGGCGTGCTTTAAAAGTCGGTTCTCCCCGAGTTCAGACCCCACGTCTGGCATCTGAGGAAGTCACTCCCGGACTCAGGTAGGCAGGCGTAAAAGAGGAAGACCCATTCGGCCTCACGGGGGCATCATGAGAAGTAAGCGGCCGTGTTCTCCAAGTGCCCAGCCCACGGCGTGTGGCTTCCTGTCCCCAGGAAGCGTGCGTCAGGACTGGGCAGATTAAGTCAGCTGAGAACACGCCAAGGTGTGTGTGCTGGGAAGGACTGCTGCGCTCAGCCAAATGGTTACGAGCCCAGGCACCGCCTAG
Source organism: Bos indicus x Bos taurus (assembly GCF_003369695.1). NCBI lineage: Eukaryota > Metazoa > Chordata > Mammalia > Artiodactyla > Bovidae > Bos > Bos indicus x Bos taurus. The sequence goes on from NC_040097.1 coordinate 1,007,108, forward strand.
CCCTCGGGTCTGTGCATCTGGGTTTTTACACACACAAGCAGGCCCCGGGGCCAGAAACGGACTTTGACCCGGGAGCACTGGGCCGCCGACAGCCCACCCAAGTCCGCAGGAATTCCCTGCGCTGCCCACAGGCGCTCCCACTGCAGAAGTAAGGGAGTCGGAGCGGAAGCAGGTGCCGGGCAGGACGGCGGCCACCCTGCACTCGGCTGGGGTCTGCCCCGGCCCCTCCTTGTCTCTGCCTGCAACCTGTGTGTCCACCGGAAGGGGGAGGCCTGGCCTGGCAGGCTTGCACAACGGGGACAGTTTCAAAAGCCCGCTGAGCTAACTCTTCACGAGCCGATGGCGCCGAGATACCAGAAAACCGGGCTGTGTGTGCAGGTTATGACACAAACGCGGAGCGCGTGAAGTGTCAGTCACTCAGCCCCGTCCGACTCTGCGACCCCGTGGACTGTACCCGCCAGGCTCCTCTGTCTGTGGGAGTCTCCAGGCAAGAACACCGGAGTGGGTTGCCCTGCCCTCCTCCAGGGGATCTTCCCAACACAGGGATCAAACCCAGGTCTCCCGCATTGCAGGCACATTCTTTACTCTCTGAGCCACCAGGGAAGCCAAACACAGATATAATTCTATCTAAAAAATTCTAAGATTGGCATGCTTTGAGAGCCTGTGTGCTGGGCTCTGCACTGTGCCCCTAGGCTGGAAAAGCTCTGGATCTCAGGGTCTTCGCTCCTTGTAAGGGCCTGTTCTTACTTTACAGAACATTCTATAGGTGAGTCTTCTCAAATCCTAGTGAGGTTATTGGAAAGTTTCTAAAGTTCCTGCAGCAAAACTATCTCCTAATAAAATGTTTTCTTGAGTCCTCAGAATCATGTCCTTCAGTGGGGCTGCTAGAACTCTTCTGAGTTTCTGGCGATTTTCATCTTGCGCTCGTCCTTTTTGAAGGTCAGATGTGTCTGGTTTGAGGGACTGAGAGATGACTGTGAGGATCTGCCCAGGTCCTACAGTCCAGACACAGCAGGAGGCACGGAACTGCCCCTGGGGCCACCAGGACTCCTGGGGGGACCGTGATTAAGGCTCTTGAATTTATGAAGTGACAAAGCAGGCCACCAAACCGCCACAGTATGACACAAAGCACACGCAGGCCCACACCTCATGCACGAGAGTCTGAAAGAGGAACGGCTCGTTCTGGAAAACGGAAAAACACAGGCAGGCACCAAGAAAAGTAAAGCCCATGTGTAATCCCCCCACCCAGGGCTCCCGTCAGGGACCAGGCACTTCCTTCTGTGTTTTCCCTCCCCATATACGTTAAATTCAGTTTGTTATTACTTATACTCTAATTATGAGCTTATAACTACAGCTTACAACTGTAATTACTCTTTATAACTGTAACCACGCCTAATGTTTCATCTGAGGGGTCACTGACCTCTTTCCAGGAAGAGTTTCCCACGGGAGGGGCGGGCCAGCACCGCCTACTTCAGAGCTGCTGTGGGTGAGCCGACGAACACCCGAGCAGACCCCCCGCAGCGGGAGGCGCCCCAGAAATGGCGCGGGGGACACGCCTGCTGCACGCAGAGCAGACGCCACCAGCCCAGGAGGCCTGAGCCCTCCCAGCCCCACACTCTGGGTTCACACTGTGTCCACGCTGGGCGGCGGGTTAGAAAAGGCTGGTTCTGATCTGCTTCCATCCCCAGCCCGCCCCCCAGGAGAAGGTCACCAGCACGTGGAGCATCGAGGCTCGGGCACTCGGGACCACAGCTGGCCCTTCACCAGCGAGCATCGAGGGGCCACGTGCGTGGCCTCACGCCCACTGGGCATCCAGCAGGTGGGGGACATGGACGCAGCAGGGACAGGGCAGCTCCAGTTGGAGCCCAAGCCTCCTTGACTCCTGGGCCATCAAAGGGAAGCTGTCACACAGCCCTTAAGATGGCCACACACAGAGGCCCATGGGGCCCTGGCAGAGAGGTGTCACAGGACGCCTGGTCTACCAGCCCTGAGCCCCACGCAGCACAGGCCTCCCTGTGCAGGGATGATGCAAGCCGTCCACAAGGAAACCACAGGCCACAGCGAAGGTGTGTTTCCATACAAACGTGCAAATGTGGTTCAGCAGCAACTAGCTGCAAGCAGAGGGGGCCGGACCGGCCGGTACACCGCACTCCTGGGTCTCTGCCAGCTTCTCCTGGCTGGCTCGCCGCCGCCCCTCACCCCACGTGGCCATCCCCAGGAAGACTGGGCCCACGGAGCAGGGCCGAGGCTCTTTCCCAGCCCACGACCGTGACGTCTGCAGGCAAAGAAAAGCATCCCCAGCACACAGGACTGCCCCGGCCCACAGTGGGACTGGCCCCTGGCCTTCCGAGCCTCGATCTGGTCTGGCTCAGCACACAGCCATTCTCTGAGCCGGAAGCCCTCTGAGAGCAGAGCCAGGGCAGAAAGAACGAGAACCGCACCATCCTTTTCACTGCGACTGTCTTCACTTCTTACTCATATGCCTACGATCGCATATATGCCGAAAGCCACGGATAGCCTGAAATACGCCTGCTCACAAAGCAAAGTGACACTGACAGCAATACAGAAAGAAGATCCTTACGCGCTTCCCGCAAATAGAAGGGAAAATGGAAACAGGGGCAGGCTTTATTTCCTTGGGCTCCAAAATCACCGCAGATAGTGACTTAGCCATGAAATTAAAAGACGCTTGCTCCTTGGAAGAACAGCTATGACCAACCTAGACAGCAGATTAAAAAGCAGAGACGTTACTTTGCCAACAAAGGTCCGTCTGGTCAAGGCTATCGTTTTTCCAGTGGTCGTGTATGGATGTGAGAGCTGGACTATAAAGAAAGCTGAGCGTCGAAGAATTGATGCTTTTGAACTGTGTTGTTGGAGAAGACTCTCGAGAGTTGCTTGGACTGCAAGGAGATCCAACCAGCCCATCCTAAAGGAGATCAGTCCTGGGTGTTCACTGGAAGGACTGATGCTGAGGCTGAAACTCCAATACTGTGGCCACCTGATGCGAAGAGTTGACTCATTGGAAAAGACTGATGCTGGGAGGGATTGGGGGCAGGAGAAGGGGACGACAGAGGATGAGATGGCTGGATGGCATCACCGACATGGGTTTGAGTAAACTCCGGGAGCTGGTGATGGACAGGGAGGCCTGGCGTGCCACAGCCCACGGGGTCAAAAAGAGTCAGACATGACTGAACGAGAACAGCAACATGTGCCCAGGAGAGCCTCCCAAGAGCTCCCAGCCTCGTCCTCAGCCAACCCCAGCCTCAGCGTGGGTCATGCCAAGGTCAGCGTGGCCCCTCGCTGTGAACTGCCCTGGGTGGGTGAGCAGTCACGGTACGGTGGGCACACGGATGGGGTGCTGCGGGCCGGAGCGTGTGCCTCCGACCCCCGGGGGCACTGCCTGCCCTCACTCTTGCAACCACCTGGGCGCGTTCTCTTCGTCATTTAACCACGTGCGTGCTGTGTAAACGCCAGTCTGTTCCTAACGTCCGAACTCGTATCAAACAGACCCATCCTCACGGTTTTTCTGCATCTTGTTTCTTTGGCTTTGGAGCTGCGGGGCTTCAACCATGTGGATGAGTGTGGCAGTGTTCACCGACACAGCACAGAGTCCCCTGCGGACAGACGTCTGGACGGGCTCCACCAGGGGATGCGGCAAGTCCTGCCGTGGCGGTTGGCATGTGAGGCTCCTGGTGCTCACGGGCCAGGGGGTCCCTGTCTGGTGGCAGAGTCACCACGCGGCGGGTGAGGACCGTCAGCTCCACCAGGCAGGACCGGTTCACCTTCTCGCCAACGGCACTCAGCCGTCCTCTGCCCACGTGGCCTCCCAGCTGAAGGGCTGGGAGAGGGAACCTCACTGTGGCCTTTATTCGCATTTTCCTGATCATCGGTAGGGCGGCAGCCCGAGCCTTCCGGGCCATGTTTGTGTACCACGACCGCACCCACCTCCCGTCTGTCCGGGGGGCTCCTGCCCCTCCAGTGGTGCCCCGGCCACACCAAACACCAGCCAGCATCAGTCACCCTTCCTCCTGGGTTCCCCCGTCTCCAGGTGTGGTTGTGTGACAGGCCCTGGTCACGCTGGGCTAGAAAAACCTGCTTCTTTGTTTTTCAGGCAGTTAAGTGACACCTCCCAGTCTCCATCGCCTGGAACCTCGCCCAGCAGACACCAGGCTGCTCAGTGGGCTGGTGGGTTCATGGGGTTTGCAGGAAAACTGCAAACTCCTCCCGGCAGACAGAACTCTGGTTTCGGGCAGGACGTGAGGATGTGAGCGAGACAGGCAGGGCTCCTTGCCGGCTCTGAGCCTTGAGCCGCGTGGCGGGCAGCCCTGGGTCCACCACTGCGGCCCTGCCTGCAGCTTCTGGACACGGAGCCCGGGGCCCGCTGCCCAGAAGGCCGCGCCGCTCACGTGCATCCCATGCAGCCGTCTGCTGCCGCCCCCAGCCCCCGCTACCCTAGACCCAAGGATCGCAACAGCCTCCCGGCTCCACACCCTGCCCCCAGCCCCTCCCACTCCAATCTGTGCGGCTTCCCGTCCTGCCGATGCCAGGAGTCATCCCCGCGATGCTTGGGCAGCTGACTCCCTCTCAGCCCCGCACCTCCCGGGCCCCCTCCCTCCCTGCCAGGCCGTCCTGCCCGCGCTCCGCACCCCTGCCTGTCCTGAGGCTCTGCGCTCAGGCTCCCCCAGAGCGATCTGGCCACGGAGGTCTCGGGAGGGTGCAGGTGGTCAGGGCGGCCAAGACCGTGGATGACCCAGCTGAGCCAGGGAGCAGGGAGGCAGCTCGGGGTCACAGGTAACAAAGCTCAGGACGAGGGGCGGCAGAGTTCCCACGAGGGTGGGGGGCAGGCAGGGCCAGCTCGGACACCGTCCAGCACACAGAACAAACCGTCAGGGGCCGGGGCCCGAGGCGGCCGGAGGGACGGGAGACACAGCTGGGAGCATCCATCACCCCAAACTGGACCTGTTACCCCAGCGGGCCCTGCCCAGGAGCCCTGTAACGTAAAGATGACCAAACCAAGCCGGAAAGGGCTGAGGTCACACACGCCATCAGAAGAGGCAGAAGGAGAACCGTACCCAGTGGCCTCGAACCTGAGTCCTGCCCCTCCCACTGGGGTCCCGGGGCCCAGCTCCTGCTCCTGGCTCCAGCCCCGCCACAGTGAACCCACCCACCCTCTCTGCAGTTCCCTGCCTCATGCCCCATCTCGGGGGCAGTGGGGCAAACGGATGGGAGCGGTGGGCACGAGAAACTGTGGCCCGGCCCCCGGGGCTCGTCCCCGTTTCACAGCCAACAGCTCCTCTCCCAGCTTCTTGGCAGCCCCCAGACAGGTTGACAGTTGCTGTGAAATGGACACGCGATCACAGCATCATGACGGGCAGACAGCACTTCCCTTGCTCGGCCCCAGGCTCCACCCCCGCTCCCGGGAGCTTCACCTGCACACACGGCCGCCGTACTTCTCACGTGAGCACCACGCTGTGGGGTTTCTCGTTCACAAAGCTCAGGCTGAACCATAACGACCGTGGACCCTCACGGACAAGCCCGTCACCCAGGCAGGGGCCAGAGGGTCTGGGTTCCTTAACCGCGCCATGGGCCAGCTGCTGAATCCTGTTTCCTTTCCTGGGAAGTGGGGACGATACAGGGCCAGCCGTGAGGCCAACACAGAGCGCGCCCCAGAGAGCCGTTGGCAGGGGCCCTCCTGCACACGGCCCAGCTGGGCCCTGTCGGTCACCCTTTGCAGCAGGAAGCAGATGCTATGTGAGTCTCGTGTGGTTCGCCACTGGTTTGCTGCCACAACTGGTGTTTTTGCCCTCACGTCCACGCGCAGGCAAGCTCCTAACAAGCGGGGCGGCGAGACCTCGGTGCTAAGCTCAGATGCTGCAATGCTCCAGCAAGTTTCTAAGAGCACCTGCTTTCTTAAAAAGAAAAAGAAAAACACTGCTCATCCTATCGTATCTATTTATCTGGCCTTCCCAGGTGGCTCAGTGGTAAAGAATCCGCCTGCTGAAGGCTCAGGTTCCATCCCGGGGTTGGGAAGATCTCCTGCAAGAGGGCATGGCAACCCACACCAGTATTCTTGCCTGGAGAGTCCATGGACAGAGGAGCCTGTGGGCTACAGTCCATGGGGTCGCAAAGAGTCAGACAGGACTGAGCACGCATGCACGCATCTATGTATCCATCCATCCATCATCCGTCTACACGCAGAGACACAGACGCACTTCTCCTGGGAGGCGGCTCTGGCCCCACGGGTCGCACGGCGTGGTGCACGCGCTGCAGGGCCGCCTGCCCCAGCCCGGAGCTCACCCCTCTCTCAGCCACTGCTTCCGTCAGTGACAGAGGCTGACTGAGCTCGGGGTCTGGCTCAGGCTCTGAGGACGCATCTGAATTAGACAAAGTCCCTACCCTGGTGGAGCTCCGCGTCCCCGGCCGGAGCCAGAATAATCAGTACGTGAATACGTGCCAGGCTGCGTGAAGCGCCGTGGAGAGGACGGGCAGGGCGGGGGGGCCAAGAGATGCTGTGCCCACCCCCACCCAATGTGGAACTGCTTCCTGCAGCCCCAGGCCCTCTAGACACAGGTGAGGATGGGGTCAGGATTCTCCAAAGAAGACACACGAATGGGCAACAAGCATGTGAAGAGATGGCCAACGCCAGTAGCCATCAGGGAAACGCACGTGAAAACCACCATGAGGTGCCACCTCACGCAGCGTGACCACCAGAGAGTCCACAAACAGCAGATGCTGGCGAGGGCATGGGGAGAGGGAACCTTTCTGCACAGCTGCTGGGAATGTCGGTTGCTGCAGCCACTGTGGAGAACAGTAGGGAGGGTCCTAAAAAGGTTAAGAATAAAGCTGCCGCAGGATCCAGCACTTTCACTTCTGAGAATGTATCCCAAGGAAATGAAAAGGCTATATGCACGAGACAGCCGCACCGCCCCCCTGTTCACAGCACCACTGTTCACAGTCACCACCTTACAGGAGCAACCGAAGCGTCCACTAACAGGTAAACAGATCAAGACGCGGTGTGCACACACAGCGGACGAGAACTCAGCCACAAGAGGTGAGGAGATCCTACCGTCTGCCACAACACAGATGGACCCTGAGGGCATTACGCGGAGTGAAGTAAGTCAGAGAGAAAAAAAGCAACACCACGGCATTACTCGGATGTGGAATCTAAAAAGAAAGGGGGGGCAAAGCAAGAGACACTTTTAAAACAGGGCACCAGATTTGTGGCTACCAAGGATGGGGGTGGGAGGAGGGAGACTGGAAGAAGGTCGAGAGGTATTAATGCACTTCCGGTCATAAGTCAAGTCCTGGGATGCGATGTCCAGCATGGCGTATAGTGACCACTGACTGCTGGACGCTGGACAGGAAAGCTGTGAAGAGCGCAGATCCTACGAGCTCTCATCAGAAGGGGAAAAAAGTCCGCCCTCCTTTTTTTTATCTGTATGAGATACAAGCTCCTGTGATACTCATTTAGAGTCCATGTGATTTCATTAAGCTGCACAGCTTATTAAGCTCATACAGCACATCGACATCTCAGCAAAACTGGGAAGCAGCAGCAGCAGCAACGGAAGGAGTCTGTCAGGGCACTTCCCCAGTGGCCCAGCGCTTCAGCCTGCCTTCCACTGCAGGGACGCGGGTTCGATCCCTGGCTGGGGACCTAACATCCCACATGCAGTGGAGTGACTAAGCCCAAATGCCACAGCTAGAGAGAAGACCGCCCGACGCAGCAAAGAGCCGGGGTGTGGCAGCCAGACAAATATATGCTTTTTAGAGAAAGAGTTTGTCGGACAGGGTGTCACTAACTCGAGTACCTGCCTCCTTGCTGCCAATAAAATGCAAAGAAAGAAAGTAAAGTCGCTCAGTTGCATCTGACTCTTTGCGATCTCATGGACTGTAGCCCACCAGGCTCCTCCGTCCATGGGATTTTCCAGGCAAGAGTACTGGAGTGGGTTGCTATTTCCATCTCCAGGGGATCTTCCCGACCCAGGGACTGAACCCGGGTCTCCCGTGTTGCTGGCAGACGCTTTACCATCTGAGCCACCAGGGAAGACCCAAAATGCAAACAGCACCAGATGCAGGCCGCCAGAGGCACTGAACCGCTGTCAGTCCTCATGCTCAAAATGTGATGAGCAGAGTGGTCTGGAAGCCCAGGCCAAGCTTGACCAGGCCCCCAGGATCTGCTGGACGCGAAGAACACACAAGAACTCCAGGGATAAGAGGCGCATACCTGCCTCCCATAAACCAAGCTGGAAATGCATGTGGAAATTACCACTCCTCCAACGTCAGACAGCTCCTTGTCAGACAGCTCCTTCCCGAAAAGACTTGCCTACACTTTCGGGGTGTGGCCTCGGGGAGTGGTTTATGCTCCACGGCAAAGCAGTCTGTACCATCAGCCTCCAGCAGGACACAGCACTTCACTGACACCAAGAGCGCGATGTCTTCAGCGGCATCTCCTTGCAGCCACCGCCCGCCTGCTGCCCTGAAAAGGTCCTCACGCCGAAGGGCTCCTCAGGGGGCTGGCGTCCAGATCAATGTTTGGAACCAGCCCTCAGGGAAATCACTAATGGCCTGCCCGCAGAAGCACACGGCCTGACGTTCAGGATGGTCCGTGAATGGCGAGCATCACAGCTGCACCAGGGACTGTGATGAGGAGAACCGAGGCCAGGGGTTGGGGTGGCGGACCGGCTTCTCTCGGGAGAGCTCCGGGCTCCGTCCCAGGCCCAGGTCTCCTCCTCTCTGCACAGAGAAGGACCCGCGTGGGCTCTGGTTCCCAGCAGCGCGTCGCCGCCCGCCGGAGGCCCCAGGAAGGCGCCAGGGAGCGCTCTGGCCTCCCCCACTCCCAGGGTCTCAGCTGGACACACAGCAGCAGGGACGCCGTGGGCACAGGGCCACAGTGTCCCGTCTCACAAGAACAGAGCGGTGGCGGGCTCTCGTCGGGGGGCGAGCGGGGGAGGCCTTGTGATCGCAGGCGTGTGCACAGCGCAGAAGCCAGACCACCGGTCTCTGGAAGGGACGGGAGAAACCTCAGCACTCACCACGCGGTGCGGCGTGTCACAGGGCGGGCACTCCCGTCTCACGGGCTCCCACGCAGACGGGCGCCCGGGCCCAACGCTGGAGGCCCGGCGCCAAGTGACGGGCACTGGGTCGTCAGGATTGCCTAATGCCCCCACCGCGTCCTCCGGGTGGGTAGGGAGGCCCCGGCGAGGTGCCGGCCTGTCTGAAACAGCGCTCCAGCACGAGCCGGCTCCGAGAGGAGCCGGAGCTGAGACGCAGCTGGGTGTGTTCCTGTGCCCCGAGCTCCCCTTCTGCTGAGGGCATCTCAGGCTGGCTTTCCAGCCCCCGAGTTAGAATAAACTTCCCGCCCAAAATGGACGTTCAATAAAAAAGAAGGTCTAGTCCAAGACAACAGCGAAGGCAGGACTCTCAGGTCGGACATCGCGGCCGGCCCCACACAGGCGGCCTGCACGGAACCGGAATGCGGCTCCCCGGGGTCCTTCCCCCGACGGGTGGGGGTGGGCACTGGGCCCCCGCTCTCACCGCCGGGCGTCTGAAGACCACCCAGAGGAGCGAGGCTGCAGACAGAGGTGACCCCTGTAAGAGGTGGTCAGTTAGGAGGCCAACCTCCAAGCGGTCCTGGGGGGATGAGGAGGCAGAAAGCCCCAGCGTGGGCCTCCCTGGCGGCTCAGCGGTAAAGAACCCGCCTGCCAGTGCGGAGTCAGGGGTCTGATCCCCGACCCAGGAAGACGCTGCATGCGATGGAGCAACTAAGCCCGTGCACCCAACTACGGGCCCACATGCTCTGGAGCTGGGGGTCAGCGACAAGAGAAGGCTCTTCACAGAGAAGCCTGGGCACCACAGCCACGGAGCGGCCTCTGCGACTAGAGAAAAACCCGTGTAGCCAAACACACATAAGGTGTTTTTATAAAAGAAAGCCCCATTGCCAGGGAGGCCAGAACGAGTGGCCGAGAGCAGGAGGGTGTGGCCGGCAGGCGGGTGGATGCCACCTCCTCCCCGGGCAGCGGACTTCTGCCCAGACCAGGCCAAGGTCACCTCGGCTCAGAGCCGCGCTGGCAGGGCAGCCAGCACCCTGTGCCACCGGTCACCCGCCCCTCACTGCCTCGCCCGCCTGGCTCCTTGCAGGTGGGCCTTCGCCTCTCACTCGGCTCAGACCTCCGGGTCCTGCCCCAGCCACCCCGTCCCTGCGAGGGAGCGAACGGTCCCAGCTCCTCTGTCCCTCCATTTGCAGAGCCAGGGACTGACCATCTATCTGCATGGCGGTTTCCAATTCCTCAGAGTCCGTGAGTGTTACCAAGGACTATTCAGCGGGTGTGGGGAATCAGTCGTCCAAGCCCCTTACTTTCCCTTCATTTCTCAATGTCTTACCATGAACATGCTCACGCAAAAACAGCACATTTTATTTATGACAACAAAAATCAATGACACAAGCTGAGCGAGCAGGGGAGAGCCTGGAGGCTAAAGGAGAGATGGCTGCAGCTGGAGAGACACTGAGGGGAGGTGGGGAGGGTCCATGGGGACGCCTGCCCCGGAGATGACCCCTCCCTGCTGAGAACAGGTGACCAGCACACAGCCCGAGAGCACGGCCTGCGTGTTCTCCAGGAGGAGCCTCTCCTCAGACCCGAAGGGCGTCTGAAGCTGTTTGTGGACGTCGGGGAGACACTCGGATCCTTCTTGACGCCTCTGCAAGGAAGCACGGTCTGACAGCAGCGAGTGACTTTACACCTGGATGATGCAACGGCGGGCGGAGAGAGCAGGGGGCCTGCAGTCTCACAAGTGGCTCCCAACCTTCCTGTAAGAATGTGCTTGGCCCCATCTTATGTAACAGTCTTTTTTTTTTTTCCTGGAAGGAGAACAGCATGAACTTTCCAAGTCTGCAGATGGCTCCAAGTCCTTCTGGGTGGTGAAATGCCAAGCGGATGGCGATAAACAATCAAGAATTTATTGAGAATGCAGGAGAGGGAAGAGGACCACAGAGATGAGCTCAGGGGACAGGCTCACTGCTCTGTGGGGACAGAGCTCGGGCCCCGGAGCTCTGCTGAGACCCTGCTAGGCAGCTCCAGCCAGGCGAGCATCGTCGGAGGACGCGGGGGGAGGGGAAGGGCCGGGCACCGTGGGCTCCCTCCATTCCTGTCGCTCCACCCAGGCCCCTGGTCGGAGCCCCTTGCCGAGCCTCAGTCTTCCCATCTGTTGGGGGGTTACAGGGCATCTGGGCACACAGCCGGGCACTACAGATGGCTCCGTATGTGTTTACAAGGCAGAGCTGGGCGCTGGAGAGAGCAGTGCCTTTAGAGCAAAGAGACGCGAGTTCAGATCCCGGCTCCGCGTTCATTAGCACGCGACTCTCTGGGGCCCGTTTCCACGTCAGGGAAACAGCAAGCGTGACATCAGCCCCGTGTGATGGTGCGAGACTCGTGGAGGCGAAGCCCAGGAGGAGTCCAGCGAGGTGTCAGACTTGAGCGGGGGCTTTCCGAAGACGGCGCGAGGCTTGAGGACACGCATTCCGTTTTTACAGGTGTGTTTGTGATCTCTTTTCCGTGACTGTCTTTTTAACACGACTGAGATCACCGTTTTATACTCTGGTTTCCCCTTGTACCGTCATATCCTAAGTGACTCTGTGTCATTAGGTTTTTTTGGTAAACGTCGTTAAAAATGTTTGCCGAACACCTCTTATCTTCTTAGGTATTTGTGTTTTTTTGGTAAGAGCTTTCATGGGATGTAATTCACAGATTATATAATCTGCTCTGTTAAAGTGTACAATTCAGTGGTTTTTCACTTATTTACAGAGTAGTATAACCCACCTTGTAATCGATTTTAGAGCATTTCCATCACCCTGAAAAGAAACCCCTACTCCTAGCTGTCACCCTCAGCTGCCCCAACCTCCACCCCTGCGCACGGCAACCATGAATACGCCTTCTTTCTCCAAAGACGGGCCTCGGCTGGACACCTCATGAAAATGGGATCATATCAACACACCTTTCGTGACTCGCTTCTCTCAGCGTAACTGTCTCAGGTTCATCAATGTGCCAGCATTTCCTCCCTTTCTATGGCCCGACATTCCTCTGTTTGGACACGCCACGCTTTATTTATCCGTTCACCAGTGATGGACATCCGGCTGGTTCCCAAATCTTGACTATTTTTTAGGAATAACGTTGTCACGAGTATTGGTGTACAGGTGTGTGGACACGTTTTCACTGTTTTAAAAACTGGAGTATAATTCATTTACAATGTTCTGGGTATACAGCAAAGTGGTTCAGTGATGCATATTCTTGTTCAGGGTCTTTTCCCCGATGGGCGATTAGAAGATGATGACTGTGGCTCCTTATGCCACAACACAGGTCCCTATTTCTCTATTTTAAATATATGACCTGTTAGTCCCCAGTTGCTTTGGATACATACCTCGGGATGGAACCGCAGGGTCATAAAGTAACAGGGTTTAACCTCTGAGTGACTGTCAGCCCGTTTCCAAAGCGGCTCCACCATCTTAACCTCCCTCAGCAGGCCACGAGGCTCCAGACTCCACATGCCCACCGTCTCGTCGCCTGTCCCTATCACAGCCAGCCGAGTGGCGGGGAAGTGCTGCCTCATCGTGGCTTTGATCCGTCATCATGTCCCCGACGACAACTAACGCTGAGCATCTTTTCGTGTGCTCACTGCCATGAGTATACCTGTTTGGGGAAACGGTATTCAATCCCTTGCCCATTTTTTTCAGGGAGGCTATCTTCCTATCATTGAATTACAAGCATTCTTTTCATATCTCAGATACAATTCCCTTATCGCACAGATGTTTTGCACGTATTTTCTCCCATTCTGTGAACTGTCTTTTCGTTTTCTTCCAAGTGTACTTTAAAGCACAAAAGTTTTTCCTTCTGATGAAGTCCACCATGTCATTTTTTTTATTTTGTTGCTCGTCCTTTTGGGGTCATATCTAAGAAACCATGGTCAAAGCCAAGGTCGTGAAGATTTACTCCTGTGTTTTCTTCTAAGAGTTTTATAGTTGCAGCTTTTACATTTAGGTCCTCTAGTTGACTTTTGTACACGGTGTGAGCAAGAGGCCCAACTTCCTCCTCTTGTATGTAGACACCCAACTGTTCCAGGGCCTCCCATGGGGCGCCAGTGGTGAAGAACCCGCCTGCCGATGCAGGAGGCATAAGAGACTCGGGTTCGATCCCTGGGTGGGGACGATCCCCTGGAGGAGGAAATGGCAACCCACTCCAGTGTTCTTGCCTGGAGAATCCCGTGGACAGAGGAGCCTGGCGGCTACAGTCCACGGGGTCGCAAAGAGTCGGACACAACTGAGCGACTGAGCGCACACACGCATCCAACTGTCCCAGCAGTGTTTGTCGAAAAGACGCTTATTTTAAGTCTTGTAATAATAGACCAGGCCACTGCTGGGTCCGCAGGGCACAGGCAGACTCTACCCCCGGCACCGCCCGCTCTCACGTCTCAACCTGCCTCGGCCGGTCGGCCAGCGCGGTGTGCTGACAGCAGGTGGCCTTAACACACAGGACACCAAGGCGAGGGCCGAGCCCACGGCCACTGCAGACGGGCTGGGGCGTCTGCCATGAAACCAGAGAAGCACAAGCGTGAAAAGTCAGGACGCTCGTCCAGTCGTCCAGCATCTACCCCGTCGGCGGGAGACAGCAGAGAGGCCACCACACACACGAGGACAGCACCTACGAGCCAGAAGCCGCTCTCACCAGACGCCAACCCGCCGGCTCCTCAGGACCGGGCAAAGGAGCCTTCTGCTGTTTAAGCCAGCGGGTCTGTGGCCCATTGTGGCAGACTAACACAACGGCCGTTCAAATTCCAGCTCCCAGACCAGCCATTCCAAACGCATCTCCCGCCGTGCACCGCAGACGTCAGGCCGAAAAAGACTTTGCTGTTTTCAGAGCGTGCCTCCATGCCCGTGTGGAAGTGGCTCCTCCAGTCCCCTTCAACACCTTCAAGGGTCAGTTTAAAGTCACCTAAAGTTTTCCCTGAACACCCCCTCCACCTACCCAGAAAGCATGACCCTCACAAGCAAACTGCCACGGTGCTTGGCGCTGTCTCCCTGACACACGAGGGGAGCGGTCTTCCAAGGCAGAGGGGCTGCTGAATCAGCTCGGGGTCTCCACACCAGAATGAGGCCCGGCACGAGACACTCAGAAAGAGTTCACGCGATCGGGGCTCTGCGGTCGAGCGGACCCCGAGTCTTCAGGCGCTCGGAGGCCCCATCGCTTTCTACCCTGGTGCTGAGTTCACACCTGCGGCTCAGGTACCACCCGCTGCATCGTCCGCACGTGAAGAGGAAGCTGACCCCACCCCAGACTCTGGCGCCCGTGCTGACTTCTGCGCTGACACAGAAAACACTCTCTGCTGTCCTGCAGGCCCCACTCACAGGTGTGTCTTCAAATTTTACTTCAAAGTTAAAATGGTTAAAACCCAGCCACCTGGCAGTCCAGGGGACTGCCTGCCTGTAGGGAACATTCTCTTCTTAGCTGTTACTAACTCCCTTCACTCCCTTCACTGCTGCTCCCGAATTGCAGGTGCCCTGATTTCTGCACAGAGTAAGCCCCTCTGGTCTACACTCGGTGGAAATGCTGCTCCTTTCCTAGAAAACCGTGCCGGCAGGGGCTTTTGAGAATCATCCCGCCCAACTGTCTTACCCTATAAACACAGGAAGTTCACTCATTCATTCAGCAAACATGTTCAGATCTCTTGATTTGTGCTAGACATGAAACTCTACCAGGGGTGAGAGCTGAGCAAGACAGGATAATATGAAGCTTGAGCTCTGCCCTGGAGAAGCTCACAGGTTGTGTCGCCAGCGTGAGATGCAAACTGGCCCAGAGTTATATAAAATCGCAAGCTCTGGGAACCTGCTGGAAAGTCTACCTGATGGCATCTTATCTAGAGGCACTCAGAGGCAGAAACAAAATTCCAACCCTGGTGTCCCAGCTCTCAGCACAAAAGTCCCTTCCCAGCGACGGCGTCAAAAATAGCCACGAAACATCCTCCCCCAACCTTGCTCTGTGGACGGGCCTCCACCGCCTGTGGGCTGACTCACTCTGCCCATGGAACACTTGCAAACTTGACCCAAGCAGAGACTTGGAAAGCGTGTTGTTGCTCTCTCATTGCCCTTGAAACGCTGCCACCCTGATGCCCCGGGGGACGTGGGGGGAAGGACAGACCAACAGCCTGCCAGGGGCAGACACTCGAGGCCAGCAGGCCCCGGCCGGCTGCCTGCCCTGTGGGGGGAGCAGCTGACCAGAGACGCACAGAGACACCCACGGGGCCCAGCACAGGCTGCCAACCAGAGACCTCGTGACACGCTGCCCCTGCAGACGCGCCAGGGGCCACGGCAGCCCTCGCAGCATAAGCCCAGCCCAAGCGCCAGCACCTCCACACACCCGAGCACGCCATCAGGGCCCGGGAAGAAAACAGACACCAAGCGCTGAGGCCGCTGCAGACGGGGCTGAGAGCCGGTGGGTCTGGGTGCGCTGACCCCCAGGCCCCCTCCCTAAGGGTCGCTCGGTCCTCCAGCGGGTCAAGGGTCACACCTCCAACATGGGCACAGAGGTTTTCACGTGACGTTAACGAAGCATCGAGTTTGCTAATTGCGGGTTATCTCAGAGAGAACCGCACCAGCAACAGCTTCCCCACGACTCTGTAAAGCGAGCACCCGTAGGATGGATGGTTTCGCGGTGTCTGAAATCTCACAGAAATGGCTCTAACTGCTAAGTAACTAGCCCGGAGGTGCCTGCGTCAGGGGAGGGAGGTCAAGACGGACGTCAGGAAGGTCATCACTCGCACGCGGGGTGCCTGTGACCGATGCTGGCGGGAGGGTGGAGTGACTGTGGTGGGTGACAGACGAGCCCACGGTGGTCCCAGAACCCACCGGGTGGGCGCTGGGGGAGCCCAGGACGACCCACACGCTCACATCTCGTAACCGGTGCCAGGCACTGACCCCACGGACGCCCAGCGTCTGACTCTACGACCACCCAGGGGAAAGGGGCCCCTGTTTAACCACGAGAAGACTGGCTCTCGGGTCCAGGGACAGCCTCCAGCCCCACCCCAACGTGTGAGTCACACTGGTTCTGGGTCTGCATCCAAGGCCTGCTGTTTGGTCTCCCATTGCCAAGGTCTACTACTGTCCACGGCACCATCCTGCCGCGCGGCCCCAAGACACCAGTCTCCCCTGAAAGATGTCTCGGCACCACGGACTGAACAGCATGAACACAGCTAAGTGCCTAGAGCACCTAAAGGCTGTGTTTCCCAAGTAGGACCCCCTCTTCTCTCCTCTGGCCACGCAGACAGCCCGGGGCAAACCGCCCTGCTCAGATCAGGCCGGCCTGACCCGAGCCCCCGGCTCCCTGCTCGGGGTCCTCCCCCTCCATCCCATCTTCCCTCCTCCCCACTCCACGTGGAGCCCTCCCAGCCCACATCCTCTGCTGCTCTGTTTCTCGAGGCTCCTGGGCTCCCCGGGCCCCACAGCGCCCCTGGGTCCTACGTCGGTCTCCTACATCTCCCTGAGGTTGGGCTGCCCTGGTCCTCGGCCTCCCTGGTCTCCGCAGAGGCACCCACACGCTTCACACCACTGAAAACAGGACTGCCCAGACAGAGACATGGGGGCGGGCATCTGGGGGCAGCGCAGAGCAGCAAGGCCCTCTGAGAGCCTGGCCGCGGGCGGGGGGTCTGAGAGCCTGGCCGCAGGCGGGGGGTCTGCTTGAACGCCTCCTGGGAAAGCCGCCCAGCGGTCTAAACCCACAGCGGGACGGCACGGGGCCGAAGGATGCCAGCCCCCGGGGCCCGTGCTCACCCTCCGATGCCATCCTCCCACTGCAGGCGATGCAGCTGGCACTGAGCCTTGGGGTCCCGGGCTGCCCCCACCTTGAGGGGCTGGGGAGTGGGTGACCCGCCGTGCTTTCCGAGTAAGGGGGGACGTTCACGTCCCTCGGCACTCTGAGGTCCACAAAACCCACCCCCTAGAGCCTCCACCACCCCCAAGAAGCCCCGACGGCTGGGGAGAGCTGCCGCCGCTGAGGATCCCCTCGTGCTCAGCCCCGCCAGCCACACGCTCAGACACCCGGGCCCCCAGGGGGACAGATGGTTCTGAGCTCCCGCCGAGGGCGGCCCGGATCTCAGCGCCAGGGACACGCGTGTGCACCAGGGGCCCGAGAGCAGGGCTGAGAAGCACTCCCAGAGCTCGGAGACCCAGGCCCTCCTCTGGTCAGCCCCCGAGACCCGCTTTCCAGGGGCTGTACCCCACGACCCCAGATACGAGAGCCCTGAAGGGCTCAGGGGGTCCCTTCTCTCTGTCCGTCCTGCCCGTGGCGCCTTCTAAGGACTCTGCTCAAGGAAAGGAAGGTCCAATTCCCCTTCACCCTGACGTCCCCTGAGGATGCAGTTCCCGAACCCTTTCTCCTTCCTTCTGCTCTGCTGTCCTGGCCACCCTCCTGCCCTCTTCCTTCCCAACGCTGACAGAGTGGCGACTCCACAGTAAGAGCTCCTCTGAACCTTTTTGCAGAAGGTGAGGCAGCCAACCAGTCCACCCTACAGGAAATCAGTCCTGAATATTCACTGGGAGGACTGATGCTGAAGCTGAAACTCCAATCCTTTGGCCACCTGATGCGAAGAACTGACTCATTGGAAAAGACCCTGATGCTGGGAAAGACTGAAGGCAGGAGAAGGGGATGACAGAGGATGAGATGTTGGATGGCATCACCGACTCAATGGACATGAGTTTGAGCAAGCTCCAGGAGTTGGTGATGGACAGGGAAGCCTGGCATGCTGCGGTCTATAGGGTTGCAAAGAGTCGGACAGGACTCAATGACTGAACTGAACTGAATCCGCCTCCCCACCTCCACCCCAGCGAGCAGGCCTGTGTCAAATGAAAGCGCCACCCCCAGCGGAAGACTTGGCTGACCCTAAATGTGGGACAAGGGTCACGCTGTAATCTCAGCTGCAGAGTCACACACGAAGGGCCGTTGGCAGGAGAAGGGCCGTTCGGTTGGCACTCGGGGACAAAGTGCGGCCGGATGGGCATCTCTACCTAAAAGGTGCTGAGCAACGCACAACGGTGGACAATGGCTGCCTTTCAGGGAGCGGCTTATTCTGCAATTTTTTTTGTCTTCAACTCCGCTGAAAAACAAAGCCCGACTTGTATCCACAGAACATTCTTATAGCAACTGGAAAAAAGTATGCCTTAACGAAGCTGTTGGAAAAATCAACTGCGAGAGTACTGCAAGAACAGCAGTGGCCTTTCCTCTCGCCATCAAAGAGATCTTTGCTATTCGAAGAGTCTTAAAAAAAAAGCCCAGAAGAGATGCCCTATTTAAAAATCAGGCAGTTTGCTGCAACAAAGGCGGAAACACCAGGAGGAGGACCGGCGGCTCCATCCACGAGAAAGGAACTTCGGGAAATTCTTAAAATAGGCAGGAGAAAGCTGAGGTAGGGCTGGAAGGCAGTGATGGGATTAAAAATCATGTCACTGCCATATAACACAGAGTAAGGACCACGGCCTCCGTGTTTAGGTGGAGATATCAGGAGCCCACTCAGAGAAGTCTAAGGCCCTTTCTGATTCTTGTGGTGGGGAGACAAAGGGAGACAGGATTCCTCTCTTGCCTTCAGGAAACTGACCGCCCCCCGTGTCAGTATTTCACTGGGGAGGTTTGCCGGCTGCCCCGCTGCGCCCTGCTTCCCTACGGGAATGCTCCAGCGAGGTCCCGCAGCCTGGTGGTCCACAGGTCCTCGCCATCAGAGAGCAGGCCCGGCGTCCCTGGAGGGGAGTGAGCTGAAGGTGTGCTATGCAGGGGACCCCACGTTCCCTGTGCACCCAGGGAGACCCCTGGGAACCCTCCATCACCACCCGGCAAGCTCCGTCCCCAGCACCTCGAGGGGCTGACTCAGCCCCTTTGTCTGCACCCTGCATCAGGACAAACACCTCCCGCCAGCTGAGCTCAAGCCACAAGCCTGACTGCACGACTTTTGGGCCTGAAGCCGGTCCATGGCTGCCCACCCCCCAAGGCGCAAACTCAAGCCCGTAGCCTGCCCGTGGCCGGCAGGATCCCGAGGCTGGCCTCTCCCCTGTCTCCAGCTTCCCGTGGTTCCCGGCCCTGCACATCCTTCTCACCAGAGCAATACCGCTCAAGGGTGCTGGCTGGCAGGGTGAATGGGAGCCTGTGCTCTGCTCACCAAACCTCCCGCCGAGGGGCCGTGTCTACCCTGTGCAGCCCTTTCTCTAATTCGCGCCATGCCCGGCCGTTGTCCCGTCTCCCGGTTAGTGTTGTTTAGTCGCTCAGCCGTGTCTGACTCTTTGCAACTCCATGGACTGCAGCCCGCCAGGCTCCTCTGTCCGTGGGATTCTCTAGGCAAAGATACTGGAGTGGGTTGCCATTCCCTTCTCCAGGGGATCTTCCAGACCGAGGGACTGAACTCAGGCCTCTGGCA
Source organism: Bos indicus x Bos taurus (assembly GCF_003369695.1). Taxonomy (NCBI): domain Eukaryota; kingdom Metazoa; phylum Chordata; class Mammalia; order Artiodactyla; family Bovidae; genus Bos; species Bos indicus x Bos taurus. The sequence goes on from NC_040097.1 coordinate 1,026,545, forward strand.
TCGCAGGCGGATTCTTGACCACTGAGTCTCCAGGAAGCCGCCCCGTCCCCGGTCGAGGTACCCCCACATTGCATGGTAACCGCCTCCTCTTCCTCAGACGCAGAGATCGTCACCACTGTCTCCCCACCCTGGTGCCAGCTCCCTGGCATCAGTAAACCAGCGACTCCTGACTGGCTTGTTGGGCGGAAGTGTGACCACAGCTGAGTGGGAAGAGGGGACACACCCAGAACTGGGCCCCTAGGGCCACGTTCAGGGACGAGTAAGGGGTGGAACCTAAGGGATAGGACACCCTTGACTACACAGAGATCCAACCAGTCCATCCTAAGGGAAATCAGCCCTGAGTGTTCACTGGAAAGACGGATGCTGAAGCTGAAGCCCCAATACTTTGGCCACCTGATGCAAAGAGATGACTCATTAGAAAAGACCCTGACGCTGGGAAAGATTGAAAGCGGGAGGAGAAGGGGACGACAGAGGATGAGATGGTTGGATGCAATCACTGACTCGATGGGCATGAGTCTGAGTAAACGCCAGGAGTTGGTGATGGACAGGGAGGCTTGGCGTGCAACAGTCCATAGAGTCAGACACCACTGAGCGACTGAACAAGGGGTGGGATTTGGTTGGCCCTGGGGACATGCCAACCAAAGGCAGCGATGTGGTCACGCCTAGTCACACAGGTGGTAGGAGTTCAGTGGGGAGGGCTGCGAGGGACCGGGAACAGCAGGGGCCCCAGGGAGGCAGACCCCCCCCCGAGACACACAGAACCCTGGGGAGCGCCGCCCAGAGCACGGTGCCCACACCCTACGCAGGGGGCACACAACCCGGAGAGCAAACCGGAGGCAGGGGGAGGACACAGACAGGAGCCGATCCAGGGGAACGGGGTCTCAGAGGGCAGTGGGTCTGGCCAGATGGCGGAGGCTCCGCGCCCCACGGTCTGCACCCGGCTGGCCGGGAGGAGCTCCATCTCCAGAGCCCCAGGTGCCAGACCCAAGGGGCTGGTGGCTGATAGGAGGACGGTACGAGGGCGGCAGGAAGGGAGGAGTGTTCTCCAGCCTTTAAATATATCCCAGCTCCCGGCAAGCGCTGCTTCTTCTTCAGGTAAATTTGCATAGGTGGGAGGAAGCGTCCTGAGACGGCTCTGGCCACAACTCCCAAGGCAGATGCCGAGGGCCTCATAGAGATGCGGTCAGCATGACCCAGGGCAGAGCAGGGCACGTCGGAGAGGGAGGAGGTGGAGGCCTCGGCTTGTGGACTCCAGGCTCACCAACAGAGGCCAAGGCTCTGAGCCCACAGGGAGCTTCCAGAAAGAACGCCGTGTCACCTCCTTCAGAGGGAGGCCAGCCCCCGAGAGGAGGCAGGAAAGGAGGTGGGCCTCAGGGTCCCAGGCTGCGGGGTCCCTGCAGGGGACCCGGATCTGGAACTGTTTCAAGGGGGAGTCAGCCGGGTGTCTGCACCAGGTCCCCGGCCAGCAGAGGAACGGCGCTCTTTGAAGCGGCCTCCCGGGGACCCCAGCTATCGTGACAATGAACCAACAGGAAGGGAGCCTGCTCGGCTCCGTGGTGGTGGGGTGGGGGGCTCCCCAGAGACGGAGCGCGGGCTGGGCACAAGGAAGCCCCCTGCTCGGAGGGGAGACGCAGGGCACCCAGGCCTTTATCCCACAAGGGTCTGCTTCAGACTGCCCGGTCAGCCCCAGGCAGACGGGCGTGACGCGTCCATGCCAGGCCCTGAACACCCAGGAGGCCTGCAGCCGTGCGATCACACGTCTCTGCAGCCCTCCTCATCTGGCGGAACCAAGGGAGGACTTCCTTGGAGCCAAGCCATCCAACAGGACGCTGCATTCGTCAGACCCCTGGGGCCCCGACGCTGCTGACCTGTCAGCCGTTCTGGGGGCCCAGGATGGCTGAGTAACTTCAGAAGGTAATTCAAAGCTGCCCTTTAGGCGGACTGAGAGGTAAACTGAATCCCAAGGCGTGAAATACCATCCCGGGGCACGAGAGCCATGACAGAGCAGCTCACGTCCCACCCGGACAGTTCCATGACCCCAAGAACACCATCAGGGAAACCCTGCAGCAGAACCAGGATTTTAAAAATTCCAAAGTCCCAAGTCTCGATAAGGCAGCCAGTCCCCAGGGCCATAAGAAGGTTTGGGGTTTCAGAACAGATCACATTTTAACCTGCTGCCAGCAAACAATTAGTAAGAAAAATGACCCTGTTAGCTTCCCAAGCGGCTCAGTGGTTAAGAATCCTCCTGCAGATGCAGGAGACGCGGGTTTGATCCCTGGGTGGGGAAGACCTCCTGGAGGAGGAAATGGCAACCCCCTCCAGTGTTCCTGCCTGAAGAAGCCCATGGACAGAGGAGCCCAGAGGGCCACCGTCCGCGGGGACACTGCTGAGCATGATCACAATGAGAGATCCTATCGCTCCGTTCGGTAAGGAGCGACCTTCACCCTAACAAAAACATGCAAGAATGTATCAGGAAGACAGTCCCTGGACGGAAGTCTTGTTTTGCTTACTGGAACCAGAGGAATGTGGACAAAATCCAGCTGGACCAGCTCTTAAAAGGGTTCACAAGGACAGCACCTGCCTCGCGGGTTGACTGGAAGATAAAACTGAGATCACATCTGAGAGATGCGGCCTGAGGCCAGAGCAGGCCCGAGACCCACTTCGTGGGAGCCCATTCTGCTGCATCCTAAGGACGGTCAGTGTCCGCCGTCGCCATAAGGCTCTGCCACCAGGCAAGCACCAACCCGCCTGGGCGCGACCAAGAGCGGGCTTTCAGCCTCGGACTCACAGTGACTAAGACCCCTCTATCAGGCGCCGTCTGTAAGGCAGGGGCTTCTGAGGTCCCTAGGGCCTCCGTGGGAAAATTTTTAAAAAGGAGCGGAGAGAAGGGACATTTGGTGGTATTTTCCCCGAGAATCAGAGCACAGAAGACTCTGAGCTACCCGGGGGTAAGACCCTGGAGGACGCTCCCTGGAGGACGCTCCCTGGAGGGCGCTCCCTGGAGGGGCGGGCGGCTCCGCTCCAGAAGCAGCAGGCTTGTTGCCCACCCGCAGGAGGGCAGGGCGGTCAGTCTGACAGAGCGGCTGGGCCCAGGCGCAGAGATGCGGCCCCACCGGCGGGCACAGACTCTGCCCTGAGGCGCCCCCGGCCCACCCCCACTCGGCCTGGCCTGATCCCTCGGGGACCCCAGGATGCAGCAGCGTCTGTCACCGCAGGGGCCTCCAGGACCTCCCGAGGGGTCACGACTGGTGGGGATGGGTTTTAGAGGTCCTCCACCCGGGGGTGCCGACCCCAAGGGAGGTCACGAACCCGCATCATGTGAGAGGCTGGAGACGCAGGCGGCAGGGGCGGGGGTGGGGGGCCTCTCTGGCAAAGCCCGGAACCCAGCGCGGCCCCCACCCACCCCATTCTCATTCCCAGCAGGAGATAAACACGGACCCCAAGAGATTTAAACACAACTGGCGGAGGCGGGGTGCCGTCTCCAACTGGAGCAAAAGCAAGGAGGTGGGCCCAAGGCCACTGGGGTGGAGACTGTGAGGCCAGTGCAGCTCAAGGAAGGGCGGCCCCGTCCCGTCGCAAGCCGGGGGGCTCTGTCCCGCTGACCTCCAGTGAGGACAGCCCCCCTCCCACGAAGGAAGCCCCCAAAGTCTGAGGCTCAGAATCACCAAGTGCACAAGCAGCATGTCTTCTTTGCGCACACTGAGCAAATAGACGGGCCGTGCACCGCAGGGCGGCTAGAAGCTAAAGCCACAGTGGGCCGCTGCGAGCCAGAAGGGCTGCTAAGGACGCCCGACCACCGCCCCCCCCGCCCCGTCTGACACCCACCCGCGCCCTCCAGCGCTCTCCTCCAGAGAGCTGTAAGAAAGACAACGCCAGACCTTAGGACCATTAACCGCCCACTAACAGCCGTTTATCCGGCTGCCCCGGAGCTGTGATTCGAAACCAGGTCTTCACAATCCGCGTCTCTGCCCTCTTGTTTTTCTCGTCTTGAATGTGCAGCTACCTGGACTACACACACCTTGCTGAAACCGGAGGAGAAATTTTATACCTGTGCTCGGGTTGGGTAACGACTGAACCCGCGAGGGAGACACAATCCTGCAGCCCACACCACAGCCCACACCACACGTGGGCCTCGGGGGACCAGAGGCCTGTTGCAGCAGGTAACACGTCCGCGGATCAGGAGCGCTGACTGGTCGCCAGGCCAGCTGGCCCCAAATCGTCTCCTTCCCTGAACAACACAAACAAGCAGGGTTTTCCCCGGTTCATGCGCGCGGAGGGAAGTGGCAGGAGACCAGCTGTCTCACTGTGCGTCCTCCCAACGCCTGTTTCTAACAGCAAGACATAATCCCTGATGGGAAATGTACCAAGTAACTGAGCTGGCAAGAAGTCAGGAGACAGGCAGACCCCCTTCCTTCTCTGACACACGAATGATACCCTCTGAGGCTCACAGTCAAACCGGACAGAGAACAAAAGTTACTATTTATACACATCATTTTGATTTTATCTGATCAGGTGGTTTTCGGTCACTGTTGGGTTGGATTTTAAAGGCATGTCTGCTCAACAGGAAATCAACTCCAGCACAAAAAAATAAAGTCCTGTGAAAACCACCATACGGTAGAACTCACATCCTACTTGTCGTATTTGAAATAGAACTCCTGCTTCTTAATTTTAAAAAAGATGAAGCATAAGCCTGTTAGCCTGCTGGGCTCAATGTTAAAACGGCCTGTGAAGTAGGTCATGGAGAGAGTGGCCTCGCAGGAGCTGCACAGCAAGGGGGAGGGGGCGTGACCCCCTGCCGCCGCTGGGGGCCACCCTCAGCATCACCGGGGGGCAGGCTGACCTGGGCGCGCTCAAGGGTCTCCAGTACCGGCAGAAGAGGTGCTGCCCGTCAGCGTTGACCAGGTGAGGGAGGTCCTGGTAGGGAACGTTCTGCGGGGTCAGCCTGGGGGGACGTTCCTCTGGCATTCTGAAAGGATCTTCAGGTGCTGGGGAAGAAACGGAATGGTGCAAGGTCAGAGCGATGGCAGAACAGAGACATCAGGAGGGAAACCTTGTTCAGAGTCACTAACGTTTTTTTAAAGCAGTTTTTTTTTTTTTTTAAACAAAACCCTTCCATTTCAAAAATTTTACAGATACATATATTTCTTAAAACTGAAAACCCCGTTTGTTCTTAAGAAAAATGCTCACTTTATCTTTTAACTGCCTCATTACAGCTTTCTTCCCCCCCTCCCCATCTGTGTTTATTTTAAATCATTTCAGGAAACTTCATCTTAAAGACTATTTTAGCTGTAATCAAGTGGCGATGATAGCTCTGTGGGCATAAAGACCCAGCTGCAAAACACCCATCCATGCTAAAACCCCCAAGGAAGTTTCACAGGGGCGCGGTCACGGGGTGGATGACGCTCCGGTTAATTCCTTCTGCCCGAAATTCTAAAGGTGTGGCCACAAACCTGTCTGCATCACGTCCGGGCTTCTGCGGTCCCCCAGCACACAGCCCCGGGCTTCTGCGGGCCACCAGCACACAGCCCCGGGCGTCAGGGCCAGGCCAGCCCGGGCAGCCCCCTCATCTAGGCGGGGGGCGCCCCCCACGCTCCCCCAGCTTCCCAGCCAGCGCCCTGCCCCAGATCCCGCCTGGCTTTAGGAGCGCGGAGCCCAGAGCTGCCCCCCCCGCCCCCCCGCCGTCTGCGGGCGGAGCCACCCAACGCTAGCCCCCCATCACTCTTCCTAAACAAACCCCTGCGGCTGGGAGAAGGGTTCCCAGGAGGCCGGCTCCCGCTGCCCCGGCTGCCAGGGCACCAGCTCCGCGCGCCCAGATCCCCACCCCCGGACACGCACGAGCGCGGGTCCCCCAGAAAAGTCAGCCAGGCTCCCCCAAAAAACTTTGCCGCCTGCCCGCGTCCGCCGGCGCCGGGAGCGCAACCCCGCCGGCAGGGCTGCCCGCGGGGGACGGACACGCGGACACGGAGTTGACGGCGGCGACAAGTTGGTTCGGGGCCGCCGCCAGGGAGCGGGGCGCACGCGCCGGGCACACGCAGACACGCGCGCGCTCGTGCACACGCGCACAGGGGCGCGGGAGCCCACGCCGAGCGCGGGGACGCGGGGACCGCGGGACGCGGGGCGGCCGCACCCGGGGGACAGGGACGGCTCGGGGCGGGGACGCAGGCAGTTACCGGGCCACGAGCGCCGAGTCCTCGTCTGCGGTCGGGACCGAGAGCTGCGCGCCGCCGCTCCGGAGACAGGGCGCGGCGTCCGCGCCGCCACTTATCCCGGCTCCCTCCCGGCGGGGGCGGCCGGGGGTGGGCCGCGGGGGGCGGCGCCGGGCCCACGTGTGCGGCCGGCTGCCCGGCCGGCCCGCCGTGCGCTCCTCCCCGCCGGCCGCGCCCCCGGGGTGGCGCCCGGGGGACTGGCGCGCCCCGAACGAACCGGGCTGCGGGAGGACACGCCACACCCACGCGCGCACACACCTCGCGCGCACACCCGCGGCACAGACACGCATGCAGGAGCGACACAGGCGCCCGGGCGTCCCCCCTCCAGAATCACACACGTGGACACCGCGCACACACTCAGTACACGCAGATATACACACCCAGATAACACGCAGAAAAAGGAACACAGAGAGGCACTCTGACACAGACACCCCCGCAGACAGACACACACCCTCAGTACACGCAGATGGACACACAAACCCACACAACATGCAGAAAAAGGAACAGAGAGGCGCTGGGACACAGACACACACACCCCACACAGTCAGACACAAATAATGGCTGGGGCGCGGTGGGGGGACGTGGCACCACTTCCAGGAGGTGGGGCCAGGCCGACAAGGGCAGGCCTGGCCCCAGAGACCCTCCCTGGGGGACACACAAAACCTCAGGGTCAGGTGCAGGCCAGGGACGGTCTGAACACCCTTGGGTGCAGCTGTCCACGGGGCGGGTGGGGGTGGGGTGGGGGCAGCTGGACCAGAGCCTAGATCCCCCTGGGCCCAGCACCAGCTCCGGCGCTCGCCCTGGGAGCCCTGGTCTCCTCACTGGCAGCCCAGGACAGGACCTCTGCCCCCAGGACGGACAGGTGTCCCCTGCTCACAGTGACCTCTCCCGCATCCCTCCCTCGGTCACAAACATGTTGACACCACAGCAGTGTTGAAAAGAGCCACTGTCCTCCAGAGTCACACGGCCCATGTGTGGGGAGGCCCCGGCTGCTTAAGGCCTACGAGCTAACTTACACAACAGCTGGGATGTGAGCCCTGCCTGGTGGCAGGTCACAGGCCTCTGACGGAGCGGGGCTGGCCAAGCGACAGGCCCCAGGCAAGGCCAGTCCTGGAGGCGGCCATGTCCAAGCAGGAAGCCAGGGGCTGGCACATGGCTGGTACCTGGACTAGAATTCATTCCAGAGCCAGGCTGGGGTCCGAGGGACGTTGTGGGGGACCCGAAAGCATACCAAGCCCCCTTTAATATGAAGTCAAGTAAAAGTCGCTCAGCTGTGTCCGACTCTGACCCCATGGACTGTAGCCCACCAGACTCCTCTGCCCATGGAATTCTCCAGGCCAGAATACTAGAGTGGGTAGCCTTTCCCTTCTCCAGGGGATTTCCCAACCCAGGGATCAAACCAGGTCTCCTACATTGCAGGCAGACTCTTTATCAGCTGAGCCACCAGGGAAGCCCAAGAATACTGGAGTGGGTGGCCTATCCCTTCTTCAGCAGATCTTCCCGACCCAGGGATTAAAGCAGGATTAATCCGCCTTCGTTACAGGCGGATTCTTTACCAGCTGGGCTACCAGGCAAGCCCCCTTTTACATAGCTGTTTCAAAGTTTGCAGCTCCAGCATTTCAGGACTTCACATAGACAGTGTGAAAGGCTGGGGGATAGTTGTTCACAAAAGTCCAGTGGAAATAGGGGTTCAGAGCTTGGAGAGGGCTTCCCGGGTGACTCAGTGGGAAAGAGTCCACCTTCGTGGGCTAGGAAGATTCCACATCTAAGCTGCTAAGCCCATGGGCCACAGCTACTGAGCCTGTGCTCTGGAGCCTGGGAACCAAAACTTCTGAGCCTGGGTGTCACAACTGCGGAGCCCATGTGCCCATGAGCCCTGGAGCAAGAGAAGCCGCTGCGGTGAGAAGCCGGCTCACCACGACCGGAGAAAGCCCACGCGGCAACAAAGGCCGGACAGTCAAAAATCACTAGTTTCTCCTAGACTGCTTACCAACATAAACGAGGGCGTGGGGGTGGTCGGGGGGGGGTTCTCTGGGGGATGGGTGAGATTGTGCTGTTCTGTATCGGCTTTTTTAATTAAGCTTTTTATTCCGAGAAAGTTGTAGCCTCATATTCAACTACATAAATGTAGATTCGATTCAGAAATAATAGAGATGGTGCACACCCTTTGTTCCAGTGAGAAAGTCTTGCAAAACTCTCGGGCAGCAGCCCGAGGGGGAGGTGGATATTGACAAACCGCACAGCCTTCCAGCCCCACAAAGGCCCCTGCGCTCACACCGTCCTCTCTCCCGTCCCGATTCCCTCCATAACCCCTGGCAGCCACTTTAAGACCTTCTCCAACTGTAACATTTTGTGATTTCGAGAAGTTTTATCCGTCGATTTGCACAGTGTGTGACCTCTTCGGACTCACTTTTCCTCAGCGTTTCCAGGTCACCGTGCACGATCCGACGGCACGGACGTGCCACGTTGCTCAGCGTGAACGGCATCTGGGTTGCTTCAGTGTCTGGCTACTACAAATGAAACTTCTGTAAATATTCATGCATGAATGTAAATCTTTATTTCTCTGGGATAAATGGGAGTTACACTCCTGGGCCCTGTGGAAGTTGCCTGTTGGGTTTTGTAAGCGATTACTCCGAAATGTGTTTCAAAGCAGAAATGGTTGTGCCATGTCTTACTCCCACCAGAAACACACTAGAGATTCAGTCTCAGCATCCTCCATCAGCATGCAGTGTCTATTTTTCGTTGCTGCTTTGCCATTGTTAGATATGCAGTAGTATCTCATTATGGCTTTAATTTGCATTTGTCTGATGGCTCATGGTGGGCTTCCCAGGTGGCTCATTGGTCAGGAATCCACCTGCCAAAGCAGGAGACGCAGGTTCAATCCCTGGGTTGGGAAGATCCCCTGGAGGAGGGCATGGCAACCCAGTCCAGTGTTCCTGCCTGGAGAATCCCGTGGACAGAGGAGCCTGGCGGGCTACAGTCCATGGGGTCGCAAAGAGTCAGACATGAATCAGTGACTAAACGACAATAACAAATAACTCACGCTGCTGATTACCTTTTATGTACTTATTTGCCATCTATATATCCAGTTTATTGAAATGCTCTTTCATGGCTTTTGACGTTTTCGAATTGGACTTTTTGTTTTTACTGTTGAGTCCTGAGAGTTCTTTATATATTTTAGACACTAATCCTTTGTTGGATATGTGATTTGCAAATATTTTCACTTGTGGCTTGTCTTTTCAACCGTTAGCATGGTCTTTTACAAAGTAGAAGTTTTTTATTTTTATAAAATACAATTTACAAGTGTTTTATTTTATGGGATGTGCTTTTGCAAGTCCAAAGTCCTTTGCCTGGTCCCACATCTGAAGATTTTCTCCTGTTTTTCCCTTTATATTTCACATTTCAGGCTCTCATCTAGTCTGGGCTAACTGCTGTGTAAGGTGTGAGATTAAGATCACAGTGTTTCTGTTTTTCCTGTTGTCCAACTGCTGCAGCACAGTTTGCAGAACAGGCTGCCTCCCCCACGAGCCTTGGGTTGCTGTGTGTCCTTTGCCAAACCTGTTAGATCTATTTCTTTATTCTCTATTCTGGCCGATTTCTTTATCAGCACCTCCTAGTCGTCAACATTGTATCTATTGATTCCTTAAGTCTTAAAATTGATTCCTCCTACCTTATGCTTATTTATCATTTTTTAAGCTAAAGATAAGTTCCTCTACCTTTCAATGGACTTTTTTGAACAGTCTTGTCTATACCTGTAAAAATTCTTGGCAGGGTTTTGATAGGAACTCTGTTAAACATGTGTATCAGTCTCCTGATGATTGACATTTTTGCGATGCTGATTCTTTTAATCCACATATGTAGCTCTTTCACCTCTCTCGGTGTGGTATGGCTCTCAGTTTATGAGTTTTGTACATGCTTTGTCACATTTACACCTTTCTTTTTTCAAATAATTGTAAATGTATTAAAGTTAAAATTAAATGTATTTTAAATTTTGGTTTCTGTGTGTTCACTTCCAGTGACTGGAGATACAGCTGAGCTCTGGGTGTGGACGCTGCGTCCTTTGGCCTTGCTGAGCTCGCGCATTAGATTCAGGGGGTGTTTGTTGTCGTTTGCTTGTTTTTGTAGCTGTCTTGGGATTTTCCGTGTAGACTGTCGTTACATTTTAAGTGAGTTTCTTAAAGGCAAGAGTTGAGTCATTTCAAAATAAATCCTTTTGGGAACTTCCCTGGTTGTTGTTCAGTTGCTCAGTCATGTCCGACTCTTTGCGACCCCATGGACTGCAGCACGCCAGGCCTCCCTGTCCCCCAATCCTGGAGTCTGCTCAAACTCCTGTCCATTGAGTCAGCAATGCCATCCAACTGTCTCATCCTCTGTTGTCCCCTTCTCCTCCTGCCCTTAATCTTTACCAGCATCAGGGTCTTTTCAAATGACTCGGCTCTTTGTATCAGGTGGCCAAAGTACTGGAGCTTCATCATCAGTCCCCCAAATGAATATTCAGGGTTGATTTCCTTTAGGACTGACTGGTTGGATCTCCTTGCAGTCCAAGGGACTCTCGACGATCTTCTCCAACACCACACTTTGAAAGAATTAATTCTCCGGGCCTCAGCCTCCTTTATGATCCAACTCTCATACCTGTAGGTGATTACGGGAAAACTAAAGACCTTTGTCAGCAAAGTGATGTCTCTGCTTTTTAATACGCTGTCTAGGTGTGTCATAGCTTTTCTTCCAAGGAGCAAGCATGTTTTAGTTTCATGGCTGCAGTCACCATCTGCAGTGATTTTTGGAGGCCCGGAAAACACAGCCCGTCACTGTTTCCTCGGTGGTCCACCGGTTAAGGCTCTGCCCTTCCAATGCAGCTGGTGCAGGTTCAAACCCTGGCCAGGGAATTCAGGTCCCACATGCCACGCAGCCAACAACAGCAACAAAACAGAAGCCTGCTGACCTCTGTTTTCCAGTTGGTGTACTTAGAGCATTTACTGGAAGGACTGCTAACTTGTTTTCCGTTGTCTCTGCTTTTCGTTTTGCTATCTTTTTTCGTGCCCTCCTGTGCGTTACTGGAACAGGATCTTTTTATAATTCCATTTTTACTTGTCTATACTGTGTTTGAGGTCTCTGTATAAACTCTCAGCGGTTGCTCCAAGACTGGATATACACGTGTGTATACACACATAGACGCACACACTCACACACACACGGATCAAGGCTGCTGTCATTTACCAGTTTTACTGAAATATAGAAACCTAACGTCTCCTGATGTCCATCCACTCTCCCCCGTTTATACTACAATCGTCAAGTATTTCCTCTACATACACCGAGAACCACATCAGACTGTTAGGAGTTTTGCTTTGCTCGTCAGATATCATTTAGGAAACTCAAGAGGAAAAGTAAAACCTATTTTATTTCCTCACATTTTTGCCCACCATATTCTGTATCCCTTCCTGGTAGTCCAGGGATCGTTTTTTTTTTTTTTTTTTTTTTTATCATTTTGTTTCTGTTTAGAGAACTTGCTGTAGCCATTCTTTGAGTGGCTATACTCAAAGAATGGCTCAAAGACCTATGAGCCATTCCCCATAGGTCTTCTGGGGAAAAAAAATTCTATTAACATCCCTTCATTTGAAGATGTCTTGATTCTCCCTCATTCCTGAAGGGTATGTTGCTGGATGTCAGATTCCGGTTCACAGTTCTCGTCTTCCAGCACTTGAAACAGGGCATCCACTCTCCTCTGTCCTCGTGGAATCTGAGGCGATATCCACTGCCGTTCGAGCTGTGCTTCACTCACACGCGCACGTCATCTCTCCCACTGCTGGCCGGCCTTTTGCCTTCAGTTCTTAGAAGTTTGCTGAGAAAGTGTCTTAGCCTGGATTTCTCCAAGTACGTATCATCTGACGTTTGTTCAGCTTCTCGGACGTGCACCTTTCTGTCTCTTGGTGAATCCAGCGCGTTTTCAGCCTTTATTTTTTTCAACCCCAGCATCTTCTCTCCTCTCTTGCTGGGACTCCGATGGCATGAATCTTGCTGTTGTTCAGTCACTCAGTTGTGTCTGACTCTTTTGCGACCCCATGGGCTGTAGCCTGCCAGGCTCCTCTGTCTGTGGGATTCTCCAGGCAAGAACACTGGCGTGGGCTGCCACAGGGATCATCTCACGGGAATCCGAAGGTGCTGCGAGGGGAGAAGGCCAACAGTCTGACACCACCGTCCAGGAGTCAACCAAGAGGCCCGACGCGTGACCAACAGACCTGACCACGAGGAGGTCACGTGCGCGCCTGGAGAGAACCCAGCTCACGGGTAATCAGGGCAGAAGACAGCCTGAGCTGAGCTAGGAAGTGAGTGGAACACGGGTGAGGTGGTGGGTGGAGAACAGCTTCGGGATGTTTTCAGCAAACCAGAGGCAGTGCAGCAGGGGTGAAGTCGACGACTGGGGGCCTGGCAGCCTGGACTCGGAGCTCAGCGGCGCTGACCTCGGTCACACGACTTGGGGCAGGTGGTTCATGGGGGCTGAATGGAGCACATAGTGAAGGTCAAGGACTCAGTACCTTCCACTCTAATGTCTCACCATTTCTAAGTTGAGGCACACATGGTCATGTGTGAAAAGAGCCAGCGTGGGCTTCCCTGGTGGCTCAGGGATACAGACCCTGCCTGCCAGTGCAGGAGACCTGGGTGCACCCCTGATCCGGGAAGACCTCACACGCCAGCACCTCTGAGCCTGTGCTCCGCGACAAGAGAAGCCCCCACGAGGAGAGGCCTTCACACCACAACCAGAGAAAAGCCCGCACAGCAACGAAGGCCCAGTACAACCAGAAATGATAAATAGAACTATTTTTAAAATGCTGATGAGAACCAACAAGTTATCAGGGAAGGGCAGGCCTCCTTCCCACTGTTGCCCCCAGAGGTAACGGCCCTGCAGGCTCCTGTCTGACCTTCCAGACACACCCCTGAGGTCTGAGGAGGGCGGAAAAAGCTGGAAACATCTGCCGGAGGAAGGGAGGAAGTAGGCAGGGCGCCAAAGAGGACGGAGAGTAACTGAATTTCTAGGGGCTCCTTAAAGAGGCAGGACCAACTGCCGGGTGTGGGTGCCCAGGACACAGCCCAAGAAACTTGTCCTCGGTGGGCGTGAGGGTTTGTGGCACCAACAGCCCCGGTGGAGGCCGCTCGGTCCCCATGCCATCTGCACTGTGACTGCAGCTCTTCTGGACACACGCAGCCTGCTCCCCTGCCCTGCATTGGACCGGCCCCACGAGCTGCTCTGCCCAATAGAATGCGGTGGAAATAGCGCTGTGCCCGCTCCCAGGGGCCTCCCCTTCCCCTCCCTCTCGCTTCCCGCTGCTGTGTTGACCAGCTCGGGCAGCTCCAGGAGGGAGTGTCACAGAGCAGGGAGGACAAGGCGTGTGAAGGAGGCTGCCAGCTCACCAGCAGCTATGCCCAGCTGACCTGCGGCTGCCCATGTGCCTGGGGGAGCCTGGCCGGGACAGTCTGGAGTCACAAGCTCAATGACTGGCAGCTGCTTTAAGCCATAATTTCTGGGGTGACATAAGTTCTGTGATACAACTGGTTCCCCATTATATCCACCTCTTCTACTCTCACAGCTTCCTGTCTCTTCCTTTCAACACAGTGGAGCCTGAAACATGGGTTCAATGGTTCCAAGTCTAAACCTCTTTTATTTTTTCTCTATTTAAAGTTTTTTCCTTCATAGATGCATATTTTATGAAGTATAGTTGACTTACAGTGTTTTAGGTCCACAGTTGGAGAAGGAAATGGCACCCCACTCCAGTGTTCTTGCCTGGAGAATCCCAGCTACGGGGGAGCCTGGTGGGCTGCCGTCTATGGGGTCGCACAGAGTTGGACACGACTGAAGTGACTTAGCAGCAAGGTGACATTTATTATTTTTGAGGTTATTTTCCATTACAGGTTATTACAAGACATTGACTGTAGTTCCTTGGGCTACAAACCTTTGTTGCTTGTTTGTATCTATTTCTTTAATTTAGAAATTTAGCATTCTATTCATACTAAGTCAAACAAGTGGAATCAAAATGTCATAAATTTTTTAGTTAGGCAAAAATTCTTAAGTTTTCTATAATATATATATTATACGTACTATTTATGTATATGTATACAAAAGGTTTTCTACTATGCTTGATAAAAGCTTGAGCAAGAACATAAGAGAAAAAGAGATGGAGAAATTATAAAGCAAATGTAAAATAGAAAAAGCAAAACAAACTCAATAAAAGTAAAAGATGATCGTATCGTCCAGGTAGTTTTAAACATGGCTGGTCATTAGGAACAGATCTGGAGCTCTGGAGAAAAAAAAGCAATACCTGGTCATTTGCATTTTGCAAAAAATTCTGAGATAATTCTGATATGCACCTGAATTTTAAAAAGTGACTACAGGTTTATCTATTAAATCAGAGTTTTGGTGATGTAGATTTCCGTTGACCAGTCGTGATACAGGGGTATCAAATGAGGAACAGCTGCAAAATCACTATAGTAAAAGATGTTTATCAGTTTTCTCAATCAAAAGCCAGACCAAAAACCAGAAGATAATTACAGTTGCAAAGCATAATGGGAACATGACAAACTTAACAATACAAAATAATTACATACAATTTGGGGGTCAAGCAGAGTGATGTGCTAAGTCGGAGTGCATACTGGCACATGTTTTCACCCGCCAGTCCATGGTTTTTTGGTTGGTGAATTTAATCCGTTTACATTTAAGGTAATTATCAATGTGTATGGTCCTGTTACCATTTTCTTAATTGTCTTGGGTTTTTTCTGTAGGTCTTTTCCTTCTCTTGTGTTTCCTGCCTAGAGAAGTCCCTTCAGTATTTGTTGTAAAGCTGGTTTGGTGGTGCTGAATTCTTTTAACTTTTGCTTGTCTGGAAAGTTTTTTGATTTCTCCATTGAATCTGAAAGAGTCTTGCTGGGTTGAGTATTCTTGATTGCAGGTTTTTCCCTTTCATCACTTTAGATCTATCATGCCGTCTCCTTCTGACTCGTAGAGTTTCTGTTGAGGAATCAGCTGATGGCCTGACGGGAGTTCCCTTGTATGTCATCGGTCCGTTTCGCTTTGTTGCTTTTAGTTTTATTTCCTTTGTCTTTAATTTTTGTCACTTTGATTACTGTGGGTCTCGGTGTGTTCCTCCTTGGGTTTATCCTGCGTGGGGCTCTCTCTGCTTCCTGGACTTGGGTGACTATTTCCTTTCCGACGTTAGGGACGTTTTCAGCTCTTACCTCTTCAAAGATTTCCTCAGGTCCTTCCTTCTTCTCCTCTGAGACCCTTTTGTGAATACCAGTGCATTTAATGTTGGCCCAGAGGTCTCTCTTGGTCTTAGGCTGCTTTCATTTCTTTTCGTTCTTTTTTCTGTATTTCGCTCTGTGGCAGGGATTTCCACCGCTCTGTCCTCCGGGTCACTGATCTGTTCTCTGGCCTCCGTTATTCTGCTGCTGATTCCTTCTAGTGTATTATTCATCTCTGTTCGTTTGTTCTTTAGTTCTCCTAAGCTTTTGGTACACATTTCTTGCATCTTCTCCATTGTTTTCCCCAGATCCTTCGCTATCGTTGTTCTGAATTCTTTTTCTGGAAGGTTGCTTATCTCTACTTCATTTAGTTGTTTTGGGGGGTTTTACCTTGTCCCTTCATCTGGTACGTGACTGTCTGCTTTTGCATCGTAAAGAATGCTCTCTAATGTGGTTTTATTTTAGCCACTGTGGGATTGTACTTCTTCTTGCTTCTTCTGTCTGCCCTCTGATGGAGGAGGCCAAGAGGCTAAGAGCTTCCTGATGGGAAAAACTGGGTCTTGCTCTGGTGGGCAGGGCCTTGGTCAGTAAAGCTTTAACCCAATTATCTGCTAATGGCTCAAACCCTAGTTGTTTGAACCAGCCCTAGGGTCTAGAGCCTCTACGGTAGGGTTAACGTTGACCTCCAGAGGACTTACGCCAAGGAGGATCATCCAGGACTGCTGCTGCCAGCGTCCTGCCCCTTTGGGGGCCCCTGCCGACCCATGCCTCCACAGGGATTTGATTTTATCACACCTCTCCTACTGCCTTGCTGCATCCTGGGTGTGGGGTGTCTGCTGTGGGTGGGTTCTGGCATTCTCTTGTCGACGGTTCTTCAGCAGCTGGCTGCAGCGTTGGTGCTCTCACAGGAGGGGAGGGTCCACATGCTTCCACGCTGCCGTCTTAAACTGGAAGCCCAAACCTTTTTTAAAAATCGCTGAGAATGTGGGTGAAGGGAGGGAAAAGGTAACATTTTCTACTGTATATGCTATCTATGAAAAAAATTTACAAATGACAGAACAGGTTAATAGGATATAATTAAAACGGTCACATTAGTTACCCAATGCCATAACTAAAAATGTCGTTAAGTATTCCTGCTCTTCCTATGACAGGGGATGTTGGTTCTGTTGTTCTGTCTTATGGAAATGTGTTTTAAAATTTCCTCACATCATTTCTGCCTTGACCGCCTTTCTTTATTTTTCCCATAGTCTGAAGTTCCTGCTTCATAAATTTTTTGTTCGTAGGAGACATGGGGCCATGAATGCTCACTGCTGCTGAGAAAGTAAGTGTTACTCACTCAGTCGTGCCCAGCTCTTTTTGACCCCATGGATTGCAGCCCACCAGGCTCCTGTGTCCATGAGATTTTGCAAGCAAGGATACTGGCTGCTGCTGCTAAGTCGCTCCAGTCGGGTCCGACTCTGTGCGACCCCATAGACGGCAGCCCACCAAGCTCTGCCATCGCTGGGATTCTCCAGATAAGAACACTGAAGTGGGTTGCCATTTCCTTCTCCAGGGGATCTTCCCAACCCAGGAATCGAACCCAGGTCTCCTGCACTGCAGGCAGATTTTTTACCCACTGAGCTACAAGGGAAGCCCTGAGAAAGGGCTGCTGTGTGTTAAATGTACATCCAAGTCCTGACGTGTGTGTGCACAGGGGGGCTGCTGAGGTGCCTCAGCCGCCGCGACCCTTCACGAGGACACTGCTGTCAGTGCTGCTGGAGGTGGTTAAACCCGCAGGGCGGTGTGATGGTCAAGGCACGCCCCTGCCTTTTCTTGACCACTGGGGGTCACGAAGGGAGGACAAAACAGTGGGATTTTAACCCCTTTAGTGTGGATCCCCCGAAAGTTGCATCAGCTGGAATCAAGACAGGGAGGTGAACTGACAGGTGTGACGTCACAGCCGAGGAAACCGGCCCATTTCCCACGTCCGCGCGCGGGAGGCGGAAGCAGACCCTGGGACTCGTCTGTCCACGTCCCTTGTCCTCTCCTCTCCTGCAGCCTGGTGCGGCCAGAGGGTCCTGGGGAGGATGGATGTGGGTGTTCGCAGACAGACTGCGCGCCGCTCAGCCGCACTGTGGGAAAGCCCCTTCAGGTCTTGGTCTTTCTGAGGAAAGCCCGTCAGGCCTCCACGCGTTTGGATCTCTCCCCATCGTCACTCACCTTCCTTTCTGATAAAGGCAGCCACACATCTGGAAGTTACCCCTTGGCTTTGTCTTCATCCATCTTATTTGCAGGGTCCTCAACTCTGTGGCAAGTGTTCCTTCCCTGGTGGCTCAGGTGGTAAAGAATCCGCCTGCAGTGCGGAAGACCTGGGTTCGATCCCTGGGTCAGGAAGATCCCCTGCAGGAAGGCGTGGCAACTCAGTCCAGTGTTCTTGCCTGGAGAATCCCATGGACAGAGGAGCCTGGCGAGCTATAGTCCACGGGGTCCCAAAGAACTGGACACGACGGAGCGACTAAGCACGGCACACAGTTCATTTTCTATTTAGAGAAGCCTTGAAAATAAATGAAGTTTAAAACACAGGTGATCGTCAAGAAAGACATTCAATGCAGAGCATGTGGTCCACAGACACGGCGAAGCTGCAGTGTCAGTGCGTGGCCGTAGCTCAATCAGGGACACCCACGGAGGATCCCGGGTCGGGGACGGGGGGCCCTGCCCCCAGCCTGCCGACAGCACGTCCTGGCTCCGGTCCCCTCCACACCAGCCTGCGGGTCCGGGTAACGGTGGGCCCAGATGGTCTCCAAGGTCATCCTCAGAAAGTCATTCTGTGGAGGGCTCGTTTTGCTATGTATTCAGGAACCAGGGCAGGCCTACTGGGAGAGGCCATCAGGTACAATCCAATCCACTAAGATGAGCATACAGGGTCCCACCACACGCCACCCACTTCAAGTGCATCTGGCAGGTCCAGAATGTCAGCAATTAGTAACCGGGCCCAGTGGCTGTAATGAGATTTGCACTCAGCGGTGAAGGAGAACGCTCCAGCAGACTAATCTGGTTAATGGAGCAGTTAAAGATGCGCAAGCACTCCGCCGGGGCCACTCTCAGCGCAGGTGAAACGGGCTCTGCCCACCAGGAACCGCGGTGGGTCACACAAGTGCATCTTTATTTAAAAAAAAAAAAAAAAAAACACTTTTTTTAAACTTCTCTTGAAATAGATGCCACTGCCCTAGAGCTGAACTTGGACTTTGAAGGCAGATGAAGTCTCGGTTGTGCTCAGGCTGGAAAACCCAGTAACGGCTGAGTAACTGCAGAAAGTGCTGCGTGTGTATGACAGTGCCAGGTGGTCTGCGGGGCATGGGGGGTGGAGAGGGGTCATGGCACACAGCTCTTCTAAACCATACCATTGTTTTTCCTGGTCGGTTTTTAACTGGCTGGTTTTGATCGGAGAGGCTTGTGAAGGGCACAGACCCTGGGGTCTGAGTCAGCTCTTGGACTGCAGGCTCTGTGTTCTTGAGCAAGTTGCTTGACCTCTCTGTGCTTCAGCTTCCTCACCAGTAACAGGGAGGTAATAAATTTGCGCTTCACAGAAGGACTGTGAAGGTCACATGAGCTGACATGTGCGAGTGCTGACCCATCCGTGCTAGACACACGGTGAGTGCTTTACCTGCGAGACATGGTATTACTATGATTTATCAAACAGTTTCCCTTGGGGGCCCAGCTGGTAAAGAATCCGCCTGCAGTGCGGGAGACCTGGGTTCAGTCCCGGCCCACTCCAGTATTCTGGTCTGGGGAATCCTGTGGACCACATACAGTGACTTCCGCTCATAAAATAGCATCAGCTCTCCTCTCCAAATCCCTCTGTGTTTCTGTAGTTGTTGTTGTTTTCATGTTTATTGAGCTGCTCCGGGTCTTGGCTGCGGGATTTTTAGTTGTGGCATGTAAGCTCCTAGCTGTGGAATGTGAGATCTAGGCCCCCAGTCAGGGACTGAACCAGGGCCCCCTGCACAGGGACTTGGTTTCTTAGCCACTGGATAACCAGGGAAATCCCCCAAATTGCCTTTGTAAATACCACATGGCTGAGAACCTGTGTCTTATGAAATCGTGTTACCATACCCATTGTTAAATGTACATGCTGTTGTTCAGTTGCTTAGTCATGTCCGACTCTTTGTGACTCCATGGACTGCAGCACACCAGGCTTCCCTGTCCTTCATCATCTCCCGGAGTTTGCTCACATTCATGTCCATTGAGTCAGTGACGCCATCCAACCATCTCATCCTCTGTCATCCCCTTCTCCTCCTGCCCTCAATCTTTGCCAGCATCAGGGTCTTTTCTAATGAGTCAGCTCTTCGCATCAGGTGGCCAAAGTATTGGAGCTTCAGCATCAGTCTTTCCAATGGATATTCATGGTTGATTTCCTTTAGGATTGACTGGCTTTATTGCCTTGCTGTCCAAGTGACTCTCAAGAGTCTTCTCCAACACCTCAGTTGAAAAGCATCTATTCTTTGGTGCTAAGCCTTCTTTATGGTCCAACTCTCACATCCATACATGACCACTGGAAGAACCATAGCTTTGACTAGACGGACCTTTGTTGACAAAGTGGCCTGCTGCGGGGTTGGGGTACTGGCAGCAGCAGTTCTAGGAGGCACGGCTGCTGGCATAAGTCCTTTTGGAGGAGGTCACCATTACCCCTCCACAGTTCAGCCTCAGGCCAAACTACAGGGAGGGAGCATAGCCCCACCCATCAGCAGAAAACTGGATTAAGGATTCACTGAGCAAGGCCCTTATGATTATACACTGGAAGTGAGAAATAGATTTAAGGGCCTAGATCCGATAGATAGAGTGCCTGATGAACTATGGACCGAGGTTCATGACATTGTACAGGAGACAGGGATCAAGACCATCCCCATGGAAAAGAAATGCAGAAAAGCAAAATGGCTGTCTGGGGAGGCCTTACAAATAGCTGTGAAAAGAAGAGAAGAGAAAAGCAAAGGAGAAAAGGAAAGATATAAACATCTGAATGCAGAGATCCAAAGAATAGCAAGAAGAGATAAGAAAGCCTTTCTCAGCGATCAATGCAAAGAAATAGAGGAAAACAACAGAATGGGGAAGACTAGAGATCTCTTCAAGAAAATTAGATACCAAGGGAAGATTTCATAAAAAGATAGGCTCGATAAAGAACAGAAATGGTATAGACTTAACAGAAGCAGAAGATATTAAGAAGAGATGGCAAGAATACACAGAAGAACTGTACAAAAAAGATCTTCACGACCAAGATAATCACGATGCTGTGATCACTCACCTAGAGCCAGACATCCTGGAATGTGAAGTCAAGTGGGCCTTAGAAAGCATCACTATGAACAAAGCTAGTGGAGGTGATGGAATTCCAGTTGAGCTATTTCAAATCCTGGAAGATGACGCTGTGAAAGTTCTGCTCTCAATATGCCAGCAAATTTGGAAAACTCAGCAGTGGCCACAGGACTGGAAAAGGTCAGTTTTCATTCCAATCCCAAAGAAAGGCAATGCCAAAGAATGCTCAAACTATCACACAATTGCACTCATCTCACATGCTAGTAAAGTAATGCTCAAAATTCTCCAAGCCAGGCTTCAGCAATCTGTGAACCGTGAACTTCCTGATGTTCAAGCTGGTTTTAGAAAAGTCAGAGGAACCAGAGATCAAATTGCCAACATCTGCTGGAGCATCGAAAAAGCAAGAGAGTTCCAGAAAAACATCTATTTCTGCTTTATTGACTATGCCAAAGCCTTTGACTGTGTGGATCACAATAAACTGTGGAAAATTCTGAAAGAGATGGGAATACCAGACCACCTGACCTGCCTCTTGAGAAACCTATATGCATGTCAGGAAGCAACAGTTAGAACTGGACATGGAACAACAGACTGGTTCCAAATAGGAAAAGGAGTACGTCAAGGCTTTATATTGTCACCCTGCTTATTTAACTTATATGCAGAGTACATCATGAGAAACTCTGGGCTGGAGGAAGCACAAGCTGGAATCAAGATTGCTGGGAGAAATATCAATAACCTTAGATATGCAGATGATACCACCCTTATGGCAGAAAGTGAAGAAGAACTCAAAAGCCTCTTGATGAAAGTGAAAGAGGAGAGTGAAAAAGTTGGCTTAAAGCTCAACATTCAGAAAACGAAGATCATGGCATCTGGTCCCATCACTTCATGGGAAATAGATGGGGAAACAGTGGAAACAGTGTCAGACCTTATTTTTGGGGGGCTCCAAAATCACTGCAGATGGTGATTGCAGCCATGAAATTAAAAGACTCTTACTCCTTGAAAGGAAAGTTATGACCAACCTAGACAGCGTATTAAAAAGCAGAGGCATCACTTTGCCAAAAAAGGTCCATCTAGTCAAGGCTATAGTTTTTCCAGTTATCACGTATGGATGTGAGAGTTGGACTCTAAAGAAAGCTGAGGGCTGAAGAATTGATGCTTTTGAACTACAGTACTGGAGAAGACTCTTGAGAGTCCCTTGGGCTGCAAGGAGATCCAACCAGTCCATCCTAAAGGAGACCAGTCCTGGGTGTTCATTGAAAGGACTGATGCTGAGGCTGAAACTCCAGTACTTTGGTCACCTCATGTGAAGAGTTGACTCATTGGAAAAGACCCTGATGCTGGGAGGGATTGGGGGCAGGAGGAGAAGGGGACGGCAGAGGATGAGATGGCTGGATGGCATCACTGACTTGATGGACGTGAGTTTGGGTGAACTCCGGGAATTGGTGATGGACAGGGAGGCCTGGTGTGCTGCAATTCATGGGGTTGCAAAGAGTCGGACACGACTGAGCGACTGAACTCAGAACTCAGAGCAAGGCCCTGCCCACCAGAGCAAGACCCAGTTTTCCCCACAGCCAGTCTCTCCCATTGGGAAGCCTGCACAGGCCTCTTATCCTCATCCATCAGAGAGCAGACAGAATGAAAACCACACTCACAGAAAGCTAACCGAACTGATCACATGGGTCCCAGCTTTGTGTAACTTAATGGACGGGTCATGGTGGAGAGTTCTGACAAAATGCGGTCCACTGGAGAAGGGATGGCAAACCACTTCAGCATCCTTGCCTTGAGAATATTTCCCTGTATATCAAGCAAAAGCCTCCATTTTGTACCTGAAATACTGAGACCAGAGAGGTGAGATAACTCGTCCAAGGCTGCACAGCAAGTGGCCGTAAAGTATGACTCCTGACAAGGGTCCAGGCCCCTCCTTTTGCACCTTGGAAATCACTGATATCATCTGATTTCACCCCCAGGGGCCTCTCAATGTTTCGGGCAAGAAAGCAATTGGGAACCAAGACCGAGGGTGTCCGGGGTCCCTCACACACAGGTTGCTGCGGGCTCGTGTCGGACTTCCCCCCTCGCCTGCT
Source organism: Bos indicus x Bos taurus (assembly GCF_003369695.1). Classification (NCBI taxonomy): domain Eukaryota; kingdom Metazoa; phylum Chordata; class Mammalia; order Artiodactyla; family Bovidae; genus Bos; species Bos indicus x Bos taurus. The sequence goes on from NC_040097.1 coordinate 1,049,346, forward strand.
TCAAATCCACAAGAGGTCTCTGTGGACGTGTGTTTTCTCTGATTTAATGTTTGACCACCAGGCAATACTTTCCCCTTCCTAAGCAACAACTGTATTTCCTTTTAAGGAATTCTCCAGCACTGGGTGAATTCTTCGGGCAACTGTCAATCAGAGCCTGTGGCTCCCTCCAGCCAGGGGCTGGCCCAGGGCCCAAGGAAGGCGGCCGGACACTCCCTGACCCTCTCACAGAGTGACAGAGGGAAGGCCCTTGCAGAGCTCACTCACACCCATACACTCTGGGCATGCAGTGTGTGTGTGTGTGTGTGTGTGGCCCGGCCGCGGGCAGAGTGCGCCCCTGCAGCAGGAAGCCCGGTGAGCATCCTGGGCCCTGATCTGCTGTTTCAAGCCCTGCCTTCCAGGCTCTGGGGCCCCCAGGAGCGACCCAACAGGCCTCCAAGCCACGCCCCTTTGGCTCAAGTCAGCCAGCTTTGATTCCCATTGTTTGTGATCAAAGACGCTTGACAGAGGCAACTCAGCCTGAGACCCGTCTTAACCTGCTGACGACCTAATCTGCTGACTGAAACGCTTGGTGCTGTTCTGGACAGGCAGAAGATGGTTGGCCCTGTGCAGATGGGAGGAGGGAGTGTGCTCTGGAGGAGGAGCCTGGGGAGGAGGGCTGAGAGCGGTTCATCTGAGCTACCTCTTCAGCCCAGCAAGGAGCAGGCTGGCAGCCGGAGACTGGGAACAAGGAGTTACATCAGGGCAAGAGTTCTGTCTTTAGTCCCCAAGAGTGGGGCAAGGCAGGCAGTACACTCTGGCTGGCAAACCTGGAGGCAGACAAAGGGAGAATCCGGGGCAGACAAGTTCCAGGACGCGATCCTCTCCCAGGAAAGTCCACCCACGGCCACAGCTAAGCAGTCCTGTGTAGGGGCCCTTTGAGGCGAAACCAACACTGTTTTAAGGACAGTCTTGATGATCAGAAGTTGGTATTCACTGCTTTCTTTCATTCCACTTGCATTTGTGAGTGGACACTGTGCCCAGGGCTGGGGTATGGCACTAAACACCGCCACCCTCTCCTCACATGATTAACAGCCAGAGAGAAGCGGACAGACGGCCAGACAGACGAGGAAGCCCACGATCACAGCCAGGGCAGCGCACACCTGGGGTGGGGTACAACGGGCAAGGGACAGTCACCCCCGTCAGCTAAGACTGGCTCCGGAGCCCTGTTGATACCGAAATGCACGGGTGTTCAAGTCTCACGTGAAAAGGCATAGTAGTCGCAAAGCATGCGTTTTCCCATGGACTTCCAGTCGTCTCTAGGTTACTTATAACACCAAACAGAACGCAAGTGCTATGCAAATAGGTGTAAATGCCATGCAAATAACTATACGTATAATATAAATATCATGCAAATGAATGCAAATACAATGTAAATGTTATGTAAATAGTTGCCAGTGTGCAGCAAATTCAAGTTTTGCTTTTGGAACTTCCTGGAACTAGAAACATATATGTGTCCAATCTGTGGCTGGTTGAATCTGCAGACACAAAACCCTGAGGATAAGGAAGGCCAACTTTAATGGTTCCTATGGAAGTGTGTCTTCAACAGTTGGAGGAAGATGCATGAAGACCCCAGGAGAGTTCCTATTACTAGTATATGATCTGCTGTTTATCTTTCCTTTAACTCATCTCCCCCTCTAGCTCTCACATGGATAGAAGGGGTGTGGCTGGGTCAAGGTGGGCTTTGCTCTGTTCCCAAAGGCCTGGCGGTGCCACCCAGGCCCCAGGGGACATGCCCGGAACCCCTAGTTCCCTGCTACCAGAACATGGGCCAAGGAGCAGCCGCATCCTCTCCTGGGAGCCTGTTAGAAACGCAGAATTCCAGGCCCCGCCCCAGACCCACAGAACCACAGTCTTAGAAGGTTCGCAGGTGATTGCCAAGCCTGTGGACCCTTGAGAAACACCAGTCCAGTAAAACCCTTAGGGGAGGCCCTGAGACATTCACTTAAGAGCAGGTTATCTGAAGGACTGGGTCAGGAAAGCACCCACAGCAGTCGCGGCAGTGTGTGACCAGCGTCCTTGCTACCTGCCGGCACCGCGCACAGGGTGCCGGATGGGGCAAGGTTTTGTCCAGACAAGCCCCTGAGGGCTAGATGTAGAGGAGGGCTGCCTGCTGAGATGCACATGAGGAGGTGGGTGGGCTTCCCTGGTGGCTCAGTGGTAAAGGACCCGCCTGCCAATGCAGGAGGCAGGGGTTTGATCCCTGGTCCAGGAAGATCTCGATGCCCACGGGGCAACTAAACCCACGTGCACCGTTACTGAGCCTGTGTTCTCGAGCCTGGGAGGCGCAACCGTTAGGGGAAGCACGCCAACTGAAACCGCCCGTCCTGGGCATTGCAGACACTGTTTGCATGAGTCATTTTACAACAGGAGGTCCTGGTGAGGAACACGGAACTAATAAGCCACCACCAACCGGAAGAGGTCAGGAAAGGTCAAAAGGAGACACCCCAGAATCCTCACTGGCGTCCATCATGGCTGAACAGGACGTGCACCACCAAGAAGGACTCTGAGGCAGAATGATTGGCTGAAGAGAACCCGGAAACTAGTCCCATCACCATAAAACCCGAGACTGCGAGCCACGCGGCAGAGCGGTCCTCCTGGGCTCCCTCACCCTGCTGCTCTCCACCCGGGCGCCCTTTCCCAATAAAATCTCTTTCTTTGTCAGCACGTGTGTCTCCTTGGACAATTCATTTCCAAGTCTTAGACAAGAGCCCAGTTTCGGGGCCTGGAAAGGGTCCCCCTTCCTGCAACACCACTACTGAGCCTGGCTGCCTAGAGCCTGTTCTCCAGGGCGAGAGAAGCCTCCACCGTGAGAAGGCCACGCACCACAGCTGAGAGTAGCCCCCACCAGTCCCAGTTGGAGAAAGCCTGCAAGCAGCAATGCAGGCCCAGTACAGCCAAAAATGAAAGTGAATAATAAAATTATAAAAAGAATTCTGATGGGGATTTCCCTGGCGGTCCAGGGCTTAGGACCCCACGCTCCCACTGCCTGGGGCACAGGTTCCACCCTGATTGCGGAACTAAGATCCTGCAAGCCTCATGGCTCAGTCAAATGAGTAGTTTAAATTTCCAGTGAAAGATGAATTAATTTTCAGTGTGACTGTGTCCCGTGTAATGTTGGGACATGGTTACGGTGCAGTTTTATCACTGCCTGTCTGAAGCTCAGATGGAGCCGGGCACGTGTGTTTCCAGTCGTGTAAATCTGACAACTCGAGGCTACCAGGATCCAGCGGTTAACTCTCAACATTTAAAAGGGCTTGAAACTGTTAATACAAAGGATTCATTAAGAGCCACCAAAAGAGCAAAAGGAGAGACTTAAATTAAGGGACATGAGGACAATTCATTGTAACATTTTTAACACAGAAATGAATGTCATCAAATCACCAATTTCTCCCCACAAAAGAGCAAGAACTAGAGATGGCATTGAAGAGTGAAATGTTAGCTGCTCAGGTCTGTCCGACTGTTTGTGCCCCCATGGACTGTAGCCCTCCAGGCTCCTCTGTCCATGGGATTCTCCAGGCCAGCATACTGGAGTGGGTTGCCATTCTCTTCTCCAGGGTATCTTCTCAACCCAGGGATCAAAACTGGGTCTCCCACATTGCAGGCAGATTCTTTACCATCTGAGCCAGAGAGGTGGCAGAGGGTTTAGTAAAGTCCTGGGTGTTCATTGGAAGGACTGATGTTGAAGCTGAAAGTTCAATACTTAAGCCACCTGATGCAAAGAACTGACTCATTGGAAAAGACCCTGATGCTGGGAAAGATTGAAGGCGGGAGGAGAAGGGGACGACAGAGGATGAGATGGTTGGATGGCATCACCGACTCAATGGACATGGGTTTGGGTAAACTCCGGGAGCTGGTGATGGACAGGGAGGCCTGGCGTGCTGCAGTCCATGGGGTCGCAAAGGGTTGGATACAGTTGAACGACTGAACTGAACTGAACTGTTGGGAAAATAAAGATGAGTTTCTACCTAATACCTCACGATTTTATAGACCCAAAGGTGGAAGACAGACTTTAAAAGAGGCTGCAGGGCGTCCTTGTCACCCAGGTGGAGAGAAGACATTAAATTTTAAAAAGCCACAAATCAAGGGGCTTCGCTTTGGCTCACCGACAAAGACTCCGCCTGCCAACGCAGGAGGCACAGTTCTGGTCCCTGGTCTGGGAAGACCCAACATGCCGTGGGTCAACTGAGCCCACACACCATCACTACCCAACCAGTGCTCTGGAGCCTGGGAGCTGTAACCACTGAAGCCCACAGGCCTAGAGCCGCTCTGCACAGGAAGGGAAGCCCCCGCGATGAGAAGCCCTCACACCTCAACCAAGAGAAGCCCCCAGCGACTCACAGCCAGAGAGAAGCCAGAGCAGAAACAAAGACTCAGCTCAGGCAGATAAACAAATAAAAGTAAACACACACACACACACACACACCAGACCATAGACGAAAAAGGAAAAAACAAAACAAAACAGGAATTTGATTACGTCAAAATCCAGGATTTCCTTTCAACAAAGGATGCCAAGGATAAACCGGGAAGGACAAGGAAAAGGTGGGGCTGTTTACCAGACAGATCGGGTTCATTTATCAAGGGTACAAGGAACTCCTGAAAATCAGCAAGAAAAGGTCAACTGACCCCAAAGGGAAAAAATGGGCAGAGAATATAGACGGGGAATTTATAACAGAAGCAGAATGCCAAAGGACTAGAAAGTGTATTGAAGAGATACTCCGCGATCAGAGAAACACACAATCGAACAGTATTGGCACACCGCTCTGTACACGCCCGTGTTAGCCTGCAGGGGCGACGCGGGAAGGCTGCGGTCAGAGAGGGGCTGTGGAGAGCTATCCCTCGCTGCGGGAGTGGACGGCCTTGCAGGCCTGCCCAGCACCTCCTGGTCCCGTTCTCACACAGCGGCAGGGGGGACAGCATGGTCCTTCAGGGGCAGCCGTCATGAGTGGCCATTGCTGGGGCAGTGTGGACGCACCCTGAGAAGTCATCCGATCGCAAAGCAATGGCCAGACACCCCCAAAGGTACAGGTGTGCCTGCTGAGCGCTTCATGACCAAAGCAGAAGACAGAACAAACCCATCACGCACTCCCACCCCTGTGGACTTGAAAACACAGGCAGCCTGAATACGGTACAGTCACGAGCCTCATCCAGGAGAGAAAAGGCGCATGTGCTCGGAAGGAGAACGGGGATGTGGAGATGCAGAAAATGGTAAGCGAGAGAAACAGCTGAAATAAAGAGGAGCCATCAGATAAAGAAGAGACGTAACTGAAAGTGGAAAGAAGCATGCGTGCCAAGCAGCATGAAGCGAGCGGAGTCCCGGGGGAGCCCCAGCCCCTGCTCGGGAAGGCCAGAAGCAAGCATGCAAATGAGGAGCAACGGGGCGGCTGCAGGCACCGTCCTCGTCCCTGTGGGGCCCACTCCATGGCCTCTGCGCCTCCAACCCGCAGGAGCCCCGGCCACCAGGCCACTCCCGTCTGCGGGCTGCAGGCGGATGCCCTGCTCCCGGGCGGAGAGGGGGCGCTGTCCTCGGCTTCCTGGGGAAATGCCGTCCCTCGCCGGGGCTGACCCCACTGCTGAGCTGGCCCCACGCTCTGACTCATCCATCTGAGCTGCTCACACTCTGGGTGAGGGGCGGAGGGCCCCGAGGATGCCCCCGTCTCTGACCTCCTCCACAACCTTGGGCGGGGAGGGAGTGCCAGCCCCTCTACTTGAAGACATTCCTTAGGTGGCTCTGAGGAACGTCACAGATGGAAACCAGTGGGTTTTGTGGGTTTTCTGACTGTGAGGCAGGCTTGAAAATTAGCACACGCTGCTGTAGCTTAGCCAAAGAAGGCTTGGTGAGACCGTGTCTGCTTTGTTCGGCAATTCTGAGTCAACAATATGGACGAGGGCTTCCCTGCTGGCTCAGAGGTTAAAGCGTCTGCCTGCAAGGTGGGAGACCCAGGTTCGATCCCTGGATCGGGAAGATCCCCTGGAGAAGGAAATGGCAACCCACTCCAGTATTCTTGCCTGGAGAATCCCATGGATGGAGGAGCCTGGTAGGCTACAGTCCACGGGGTCGCAAAGAGTCAGACACGACTGAGCAACTTCACTTCACTAATGTGGACTAGAATTTTACTACAACCACTAGTTTGCAATAAAGGAACAAAAGGCAAAATCAGCACACAGGAATAAACAGCCTTAAAAATACACCTCAGAGGACATCAGGAAGCTGAAATCTCTTGTATGATAAAGACGAAAAAGAAACTTAATAATAAGTATGCAGAACCTACATCAAACACCTTTGGAGGATACAGTAAATATATGCGAACAAATGCAGATATTCTTGCTTCTTAGAACGACACCATCGTACAGCTGCAAGTTTTCCTTAAATCAATTTATGAAGTTTAAACAATCCCAGGAAAAATAGCAACAAGCTTCCTTGTGAAGTTAGATTATTAACAACTTATCAACCAGAGACGTGTTAATGGGTCTCCTGTTACCTGAATGTTATGGACCGGAGTGTTTCAATATTCACTTAGATAACAAATCACCAGTCACAGGCATTACTTTCTGCAAAAATCCCCCAGTCAATAATATGCTAATACTAAAGCTCTTGGGAAGCTCCCGTAGAGAAGGAAATGGCACCCCACTGCAGTATTCTCACCTGGAAATTCCCATGGACAGAGGAGCATGGTAGGCTACAGTCCATGTGGTCACAAAGAGTTGGACACAGATGAGCAACTTCACTTCACTTCAAAGCTCTTAAGCTTAAAAATGCAAGAACCGAATTTAATATCTGAGAGGCAAGAAGGCCTGGCCAGACACGGAAGCCACCTTTTCAACCAGCACGGTACTGGCATGGAAACGTCGGCGGAACCCACGGAAAGTCCAAAAATAGCCCCGGGCAGAGAGAGGAATTTGGCATTTGATAAAGGTGGCATCTCAAGTCACTGGGGCAAGATGGACTTGATAACAAACAAGAGACTAGTTATCTGGGAAAAAATAACCTTAGGTCTGTTGCTCATACCTTACCTGAGAACAAATTCAAAATGGCTCAAGGATCCAGGCGTTAAAAAAAAGAGCCATCAGAAAACGAGGATCCTGAGGTCCCTCCCGGCTGTCACAGGCTGCCATTTCAACTCCTCGGCAAGGGAACTGAAGGCAGAGGGTCCCCGTGAGGACACTTACGTGTGCTGTGTCCTTAGGACCACCGGGCTCGCCCACCGTGCAGCTGTGAGGCTCGGGGGGTCTTACAGACACATTTCTGTGGAGGCTCCAGCCCACGGTACCCGCCAAACACTTCCCGGACACCCCTGCGCCTGAAGCAGACCATGAGGACCAAGGTCAAAACTGTCAGAGGTAACACGTGGCTTTCTCTCTAAGTGAAAACGCTCCTGAGCTGGTTCAGAAATTAACCATCATCACCACAGCCCCCACAGGGTGCTGAGCTGGAGAAACACGGCCACGTCAGACCTGGGAGCTTGCGGTCTGGGTAGGAAGGGGGCCCCTGGTCAGGCCAGGCTATTATGGGAATAGTAACACTTAGAACTTCTCTAACGGGGCCCAAAGGAGCCGTTTTCACCAAGCCAGCAGCCCCACACCTGTTGTAGTAGGAACAGGGGAGCTCACGGCCCTGTGAGATCTCAAATCACTCTCCGAGAGCGACAAGCTTGACTTGGCTGACTTCCCAAGGGTCACAACTGGCCTCCAACCCCAGAGAGGGAGCCTCTGGGCCTGGCGAGGAGAGGCTGGGAAAGGGGAGGGTAACTATAAATACCAGGGGCAGGGGGTTCTGGAGGGGGCTTCCCACGTGGCACTGTGGTAAAGAACCCGCCTGCCAATGCGGGAGACGTAAGAGACGCAGGTTCGATCCCCAGGTCGGGAAGATCCCCTGGAGGAGGGCATGGCAGCCCACTCCAGTATTCTTGCCTGGAGAATCCCATGGACAGAGGAGCCTGGCGGGCTACAGTCCCTGGGGTTGCAAGGAGTTGGACACGACTGAGTGATGGCAGGCCGCAGGGAAAGCGAACGATCAGCCTCGTGGGGACGCACGGTCCAGCCCCCAGGACCCCCTGACACTGCTGCGCGTTCAGAGCATGGGGCTCAACCTGACCCCCAGGACGGAGCAGGGCTGGCTCCCTCCACCCAAGGGAAGGAAACCCCCTCCAAACATCTGGTCCTAGAGAAAGGCTGTCGTGCACCCATAACCCTTTGGAAGCATGGCCATGACACGCGTGGAATACATACATTCAAAGGGTGTGCTGGTGACTTACGACACCTGCAGGGACAAAATGCCCTCTCACAGGGGGTTGGCACCAGACCCCCTCGGACCCCAGAGATGGTGTCCCCGTGCCCAGGCACAGGATTCACAGCAGTCGCCACACATATACCAGGGACGCTGACAGCAAGACACGCTAACGGCTGCATTTAAGGGTCGAGTCCCAGAACAGCATCCTCTGACACGGCAGAGGGCTGGGCACCTAGGAAACGGGGGCATGGATCCGCCTCCTGCAGAAACCAGCCCCTCGCCAGGCCCTTGAGGCCCGCGGTGTCCAGCCCCACCCCCGAGGGCTCTGCAGAAACCAGCCCCTCTCCTGGCCCGTGAGGCCCGCGGTGTCCAGCCCACCCCGAGGGCTCGCAGTCCACCCCCCAGTCTCACCCGTCCGCTGCCACCATCCACCCCCACCTTGAACACGCCCCGCGTGCCCGCCTCAGGGCTGTTGCTGCACCAGAGACCCCGTGTGCAGCCTCAGGAGGACTGGCCCTCGCCCCCTCCGGTTCTGCCTGGGGGTCAGCGCCAGACAGCCCCCCACCAAGCAGCCCCTTCCCTTCTTGCCTGAGTCCTTTCAGGTCCCTCCACGATTCCCTCGATATTCCGAGCCCTTCCTAATGGCTCACGACACTCAATACTGAAGTCACATTATTTATAACGGAGTCAGTGTGTGTTAAATCTGTTTCTTCACTGGTTTATTGTCCAGCATGGCAGCCACGAGCCACACTTGGGGTACAGTCAGCCTGAAAAGTGTCAACCCTCAATGCTCATTGGAAGGACTGATGCTGAAGCTCCAATACTTTGGCCACTACATGCAAAGCACTGACTCATCAGCAGAGACCCCGATGCTGGGAAAGACTGAAAACAAGAGGAGAAGGGGACGACGGAGGACGAGACGGTTGGACGGCATCACCAACTCGATGGACGTGAGTCTGAGCAAACTCCGGGAAGCCTGGCGTGCTGCAGTCTCTGGGGTCGCAAAGAGGTGCACGCAACTGAGCGGCTGAACAACAGCAAAGGTAAATGCTCGCTGGACTCTGAAGACTGAGCATCGAAAGAGAAGGTGGAGGATCTCCTGGTAATTTTTATGTTGATTACATGTTCAAACAGTATGTTTTGGGCTAACTCAAGACACTGGGTTACCCACAGGGCAGTACTGAAATTAATGTCATTTACTTCTTTTAATAACACTTTGCTGATGTGTCTACGAGACATTTTAACTTCCCTATGTGGTTTGCATTTGTGATTTTCGGCACGTTTCCGTGTAGGATGAACACCCCAGGAGAGCATGGACTTTGTCTCGTCCTGGCGTGTAGCAGGGCACCTGGCGGACAGGCAGGCAAGGGCAGCCAGCGGTGAGCGGGACCCTGTGGTCATGCATCCGGCCCCTCCGCCCTCAGTGTCTCTCGCAATCCCCGACCCCCGATGTCACACAGGACATGAACACCCTTCCACGTCTGCTTAACTAAGCCCCGTCCTGATTTGCTCCCTTCTTGGTTACGTCTTAAAACGTGTTTTTAGAACAGCATCTTCTGAAAAGAGGCTTCATTCTTCTCCAGAAAAGGCACCGCATTTTGAAGAGCCCGTCTTACGGATAAATTAATCTAATTACCCTGAAAGAACACCTGGAAGAAGGGGAGAGAAAAACAGACAAAAGCATCACCCTTGGGAGATGTGTGGGGGGCAGCTTCGAGTCGGCGGTCAGAGAGGCGCAGACGCCCGAGAAGGAAAGGAGCGTCCTCCGCCGTGCGGGCAGGAGGCGGCAGGCACTGAGGACCGGCCTCCACCCTTGGCCCCGGCAGGCAGGTCCTGCTCAGGGCAGCAAAGACAGCTACGTAAGGAGAGACGCGACCTACCTAAGTCATTCCACAGAATTACCGAGCACTTCCTAAGAGCCAGCAAGGGGACACCGCCAGAATAAAGCACAGAGGGGCTCTTGCCGGAGCCTATATTCTTCTGTGTGACGGAGACAGAAAATGAACAAATTAGCATGTAAATGTATGTATTCTGTACATCCATCACTGCACACTCAGAGAACGGAAGCCATGCTCTCAAGGCAATTTCAAAATCCCACAGTGTAATGCACAAAGTTGGGCAGTAGCATAGTTTCAGAGGAATTCCAGCTGAGCTATTTCAATTCTAAAAGATGCTGCTGCTAAAGTGCTGCACTCAGTATGTCAGCAAATTTGGAAAACTCAGCAGTGGCCACAGGACTGGAAAAGGTCAGTTTTCACTCCAATCCCAAAGAAAGGCAATGCCAAAGAATGCTCAAAGTACTGCACAATTGCACTCATTCTCACTCACTAGCAAAGTAATGCTCAAAATTCTCCAAGCTAGGCTTCAATAGTATGTGAACCAAGAACTTCCAAATGTACAAACTGGATTTAGAAAAGGCAGAGGAACCAGAGATCAAATTGACAAAATCCACTGAATCACAGAAAAAGCAAGAGAGTTCCAGAACAACATCTACTTCTGCTTTATTGACTATGCCAAAGCCTTTGACTGTGTGGATCACCACAAACTAGAAAATTCTTCAAGAGATGGGAATACCAGACCACCTGACCTGTCTTCTGAGAAATCTGTGTGCAGGTCAAGAAGCAACAGTCAGAACTGGACATGGAGCAACAGACTGGTTCCAAATCGGGAAAGGAGTACATCAAGGCTGTATATTGTCACCCTGCTTATTTAACTTATATGCAGAGTATATCATGCGAATTGCCGGACAAGCTGGAATCAAGATTGCTGGGAGAAATATCAATAACCTCAGATATGCAGATAACACCACCCTTATGGAAGAAAGCAAATAAGAAGTAAAGAGCCTCTTGTTGAAAGTGAAAGAGGAGAGTGAAAAAGCTGGCCTAAAATTCAACATTCAAAAAGCTAAGATCATGGGATCCAGTTCCATCACTTCATGGTAAATAGATGGAGAAACAATGGAAATAGTGACAGATTTTATTTTCTTGGACTCCAAAATCACTGCAGATGGTGATTGCAGCCATGAAATGAAAAGATGCTTGCTCCTTGGAAGAAAAGCTATGACCAACCTAGACAGCACATTAAAAACCAGAGACATTACTTTGTCAACAAAGGTCTGTCTAGTCAAAGCTATGTTTTTCCAGTAGTCATGTTATGGCTGTGAGATCTGGATCATAAAAAAAGCTGAGTGCCAAAGAAGTGATGCTTTTGAACTGTGGTGTTAAAGAAGACTCTTGAGAGTCCCTTGGACTTCAAGGAGATCCAACCAGTCCATCCTAAAGAAAATCAGTCGTGAATATTCATTGGAAGGACTGATGTTGAAGCTCCAATCCTTTGGCCACCTGATGCGAAGAACTGACTCACTGGAAAAGACCCTGATGCTGGGAAAGACTGAAGGCGGGAGGAGAAGGGGATGTCAGAGGATGAGCTGGTTGGATGGTATCACCGACTCAATGAACATGAACTTGGGCAAACTCCAGGAGATGATGAGGGACAGGGAGACCAGGCACGCTGCGGTCCACGGGTCCACGAAGAGCCGTACACAAGTTAGGAACTGAACAAGAGCAAATAATGTTACGACTTCACAAGGTAAGGATATTTAAAATAAATCTCTTCACAAATAAAAGCCAGGCAAGATCTTCAGGACACTGTGGCAGGAGAATTTATCGCTGGCTGAGTGTCACTCATACAGGACAGCTCCAAGACTGTCACACGTTGAAGCCTAGAAAATGCTAAAGCTACATTTCTAAAGAGGGAAAAATCATTTTCGTACCAGGATTAGCGTTAGTGCAAAAGTAGTACCAGATGCACCTGCAGACTTGGTAGTGCGGCTGCGCCGCTCGGCACAGAATGAAAGCAAAGCGGACCAGCCATTGGCACTGAGCCGCTCGCCTGAAAAAACCCTGAGCTCCACTGCGCTCCAGGGCAGGAAAGAGCTCCGAGCACGCCCCAGCACCTTCTGGAAGCTGCTAGTACTGCAGCCCGGAAAACCCAGCTCTGAGCTGAGAGGAGGCAGGGTGCTGATTTAACATTCTGCAGCCACCCCAGCCCCAGGGCGGGGAGCCCATTTGCAGAGCTGCTCAGCAAAGGAGGCCTGATGAATCGGTGATGTCGGCTTTCAGGCAGCGGCGTTCGGGCCCCGGTTTATGAATTATGTGCTGAAGCTCAATGAATTTCTGTAGGAGGGACGGGTGCGCTATTCACAAGCGATGTCTTAGTCAGAGAGGAAACAAGTCTTTTAAGATGAGGATTTATGGGCCTATATGTAATTACCTCATCTGAGTTCATTCATCCTTTCACCAAAGATCTTGAAGTGCCTCTTGCAAATTTGGTTTTGGGGACATAAAAATGAATAAAATATGGCCCCTGACTTCAAGAAAACCACAATCTAGGTTCAAGAGATCCACGTGTGAGCAGATAATTAGGGTTCCACGAGGTGAGTGCAACAGGGCTTTGAACACGTTCCCATGGGCTTGAAGAAGAGACATGATGGCCCCTGCCTGGAGGAAGACAGGGTCTGGGGGCTCGTGGAGGAGAAGGCATCTGAGCGGAGCTTCGTAGGGTGAGGAGGAGGGTGCCAGGCGGATGAGAGCTGAGGAAGCAGCACAGTGCAAAGGCCAAAGCACGCCTGCGGGAGTCTGAGGGGCCTTAGGGCCTGCCGCGCTGACGGGGTAAGGAGAGCGGGGGCGGAGCTGGCTGCGGCCTGCGGGTCGGTGTGGATGTGCGTTCAGCTGTCGTCATAAAAACGTCCCTAAATAACAATAGCTTTAAAAAGAAAGCTTGTTTTTTTTAGAACTTTCTGGTGGTCCAGTGGTTAAGAACCATGGGTTCCGTCCCTGGTCTGGGAAGAGTCCACGTGTGGAGAGACTTAGCCTGTGCCCCAAAGCTCCTGAAGCCCTTGGGCCCTAGAGACCACGCTCCAGAAGAAGAGAAGCCGCCCCCTGAGAAGCCTTCGCACCCCAACTAGGGAGGGCCCCCTGCTTGCCACAGCTAGAGACGGCAATGCAGACCCAGTACCGCCGAAAATAAATAAAGACATACATTTTAAAACCAAATGAAGGTTTTGTTCAAGGGCAGTCTGAGGAACTGTCACACGGGGAGTTGACTGAACGTGCTGTGGTCCAGAAGAACACTGGAGAGACACCAAGACCAGAAGAATCAAGGACGCGCTTGAGTTAGCGGAGCATCACTGGTACATCGGCTATTTCTAGTGTGAGATGTTAGTAAGAGGGCGAACAGTGTGGAGCGTATGGGAACTCTCTCAACTACCTTCCCAAACTTGCTGTAAGTAGAAACCTTTGCAAAATGAAAACTCAGTGGCCCCCGTCCACAGGGTCCAGCAAGCCTCACCCCCACCCTGCACCACGCCTATCCATGGCTGAAGCGATGGCTCGCGCTCCATGCCGCCCTGTCCACCCCCACCGCTCGGATGGCCACAGCACACCCTAAAGTCACCCGCATCGCTTTTATACGCTCCCCTTCTACATGCTGGCTGGAAGCGGGAGGGAGAAAGCAAACCACTTCCCTCTTTGCGCAGCTTGGAAACTGCACTTGGCCCTCACTTGGAGAACGCTGTGGAAGCCAGGGAAACACAGTCCTTGCCCTGGGCGGCCGTGGGCCAGGCTAATTGTGGGACATCCTGTTTCCAGGGGAACCAAGGGGGAGTGGAGCCTGCTGGGGCCCAGTCAACAGGTTCTGCTTTGCAAGCGGTACCAGTGATCTCTGCAGTAAGCTGCCCAGAGAAACGGATGCAACAGCCTTGCATTTTCTGCTTGATTTATTCTGACACGCTGGCTCAGTCGTGATCTTTCAAGTCATCAAAACTAGATCTGTCAGGATGTGAGTGGTAATTAACACCAGAAAGTAACGAATGAGTCCTGACCCACAGACACGTGCTGAGCAGGCACGAATTCAGACACTGCTTCCGAGCACACTTCTGAACCTCGGGTGTGGGTCCACTGCCTGGGTTTACAGGAACGAGTCAAGACCGTGAGTCCCCAGACTAAGGGCACAGGGCCGGGAAGTGAGGCAGAAGTCAGCTGTCACGTCTTGGGTCAGAATCCCAGAGTATCCCTCGAGGTGCTGCTTGAGACAAATCATTCACCTTTCTTGGCCTCGACGACCTCATCTGCAAAATGGGGTCAATGACGAGGTCAATGACGACTCTCTCTGACCAAACCAAACGAGGTGTTACACAACCCTCAGGGGCAGCTCAGCGAACAACCACTTCCATCTGACTCAGGCCATCAGCTGTGTGCAGAGTGCGGGGTGGACAGGAGACCCTGGGAGCTCCTGTGTCATGGTCTTCTGGAATAAAAGGCTGGCTCGAGAGCTAGTGATTGGGAAATGAGAAAATGTAGAAACAAAGAAGAAAGCTATGACAGACCTAGATGGGATTAGAAAGCAGAGACATCACCCCACCAACCAAGGTCGTCAAAGCTATGGTTTTCCCAGTGGTCGTGTATGGATGTGAGAGTTGGACCATAGAGAAAGCTGAGTGCTGAAGAATTGATGCTTTTGAAATATGGTGTTGGAGAAGACTCTTGAGAGTTCCTTGGAGAGCAAGCAGATCCAACCAGTCCATCCTAAAGGAAATCAGTCCTGAATATTCATTGGAAGGACTGATGCTGAAGCTGAGGCTCTAATACTTTGGTCACCTGATGCAGAGAGCCGACTCATTGGAAAGGACCCTGATGCTGGGAAAGATTGAGGGCTAAAGGAGAAGCGGGCAGCAGAGAATGAGATGGTTAGACAGCATCACTGACTCGATGGACATGAGTTTGAGCAAACTCTGGGAGACAGTGGCGGACAGAGGAGCCTGGCGTGCTGCGGTCCACAGGGCCGCTAAGAGTCAGACACAACTCAGCAACTTGACAACAACAATAAGCAAAGATCAGCTGTTGGGCTGAGAAACTCGTGACAATTTAGACTATAATTCTGCCACATAGCAGAATCATCAAACTCCTGGTTCCCTAAAGGACGCAGATAAAGCCCGGACGCATGTTCTTAAGCTGGGTTTCAGGAAGCAGACCCCCCTCCAGATGAAAGCCGCTGATGGCAAGCATGCGGACCCCAGACATTGAAACCAGAAAGTTAAGGTGCTCAGAATGTCATCTTGATGACAACCAATCCAAGAACTGTCCACAAGCTGACCACACCCTGCTCCTTGAACCCCATAAAACTCCTTGCTACGCCCTCCAGGTGGGACTCACAGTCCGAGGGCTCAAGCCCACTGTGGCTCTTGTGCCTGGCAAAGCAATAAAGGCTCCTGTTTGCATTTCACCCAAACTCTGTCTCTGCACTTCTATTCGGCACCGGTGAACCGAGGCCGCACTGCAGCACTGGAAACCACACTCCAAGAAAGGATTTACAAACCTGGCTCCTTGTGAAGAGTCAAGGACGCGTTTTTAGTGATGCGTTAGCCAGGTGATGAGTCCTAATAGACACGACAGAGGGACAGAGTGACATCCTGTGGCATCATGTCCTTCTGCGTCACACCGGGGACAGCAGCATCAGCTCTACCACGTTCCAAAACGTGTGATCTGAGGTTAGTCATAAAGAAATGCAGACAAAGCTAGATCAAGGAATATTTGAAAAAGCAATCGGCCTGCACGCAGAAGTATCAGTGTCACAGAGTATATACTCGTGTGCTCACGCAGGAGAGGGAATTATTCCTGCTTAAAGGAGGTGAAGAAGTGCAACGAAGGAACACGAACGTCTGAATGAATCTTAGTAAATAAATCACAAAACCCCGTAAAAGATACTGTGGGAGCAATTGGGGAACATTGAACATAAAGTACATAATAAGTAATAATGCGTCTCAATGTAAAATTCGTTGACCAAGAGACTGTTGTGTTGGTTAAGTAGGGGAATGCGCTTTCTCTTAGAAAATAAATGTAGATTTATTTAAAGGTGCAGTATCATGGTGACTGAAATCTACTTTCAAATGACTTTTACAATGTGAGTGTGGGTCTGTAAGTATATGTGGAGAGACAGAAAATGTAAGGCAAACCCTGGCAGAATGTCAGCAGTCGGCGGGTTGGGACAGGCTGTGTAATTTTGCACTCTGCTATTCTTTTATCGTTGTGGGTGGCTTTGAAATTTTTCAAGTAGAAGTTGGAGAAGAAAAACAGGGTACTGTGAAGGAATCAAATATGAATCATATAAAAAAAAGGTGAAGAGAAATTCTGATTCTACTGACCTATACGAGCGACAGTATACCAGGGACAAGGTAAAAAATAATAAAATATTTACATTAAAAAAAAGCAAGTTGTGTCAGTCCATTAAGGCCACCACAACAGAGTAACTACAGGCTAGGTGGCTTAGGAGCAACAGAAACTTATTTCTTGCATCTCTGGAGGCTGCCGGAGAAGGCGATGGCACCCCACTCCAGTACTCTCGCCTGGAAAATCCCATGGATGGAGGAGCCTGGTGGGCTGCAGTCCATGGGGTCGCTAAGAGTCAGACACAACTGGGCGACTTCACTTTCCCTTTTCACTTTCATGCATTGGAGAAGGAAATGGCAACCCACTCCAGTGTGCTTGCCTGGAGAATCCCAGGGACGAGGGAGCCTGGTGGGCTGCCATCTATGGGGTCGCACAGAGTCGGACACGACTACAGCGACGCAGCAGCAGCAGCAGCTGGAGGCTGCGAGGCTGAGGTCAGGAGGGGAGCGCCCCTTTCTGGGTTGCAGACACCAAGTCATGTGCTGCCAGAGGTGGAAAGAGGCAGACTCGCCTCTGGGTCCCCCGGGCACTAGCCCCACCCATGGCGCCCCACCCTCATCAGCTAATCACCTCCCAAAGGCCCCACCTCCTCGCCCGTCGCCCCGGCAGTTAGGTTCTAAGACACGGATCTGGGGAGACACAGCATTCGGCCCCTAACACCCGGGTCCCTGGCGCAGGGCAGGCCCAGGGCGGTCAGTGGACAGTGGGTGAAGCCGGATGGACACAGGGCTTCTCCACACCCTCTGGGGCTTCATCGGGTTGCCACTGATAACAGCACATGAAATCATGTCACCAGCTGGGGCAGGAAAGGGGATGACTGTCTTCTGAAATATATTCATACAGACATGAATTCCACACAAGATCAAAGCCCGTCAAGCGGCAGCTGACACATTAAGCCTGAGAACAGAAGCTCATTAACAAGTCAGGGATTCTGGCTGCGGGGGGGATGGGGTAGAACCGAGGAATGCAGAGGCGTCCGGGGACATTTGGAATCCCTCCCCCATTTTCCCAGGCGTTTGTAGAAATGGTTTGCTCTCAAGCAGCTGGAAGGTGGAGTGACTCAGTTTCCTTAGAGCAGGACTCGCCACGTCAGTGGTTCAGGAGCACCGCTGAAAGGGAACTGCCTAGCCGGGCAGCAGGGAACATGGCCTGGACGACCTGGAAGAGGGCTTGGTTAAGGATGTGCATCGGGACAAACGAATTTACAAGACAGAAGGAGACTCACAGACCTAGAGATGGAACTTATGGTCGGTGGGGCCTGGGCTCGGGGGACGGGAGAGGGCAGGGAGAATTAGGGAGTCTGGGACGGACGTGTGCACTCTGCTGCACATAAAATGGTCAACCTACAGGGACCTATGCACAGCACACGGAACTCTGCTCAGCGTTACGTGGCAGCCTGGGTGGGAGGGGGGCTCTGGGGAGCATCAGTTCAGTTCAATTCAGTCGCTCAGTCGTGTCCGACTCTTTTCGACCCCATGAATTACAGCATGCCAGGCCTCCCTGAATCTCCTAGAGTTCACGCAAACTCACGTCCATAGAGTCAGTGATGCTATCCAGCCATCTCATCCTCTGTCGTCCCCCTCTCCTCATGCCCCCAATCCCTCCCAGCATCAGAGTCTTTTCCAATGAGTCAACTCTTCACATGAGGTGACCAAAGTACTGGAGTTTCAGCTTTAGCATCATTCCTTCCGAAGAAGTCCCAGGGCTGATCTAATTTAGGATGGACTGGTTGGATCTCCTTGCAGTCCAAGAGACTCTCAAGAGTCTTCTCCAACACCACAGTTTAAAAGCATCAATTCTTTGGTGCTCAGCCTTCTTCACAGTCCAACTCTGACATCCATACATGACCACAGGAAAAACCATAGCCTTGACTAGATGGACCTTTGTTGGCAAAGTGATGTCTCTGCTTTTCAATATGCTGTCTAGGTTGGTCGTAACTTTTATTCCAAGGAGTAAGCGTCTTTAAATTTCATGGCTGCAGTCACCATCTGCAGTGATTTTGGAGCCCAAAAAATAAAGTCTGACACTGTTTCCACTGTTTCCCCATCTATTTCCCATGGAGTGATGGGGCCAGATTCCATGATCTTAGTTTTCTGAATGTTGAGCTTTAAGCCAACCTTTTCACTCTCCTCTTTCACTTTCATCAAGAGGCTTTTGAGTTCCTCTTCACTTTCTGCCATACGGGTGGTGTCGTCTGCATATCTGAGGTTATTGATATTTCTCCTGGCAATCTTGATTCCAGCTTGTGTTTCTTCCAGTCCAGCGTTTCTCATGATGTACTCTGCATAGAAGTTAAATAAGCAGGGTGACGATATACAGCCTTGACGTACTCCTTTTCCTATTTGGAACCAGTCTGTTGTTCCATGTCCAGTTCTAACTGTTGCTTCCTGACATGCATATAGGTTTCTCAAGAGGCAGGTCAGTGGTCTGGTATTCCCATCTCTTTCAGGATTTTCCACAGTTTATTGTGATCCACACAGTCAAAGGCTTTGGCATAGTCAATAAAGCAGAAATAGATGTTTTTCTGGAACTCTCTTGCTTTTTCAATGCTCCAGCAGATGTTGGCAATTTGATCTCTGGTTCCTCTGCCTTTTCTAAATCCAGCTTGAACATCTGGAAGTTCACAGTTCACGTATTGCTGAAGCCTGGCCTGGAGAATTTTGAGCGTGACTTTGGCAGCGTCTGGGGAGCAGGGACACATGTCTGTGTGTGGCTGAGCCCCTCTGCTGCTCACCTGAAACTGCCACAACGCTGTGAGCTGGTTACATCCCAACACAAAATAAAAGTTTTTTAAAAAGAATGTGTATCAGAAGAAAAGAAATGAATGCCCGCAGCTGTCCCTGGCGTGCAGTAGGCATCCAATAAACTTCACGTTAAAAATACTTTAGAAACTTCCAGAGTGGAGCACACGTCTGAAGGGCACCGTGGGGGCCGCAATTTGCCCAGGTACCGTGGAGAATCCCCGGACGCCAGCTGGCTCCCGGCGCAGGAGGCCCGTCAGGTGCACGCGTGGGGCTTGCGCTCGTCTTTGCTCTCTTTGGGCTCCTGTCTCCAGCCTGCGTCCGGCAGGGACACTGCATGTTCCCGTTTTCAAATAGCAGATTCAACATAAAAAAATAACGGCACACTGATTCACAGAGGAAGACAGGGAACTTGAATTACTTCAGATCTGTTCATTCTTTTTTTTTTTAATTTCTGTTGATTTACGTGATGACTTGGGGTTTCTACTTCTGTTGAAAATTTAAAACCGTGAAATCAAATGTGAATGCAGGATAGATCCCCCTCTTGGAAATTAGCATAATTAAAATTGTAATCCATTGCCTGTTCCTTTCCAGACATGGGTGCACATCTGCGTGTTTTATTCACTCACATGATTATATGTACAAAGCTCAGTGGAAGAGGATCAGTCTGTCTCCTCAAGACGTTCTCCTTCTTCATCATTATTATTTCACAATTATCATTGTACAGACTTTTGTTGTGTAAGAGACAAGATGTTTAACCAAGTGTCCTCTTGTGGTGCCAAACATGTTAGGTGTCCCAGGTGGGCATGGCAGAGCGAGCCCACGTGTCTCTTTTGCCCCCAAAACCCTTTTAGATAAACACAAGGGTTGCTTTAAAGACATAATCTGCCCTCAGAGGCGGCGGGAGGGGAGGGGAGTGCACTGTGGGTTGGAAGCTGGAACACCAACCAGACTCACCCTGCAGAGCCCCAGGCATGCAGACTTGGGGTCCCTTGAGGTCCCCCTCCCACTCTGCATCACTGATGGCCACCTCTCCCCCAGCCTAGCAGAAGATGAGAGATTTATTCAGGGGGATATGAAAGTGAGTCTCTGGACTGGGGGACTTGAGGCACAATTGAGGTCAGTGTTGTGATACTGAAAAAGCAAGAAGATATGTGTATTCTGGATGGTGAAAACCCCAGACCTCTCCCCAACTCAGTCTCCAGAAGCCTTCCCCTTGAGGCAGGAGACTGGAGGATTTTTCCAGTGGAATTTAAGGAATCCCATCCGGACGTCCCAACTAAATGAGCTGGCCACACCACCCTGCAGCAAAGTTCAAACTCACGCCTTCGGTTTCCAGTCGACATTTAGCATCCCATTCTTGAATATTAAGAGACCAAGGGTCAGCAGACATCAGAGGAAAGGTTCTGACCAGAAAGATGGGGACCAAAATGAAGATGTACCAAGATGGAGACAGAGCAGCAACTTGGAGAAAATGGGGATTTTGCAAGAGAAGAAAGCTTAAAAAAGATTATTCAGTTCAGTTCAGTCCAGTCACGTCCAACTCTTTGAGACCCCAAGGATTATTAATATCCTCAAAAAGATGATATTGTGATCATGAAACAGACAGGCTGCAATAAAAATTAGCATTCAGAGGACAAAAAAATAATTTTGGTAATTAAGATCATGACAGTGGAAATGGAAAGCTCATAGAAGGTTTAGAAGATGAAAGTAAGAACAGAAAGTTGACAATGAGATAAAGAGAGAAAATTAAGAAAACTTAAGGGCTGGTCCACAAAGTTCAGGATTCAAGTAAGAAGAGTTTCAGAGAAAAAAGAATCAAATAAAGGGTGGGTGGGGACAGACCCTCCCCAGAAGATGGGTTGCCCTGCTGCGAAGACCCACCAAGTGCTCACCGGGGCACACAATCACAGACCCTCAAGACACTGCAGACAGAAAAGACGCCACAGGCTTTCAGAGAAAGAGAATGACCGAGAAGAAAAGACCAGGAATCAGATGGCTAGGCTGGCCTTGTGCTCGTTTCTCATCACCGCTGTAAACCATAACCACAAATCCAGCAGCTAACAACAGCACAGTCAGTATTCATGATCAGAAATACCACGTGGATCTTGCAGAGCTGGAGTCAAGGTGCAGGCTCAGCTGTCTCTTTTTTGGAGACTATGATGGGACAGTCTGCTTCCCTGCCTTTTCCAGCTTCTGGGGATCACCACGCTCTTTGACTTGTGGCTCCTGTAGCATCAAAGCCAGCATTTTCAAGTCTCTCTTTTCCCCTTCCCCTGCCAACCACCCACCAACTCTACTTAAATTCTCACAGCTCCTACAACTCTGACCCTGCTGCCTCCCTCTAAGGACCCCTGTGATTCCATTCAACCCACAGGAGAGCCCCCTATTCCAACATCCTTAATACCCCACCTGCAGAGCCCCTTTGCCGTGTGCAGCACCGCGCACACAGGCTCCAGGGTTACGACTGCGTCTCTGGGGGCAGAGGCATCATTCAGTGCCCCAGCCAGCGCTGGACGTCCAAAGAGCAGCCTGGAACACAGCTGGCAGCCGGCACCCCACTCCGTTTGGCACAGAAATCACTTTCTGCCTGGAAGCTTTCTCTCCTCCACCAAACTATCAATCAAGTGGGAGGGTAAAATGAAGACATTTTCAAAAGTAAACTCTCAAAAGATTCACGTCCCACACATCCTCTCTCAAGAAACTCCTGGAGGATGTTCTCAAACAAATGACTCAACCAAGAATGAGAAGGCTGGGCTTACAGGAAAGTGTAGGTGTGGGGGCTGGAGGGGTGGAAAGAAACGGTACTGGCAACAGTGTTGAAGACCCACTGCAGGAGGACAGGGCTGCCATCCAGATGCGAGGGGCTCAGAAAGGCCCATCGATGCTCCCTGGGGAAGACGAGCCGACCAATGCATGTGACCTTACTGTGCGTGTGTACAGATAGTGGGTAAAGAGTGTGTGACTGAATTAACTGTAAGTTCATGGAAAGCCAGGCATATGAATATAAAAACAATGATTTACTCCAAGGAAAACAAAAGTTGTGCAGGAAAAGAAAACTGAATCATCGATTACTACTTTTGGCAGTTTCATAGATGCAAACAGTACTTCCTAGCCCCGAAAATGTGGATATTAATCATCTGTTTTGCCAAAACCAACCTAAAACAACCATGAGGGCGTGAGTGAGCAGGGCTGGGGTGGGAAGCAGAGCTAGCCTCAAGTTTGAGTGACGATCAGAGAGATGGAGAAAAACTGAAAAACCAGGAAGGAGTGCTGTGAGAATGCTATTTAGGGGCCTGAGCCACAAGCTGTAATAACCAACTAGAAGAGGCCATTGCTGCTGTTGTTTAGTCGCTCAGCCGTGTCTGACTCTTTGCAACCCCGTGGACTATAGCCCGCCTGGCTCCTCTGTCCATGAGATTTTCCAGGCAAGAATGCTAGATGAGTTGCCATTTCCTTCTCTGGAAGATCTTCCCGACCCAGGAATTGAACCCATGTCTCCTGCATTGGCAGGCGAATTCTTTACCACTGAGCCAGCAGGGAAGCCAGAAGTGAAGGTGAAGAGAAATTTGGGTGAGAAAGGGAAATGGGGACTGCCGGCTACTGGGCCAGCAAACCTTTCCTGCAAAGAGCCAGCCACACAGGTCTCCTCTGAGTTCATTTTCTGGCTGAATAACAGACAATCAGAAATGAGGTGACTCAACACCACTTCTTAGCCGTCAGCTCTGTGGGTCAGAACTTGCCACAGGTTGGCTGAACTCTCTGCTTGCTGCTCACGTGCAGAAATCAAGGTGCCAGGGGGCTCCTCTTGCCTGGAGACCCTGGGGAAGAAGCTGCCCCCCCAAGCTGGCAGCTTCTGGGTCCTGGCACTTGTAGGACCAAGGACCCCTTTCCTGCTCTGGGGCCCCTCTAAGCTCAAGGTCTCATGTGCTTCCAATCTCTCTGCCTCCCTCTTCTGCTCTTAAGGACCCACCCCAGGAGAACATCCTTATTTTAAGGTCCACTGATTAGCAACCTTAATCCCATCTGCAAAGCCCCTTTGTCAAGCAAAGTACCACGGGAACAGGTCACAGTGACGTGGAAGGTCACACCGCCTCTGTCACCAGGACTGGGTTCTGTCCTCCAGCACAAGAGCTGTCAACAGAGCGAAACGAGCATACCCAACCACAGGACACCCAGGGAAAGAGCCAGAAGACCCCGAGTCCCCACAGTTACCGCTCTGGGGAGGGGGCTGAGGCTGGGCACAGAAGGAGTCCGCAGCTTGCTCTGCAGCCTCGCCTTCTGCGGTGACTTCAGTGCTCTGATTAAGCATCAAGATCATAAAGGTGCCTGTGTGCATTCTGCTATGTTTAAAACGGGTGGCCAACAGGGGCCTCCTGCAGAGCACAGGGAACGCTGCTCAGTGTTATGTGGGAGCTGATGGGAGGGGAGTCTGCGGGGGAATGGATACCAGTATATGTGTGGCTGAGTCCCTGCGCTGTTCAGCTATCACAGCATTGTTAATCGGCTGTACTCCAAAAAAAATAAAAAGGTTTTAAAATTGCATGTGTATGTAAATAAGCAAAGGTTAACACAGGCACAGAAAACACAGAGGGTTACCGAGTGCAGCTGAGGACAGGGGCTTAGGGAGCTTTTTCTCTCCAGGTCACACCTTCCTGTCCCCTCTGATTGCTTTGTTACAGTTAGCTGTGGTTATGAAAAACAGTGTTGCTCAGTCATGTCTGACTCTTTGCAACCACATGGACCATAGCTCTCCAGGCTCCTCTGTCCATGGAATTCTCCAGGCAAGAGTACTGGAGTGGGTTTCCATTTCCTTCCCCAGGGGATCCTTCCGACCCAGGTCGAGCCCGGGTCTCCTGCATGGCAGGCGGACTCTTTATTGTCTGAGCCACCAGGGAAGCCCTGAGTTATGGCTGTGGTCAACAGAAAAATGCATACACATTTAATGTTACTGACATTTATAAAGAGCTCAAGAGCTAGGCAGTAAATAGCTTCAATACGGATCTATAACAGAGAAACACTCATGTTGCAACTCTAAGTTAAAAGTGCAAGAGAAAACAGCATACCCAGAAAATGAATCCTTCTGCATAAACACTCATGGGAAACGACTGAAGGAAATCCACTAGGATGCTAGCAGCGGGGCTTCCAGACAGGGAGATCGTGGACAATTATTTCCTCCTTTCTAGTTGTTTAATACTTCCCAATTTTCTGTTATAAGAGTGCATCATTTTTATAATTGAAAAAATAAGCACTCTTAAAAAAAAACAACGAAGTGTAAGCGCCACGTGCATGGCAGGGTTCATGTCAGTGGGTTGCTAAGTTTTCCTCCCAGCAAAGGCAGCTTGAGAAACAGTCAAAGGCAGAGCTACTCCCGGTGAACCTGGGTTCTCAGGAAAGCGAGCCCCGGTGGGAAGGTGAGAGGGGGCCGTGTTACGGTCTCGGTGCGGCCACTCCTGCCCAGACCAGGCCCTCGGGGCCCCGGAAAGGCCCAGCACCCTGGTGCACGGCTGGCACGTGCTGAGGAGCTGCTGTTTTCCATACAGACCAGATTTCTGATCTGCGTCCTCACGTCCTGTATAATAAAATGATGTTATAATATCCCATAGACAGCAAGGAGATCAAGCTTGTTGGTCCTAAAGGAAATCAGTCCTGAATGTCCATTGGAAGGACTGGTGCTGAAGCTGAAACTCCAGTACCTCGGCCACCTGATGTGAAGAAATGACTCACTGGAAAAGACCCTGGTGCTGGGCAAGATTGAAGGCGGGAGGAGAAGGGGACGACAGAGGATGAGATGGTTGGATGGCATCACCAACTCAATGGACATGAGTTTCAGCGAGCTCCGGGAGACAGTGGAGGCTGGCGTGCTGCAGTCCATGGGGTCACAAGGAGTCGAACACGACGGAGCAACTGAACACCACCGCCGCCGCCGCCTCATGCGCGATGTTCCAGCAGGTTGATGACATTCTTTTTAGTGCATATTCACACAGCTCAGGGAACATGCAGGCCCCTGAAATGAGGCTCTCTCTGGGCAGGCCCTTCCCCAGACAACCTGCATCTGTGACCTGTCAGCCCCTGTCCGGCTGGCAGGGAGCCCCTGCTGCCCTTCCCCCGGATGCTGTGGGAGGCTCGAGCATGCCAGAGCAGGACACACGGGCTCCTGGAACTCGTGAGCGATGAGACACAGACATGGCCGAGAAGCGGGTACAGAGGGACAATGCGGAGTGCCCTGAAAGGTGCCTTGTCAGGGGACATGGATGCAGCTTAAAGAGGGGATCACAGCTGAGCTGGGACTTAGGGCACATGGAGGACTTGTTCACAGGGAGATGAGAAGACAAAGCGAAAAGTCTCCAGCCCGTTCCCCAAAAGGCAGCAGGAACACAGCCGTAATAGGCTCCCTGTGAAGCTGGGACAGGATGAGTTGGAAGGGACAGGAAGGGAAGTTAGACACACAGAGGGTTTCGAGATGTGAGTTAGAAACAGTCATCTGCACCCCCAGCAAGAGGCGCTCTAAAGACCAAAGAAGTGCAAGCAAATCTTAGAGTGTTTTTAATAATCAGTACAGTGATTACTGATGCTGTAATTCTGAAACACACACACACAGTAAATAAGAAGTAGGCAACACGTATCACTAGGAACCGAGCTTTTTGCTGTTATTGCTGAAAAAATATAAAATCTAACAACTTAAGGAAAAACTCTGTAAGACTTCAACTGAACGAAAAATACCAGCTTGTGGTTTTTAAGTGCCTTTCCTGCTAAGAGGCTACCAAGGGTCCATGGAATACAGGTAATTCCAGATATGGGGCAGGAAACACAGAAGATAAGCCTGAAACACCTGTCTTTCCCAGGGTCACGTCAAAAGGACTCAAGAGGAAACTGAAAGGGGTCAAACGAGCCAAAAATTAGGCGATTTGATCATCAGAGAGAGTAACTTCGGGGAATTGGAGCTCATCACCCACAGGTTCAAAGTGAAACTAAAATTAAAAATCTTTGTCATCTCTGGAGGATGTTTAGAAACTAATTATTATTCTGAAAACTGGTAAATATGAAGGAAAAAATCAGACATCTAAGGCACTCTGCCCTAGAATAATCATAAATCAAAGAAAGAAAAATCTTCTTTTGGGAAAAAAAAAATCCAGCAAATAACAAGAAGGACAGAATCAGAGCTTTGCCATTTTGCCTGCTTGTCACACGATGGATCTGGGCAGAGGTCATCGCTGCTCCTGAACCCAGAAGGCCACAGGCCAGCGGTGGACAGAACGGGCCAGACTGACCATCCGAGTCCTCTTGGCCAAAACACCGGCTGACCAGACATGAAGGTGATGAAGGAACGTGGTGGACTCAGCAAAGCACACGGTGCGGGAAGCTGCAGGACAAGAGAGCTGACTTCTCACTGAGTAAACTCCAGGAAAAAGATGAAAAAGGCAGAGGGAGAGTCCATACACTAAGAGATTTAAGGACCTGTCAACCAAGTGCAGAGTGGGGATCTGGACCCTGAGGCACATGGACTAGCCGTGAAAAGCACGTACGAGTCAATGAGGGGGAAGGTGATGATGCTGATGGATTCAATGACTGACGCTCGAGACTCACTTTAAAAAGATTACTGCACCACCTCACATGGTCAGAATGGCCACCACTAAAAAGTCTCCAAGTGTCAGACGCTGGAGAGGGTGTGCAGAAAGGGGGAACCCTCCTACACTGCTGGTGGGAATGTAAATTGGTGCAGCCACTATGGAGAACAGTGTGGTTCCCCAAAAACTAAAAATAGAGCCGCCATGTGACTGAGCAACCTCACGCCTGGGCATCTATCCCGAGAAAAACATGGTCCAACAAGATACACATACCAGTGTCCATTACAGCCCCAGTTACAATATCCAAGACGTGGAAGCAGCCTAAGCGGCCCTCAACAGAGCGACGGATAAAGATACGATGCCTCTACACAACGGAATACTACTCAGCCACGGAAAGGAGCTCAGTAATGCCACCGCAGCAACGTGGACGGACCTGCAGATGATTATACTAAGCAGGACAGAGAAAGGCAAACCCCACGCGATGTCGCTCGCATGTGGACCCTAAAATATGGCACAAACGAACCTAACAACAAAAGAGACACAGATCAGACTGCAGGTGCCCCGGGCGGAGGGGAGGGTGGGAACGTGGGATGAGCAGGTGCAAAGCACCACATACCGGACGGGAGACGACAAGGACCTACCGCACAGCACAGGGAGCCACGTCCAATCCCTGGATAAACCGCAACGGAAATGAATACTCTAAAGAAGGCATACACGTGTATAGCTGAGTCACCTCGCTGCACAGCAGAGATTGGAACCGCATTGTAATTCGACTATCCTTCAATTAAAGTAATAAAATTAAAGTTATTACTGCAAAATGGAGGAGGAACAGGTAAAACAAAATAGACCATTAATTAATAATTCATGAAGCCAGTCATTATTTATTCTCTGTTCTTTTATGTATGTTCAAAATCTCCCCAAATAGAAGTTTCTAAAACGTTTGAAGGTGTTCTAGTCTCTGCTCGCTGCATGTACTCAGGAAGAGCGATCCACACAGCCTATAAAAGACCGCACGTTTCTGGAGATCTGTTTTGGGTGACTTAAGAAGCAACTCTAAAGCAAAGATGAAGTCAGCGGTGCATGTGAAAAGTTTGAAAAAAACTGTTTTCATAAAATGAGAGAGTAGGAAAATAGAACCATTTTAAATTATTATATCGTACAATATGTAATTTTAAATGTGCAACTGAAGTCATAAATAGTATAATTAGGCCACTGATTATTTATTCTATGATTCCTGCCTGAAAGTTTGCATATTCAAAGTAGCAAAAATGAAGCTTCTTATTTTTATCCTTTCATTAGGAAAAGAGAACCTTGCCTAATATGTAGGTTGTCTACATCCCCTGGAGAAGGAAATGGCAACCCCCTCCAGTATTCTTGCCTGGGAAATCCCACAGACAGAGTAGCCTGGCAGACTATCGCTGGGTTTGCAAAGAGAAAACAACAAAATCTGTAAAGCGATTATCCTTCAATAAAAAAATAAATTAAAAAGATAAAAAAGAGTTGGACACGACTTAGCAACTAAAACAACAACAAGAAAAACAGTAAATAAAATCAATGCTAACTGGTGAATTAAAAGCAAAATGTCCCCCATAAAGTCCAACAACACGCTTCCTAGTTTGCTCCTTGTAAGCTGTAAGTGTCCAGATTTGCAACTTCAATAATATAAGAAGTGCTGGTACCAAAGATCTGCATTCAATAGTGTTCATTCAACACTCGGTCGGAGAGACGTGATCCATGCCGGGTGACCACGAGTGTCCGTGGAGGTGGGCGGGGCACCTGGACGTGCGCCCCCCCAGAATCCTGCTGAGTGGCAAGTCTGCACCCCACCACCTCTGACTTCATCTCATGGAAGTTAAAAGCAGAGGGGAACCTTGGCAAGTGTCTATCTCCTCATGTGTCAGGAGGAAGTCTCAAGGTGGCACCCCAAGTTAGTGGCGGGGCCAGGATGATCTAGGGGTCCCTTGACTCAGATGGAGCTGATCTGAAGCTGGGGCGGACCCCCAGGCATGGGCACCCTGAGGTTGTTAGAAGGTCAGTCCTACCACGTCGGTTAGCAAACAGCTGTTTCCTTGGGCCGCCCAAGAGCGCGTGCCCATCCCAGCTGCCTCGTCTTCTCCCCCTAGAACCTTCCAGACATTGTCACGTCCCAAACCCACAGGCCTGTCCACCAGAATGGCTGAGATGTTAAGGACCGACGGCACCGGTGCTGGTCAGGGCACGGGATGAGTCAGAGTGTAAACGGCGCAACTGCTCAAACGGCTAAGAATCTGCCTGCAGTGTGGGAGGCCCAGGTTCCATCCCTGCGTCGGGACGATCCCCCGGGAGGAGGAATGGCAACCCACTCCAGTATTCTTGCCTGGAGAATCCCATGGACAGAGGAGCCCTGGCGGGCTATACAGTCCATGGGGTCTCAAAGAGTCGGACACGACTGAGCGACTAACGCTTTCACCTTTCACTTGGAAAAAGCATCTGACGGCTCTGAGACAGACTGGAATCTGGGACACTTCGCTGCAGTGCTTGCACCCGGACAAAGGTCTCTCCCAGCAGCAAAATATAAAGAAACCACAGGGGGCTGAAGACAACCGCGGGCACACTCGGCAGATTCTGGGGAAAAGACCCCGAGAAGTCCCACTGCCACTCCTGAAGAGCCAAAAGCAAAAGCAGGATGTTGGGGGCTGCCCTGAAGCTCAGTGGTGAAGAATCCGCCTGCTGCCGCAGGGGATGCGGGTTTGATCCCTGGTCCGGGAAGATCCCACATGCCGCAGCGCAACTAAGCCCGTGCACCAGCACTACTGAGGCCGAGCGCCCGACCCCGTGCGCCACAGAAGAGACGCCACTGCGATGAGAAGCCAGCACACCGCGCCCAGAGAGCAGCCCCACTGGCCGTAACCGAGAAGAGCCCACACGGCAGTGAAGACCCAGCACAGCCAAAAGTAAACAATAAAATGAAGGAGTTAATAACATAATTTAAAACACAGGATATCAGGAGCAAAAGCAGGGTACTGTGCACGGCCCCTGCCCACAAAACCACCAGAGTGGTGGGCAGACAACCGAAGCCGCCCCTCTGCCCACCCCTGGACACGCCCCTACCCTCAGTCCACGTGAGGGACAAGCTCTCCCGTCTCAGGAAGCTGGCGGGAAGAGGACCTGTTCCTTGCACTCCCGTCAGTGCCAGGGGGGCCCCAGGGAAGCCTTTCCCGGATTTCTTGTCTGGCCTCTGGTCAATTCCTACTGACTGGGGAAGGCCAGGAATCCTGGTCAGTATCAGATCCTTACAAACAAAATACACACCTCACCTACGACCTGGAAACACCACGCCGGAGTCTTTGCTCAAGAGAAATGAAAACATGTCCACACAACGGCTTGTGCAAGAACGTTCACAGCAGCTCCATGCTTACTTGCCCTAAACTGGAAACACCCACGTGTCTCTGAGCCGACGACTGGGTACACACACCTGGGCTGCCCCTTGTGCAAGGCGGTACCGCGTGGCGACAACCAGGAACGGACTGCCAACACACACAAAGGTTCGGGCGAGTCATGCGTGATGGTCAGAGAGCCAAGCCTTGAACAAAACAGCAGTGTGAGTCTGTCTACAAGCTGTTCTAGGACAGCCAAAACTAAACCACGGTGGGGAATCAGAACTTTGCCTGCCTCTGGACTGTGAGGAGAGGGCAAGGAAGCTCTGGGGTGACAGTACCTTTCTCTCTACAGAGGTATCAGTTCAGTGCAGCTCAGTCGCTCAGTCGTGTCCGACTCTTTGCGACCCCGTGGATTGCGGCACGCCAGGCCTCCCTGTCCATCACCACCTCCCGGAGTTCACTCAGACTCATGTCCATCGAGTCGGTGATGCCATCCAGCCATCTCATCCTCTGTCGTCCCCTTCTCCTCCCGCCTTCAATCTTTCCCAGCATCAGGGTCTTTTCCAATGAGTCAGTTCTTCCCATCAGGTGGCCCAAGTATTGGAGTTTCAGCTTCAGCATCAGTCCTTCCAATGAATATTCAGGACTGATTTTCTTTAGGATGGACTGGCTGGATCTCCTTGCAGTCCAAGGGACTCTCAAGAGTCTTCAACACCACAGTTCAAAACCAGCAATTCTTTGGCCCTCAGCTTTCTTTATAGTCCAACTCTCACATCCATACATGACTACTGGAACATCCATAGTTTTGACTAGACAGACCTTTGTTGGCAAAGTAACGTCTCACTTTTTAATACGCTGTCTGGGTTGGTCAAAACCACAGAGATATATTTGGCATAAAACATCGTGTTAGTCTCTGGTGTACACCGCCATGACCGGATATTTGTAAACACTGTGAAATGTCACCATAATAAGGCTAGTTAATGCGTGTCATTGTCCAGCTACAGAAGTTTCTTCTTGTGATGAGAGCTTTCAAGACCCACTCTCAGCAGCGTCCAGACACACAGTGAGGGACGTCCCTGGTGATCCAGTGCTTAAGCATCTGCCTTGCAATGCGGGGACACGGGTTCCATCCCTGGTCGGTGAACTAAGAACCCACGTGCCATGGAGCAAGTAAGCCCTTGCATCCCAACTAGAGTTTGTGACCACAACGGTCCCACACGACGCAGCAAAGATCCTTAGTGCCGTGGCTACGAGCTGATACGGCCAAATGCCTAGATAAATATTTAAACGTGTATGCACACAGTACGGAATCATTAACCTCTGCCGCCATGCTCTAACTTCCATTCCCAGGACTTATTTGTTTTATAACTGAAAGGTTGTGCCTCTTGACTCTCCAGGTGAGGGGATCTTGGAAAGGGCCTGGGTTACATGGGTCTGCGTACTTGTCAGAAACGACACGTCATGAGCTTGAAATTGGGACATGTCATTGTAAGTAAATGTTGTTGATGTTTAGTTGCTAAGTTGTGTCTGATTCTTTGCAACCCCACGGACTGTAACCCATCAGGTTCCTCTGTCCATGGGACTTTCCAGGCAAGAATACCAGAGCAGGTTGCCATTTCCTTCTCCAGGGGAACTTCCCCACCCAGGGATCAAACCTGCGTCTCCTGCAGTGCGGGTGGATTCTTGACCTCTGAGCCACCAGGAAAGCCCAAGTAAATGTTACCTCCACAGAAAAAAGTAAGTAAACATGGAACTCTACTTAACGATATTCATGCTGAAGTGTTTAGGGGTAAAGCCTGGATGTCTGTGACCCACTTTGAAAGACATCCTTATAAACTGGACTTGGTTACAGGAATGGAAAGATAGACAGATGGGTGAGAAGCAAGCATGCAGCAGTTACAGGATCCAGGTGACAGGTAAATAGGAGTTGGCTGCAACGTTCATCTCTTCAGTAAACCTCTTCATAATGACACACGGAGGACAGACTTGCCAATAAAACCCGCAGAGGTGTGGGCAGGAGTTCCCGGGAGCTCAGCCCAGGCCTGCTGCCCCCGCTCCTGGCCGGGTGCTAATGGCTGGGCCCTCCCACCTCACCCAGTCAGACATGCGTCCCTCCTCCCGGGTCACGCTGCCCCCGTGCAGCCCGGGGCATCTCTCCCTGAAGCCACCCGCCCAGGCCAAGGTGCCTGGCAGCCCTTGGTGACACCTACATCTTATTAAGCCCTCTCTCCTGTGAAGACACCTCTCTCTGGGAACATCTGTTTATTCAAGTCACAGCAAAGTTGAAACGTACATTAACAGACATCGCTGATACTGGGTGCCAGACAGTGGGGCGCGGAGGACATAAGAAAGGGTCCTTAGGGATGCCTTAGGGGCCGGATGGGAGGTCCTGGAGGTGGGGGAGGGGTGGGAAGGGGTAGGGATGGAGAACAGAGGCTGGGTCCAGATCTCATCTCTTACAGCTGCTAAGAGGTTTGCGTTCTGTTCTCAAAGCCGCAGAGCTCTCTAAGCCTCCTGAAAAGCTGGTTGTAAGTCCTATCCCACTTCAAACATTTTATCAAAATGCCCAAAGGTTTTGAAATTTAAAAACGATGCGTGAAACATCTAAAGCAGGCAAAGCGACAGAAAGTAGACGAGGAAGAGCCAAGAGCTGGGGCGGGCGGGGAGCGGTGGCCGGCGGGCGGGCAGGGGAGCGGTGGCCGGCGGGCACGAGCCAGGAGCTGGGGCGGGCAGGGGAAGTGGTGGCCGGCGGGCACGAGGTTTCTTGCGAGGCGATACAAATGTTCTGAAATGCACAGGTGATGGCAGTGACCGCACAGGCGTGCGAACGCACTAGAGCCGCTGAACCGCACACTTCACACATGTGGACTGCAGGGCACGCGAATTGCGTCTCAATGAGGCTGTCGCTAAAAAACATCTTCAATATAAATTTTGGTCAATTTATGAAGTAAAAGATAGGGAAAGATAGATCCAACTGAATGCAGAGTTTCAGAGACTAGCAAGGAGAGATAAGAAAACCTTCTTAAATGAACAATGCAAAGAAATAGAGGAAAACAGCAGAACAGGAAACACTAGAGATCCTGTCAAGAAAATTGGAGTTATCAAGGGAACCTTTCATGCAAGGATGGCGGTGATAAAGGATAGGAACAGTATGGACCTCACAGAAGCAGAAGAGACTAAGAAGAGATAGCAAGAATACACGGAACAACTGTACAGAAAAGATCTTAATGACCCGAATAACCATGATGGTGTGGTCACTCACCTAGAGCCAGACTTCCTGGAGTGTGACGTCAAGGGCGTTCGGAAGTATTGCTATGAGCAAAGCTAGTGGAGGTGATGGAATTCTAGCTGAGCTATT
Organism: Bos indicus x Bos taurus; assembly: GCF_003369695.1. Classification (NCBI taxonomy): domain Eukaryota; kingdom Metazoa; phylum Chordata; class Mammalia; order Artiodactyla; family Bovidae; genus Bos; species Bos indicus x Bos taurus. The sequence continues at coordinate 1,082,863 of NC_040097.1, forward strand.
TAAAATCCTAAAAGATGAGGCTGTGAAAGTGCTGCACTCAACGTGTCAGCAAATTTGGAAAACTCAGCAGTGGCCACAGGACTGGAAAAGGTCAGTTTTCATTCCAATCCCAAAGAAGGGCAATGCCAAAGAATGCTCAAACTACGGCACAGTTGTGTTCATTTCACATGTTACAAGGCCATGCTCAAAATCCTTCACACCAGGCGCCACAGTACATGAGCCAAGAGCGTCCAGACGTGCAAGCTGCGTTTAGAAGAGGCAGAGGAACCAGAGATCAAATTGCCAGCACCCATTGGATCATAGAGAAATCAAGGGAATTCCAGAGAAACATCCACTTCTGCTTCACTGACAACACTAACGCCTTTCACTGTGTGGATCACAGGCACAAACCGGGAGATTCTTAAAGAGGTGGGAATACCAGACCCCCTGACCTGCCTCCTGAGAAACGTGTATTCAGGTCAAGAAGCAACAGTTAGAACCAGACATGGAACAACTAACTGGTTCAACATTGGGAAAGGAGTATGTCAAGGCTGTATATTGCCACCCTGCTTGTTTAACTTATATGCAGACTACATCATGAGAAATGCCAGGCTGGATGAATCACAGCCTGGAATCAAGATTGTCAGGAGAAAGAGCAACAACCTCAGATATGAAGATGATACCACTCTAATGGCAGAAAGTTAAGAGGAACTAAAGAGCCTCTTGATGAGTGTGAAAGAGGAGAGTAAAGAGCTGGCTTAAATCTCAACATTCACAAAACTAAGACCATGGCATCCAGTCCCATCACTTCATGGCAAATAGAAGGGGAAAAGGTGGAAATAGTGACAGATTTTATTTTCTTGGGCTCCAAAATGACTATGAACGGTGACTGTGACAATGAAAATAAAAGACATTTGCTCCTTGGAAGGAAAGCTATGACCAACCGAGACAGCACATTAAAAAGCAGAGCCATCACTTTGCTGACAAAGGCCCTTATAGTCAAAGCCTTGGTGTTTCCAACAGTCATGTACAGTTGTGAGAGCTGGATCTCAAATACGACTGAGCACTGAAGAGCTGGAGAAGTCAGTGGCACCCACTCCAGTACTGTGAATGAGCCCATTATCTCCCTGGTAATGCTCTGTCACCTCCACGCCAAGCACTGCACCAGGTTTTGGGCAGCCGAGAGTGAAGAAGAGACCTGTGTGATACTGTATGATATCACTCAGGTGCCATTTACAAGCAATATGAATGAACGCAGAGATGCGGAATAGAGACAAACTCAGGTTTAGGGGCTTCACTGGAGGCTCGCTGGTGAAGAACCTGGCAACGCAGATGTGGGCACGGTCCTGGGTCAGGAAGATCCTCTGGAGGAGGAAGTGGCAACCCACTCCAGTGTTCTTGCCTGGAGGATCCCATGGACAGGGGAGCCTGGCAGGCGTCAGTCCATGGGGTCACAAAGAGCTGGACGCGACTTAGCAGCTACAGAGAAGGTATTGATTGTTCTCTGTAAGTGTCCCCCAAAACACTATGTGTTCCTTTGAGCCAAAGATTTAATGGTTTCTTCATTACAGGGTTCCTTGACTCTATTATATTCACGACCATTCTTTCTGTCCAGTGTCTTGGGTTCTGTTTTTGAGCTACTCCGGTTATCCTCGTGTTGGTTCATTCAGTCATCCGTTCAAATCCATCACCTCAACTGCTACCGCGTCTTCGTATTTTCCTTCTGAAATAACTGTGTTCTCTCAAACTCCATGTTCTAGATCAGGAATTTGATGTCCTGCTCTTTTCAGATTACGTATGAGGTCTGAGATGGTGCTGGAGTCTCGTTTGTCATCCGTGTTGCTGCCTCAGCATCGAGCTAGGTTTTACTGCATTCGTATCCTCTCCAGTTGCTCCGTATCATGAAGCGTGCCTGGAAGTTTTCTTCTGTTCCTTAGACCACGTCTTCCTCCAGACTGGGTTCTTGGATGTTCTGTGCAGTATTCTATGCATTTTGCCTGTTGTAAACTTGCACAGCCGCGAGCCACTTCCTTCATCTTGCACACTCTTACGACGGTGGCCATCTGCCCAGAGCTTCTATTTGCTCTGCTGTTGTGTGGATAAGTTCTCCTTGATATTCTTCCCAAGACTCACTTTATGTTACGTTTTGTGTGACTTGAGGGCACGTGGCGTGGATGGGGTCGGTGTGGAGTCAGCTGGAGCTGTTAGCAGCCCTTGAGGGCACCGGCTCTCTCCTGAGCACTCATCTGGGGTCTTGATTCTGAAACAGCCTCCCTCCCTCCTGGGGGCTCTGAGCTGTTTCTCTGAAACAGCGCCTCTCTGTAGCCTGGGGCTGACGCGTAACATTTCCCGCCTGTAACATTTCCATCGTCTCCTCCCCAGGGCTTCCTAGCTACCACTCCATCCATTTTTCTTCCAATTGGAGGATGTTTGTGAAATTTTCTATGCTTCTTTCTGTGGGAGGAGGTGAAGCGGAGGATATTCATCAGTTTCAAGTACCTCTGGGGGGATTTCAGTAAGACATTTTACTAAACCATTTGACACGTCAGAAGTTGGACCTCACAATCAAGCGTAGATTGATGAGAAGAAAGACTCTGCAGCGGCGAGCTGGGGACTGCAGCCAGCTAAGGACAAGATGACAAAATACTAACAGTGGAAAGGACAGAGCCTGGCTATACGGCCAGATACTGGATACAAAATGTAAAAAAGTGACCAGTGAAAGATCCAGCGGAGTCTATTGACCATTTGATGTGCTATTGAACTATTTACTCTAAGGCTTCAAAATTCCAGTCTATGGGCTTGACATGCCGGAGAAGGCAATGGCACCCCACTCCAGTACTCTTGCCTGGAAAATCCCAGGGACGGGAGAGCCTGGTGGGCTGCATTCCAAGGGGTCACCAGAAGTTGGACGTGACTGAGCGACTTCCCTTTCACTTTTCAGTTTCATGCATTGGAGAAAGCAATGGCACCCCACTCCAGTGTTCTTGCCTGGAGAATCCCAGGGACAGGGGAGCCTGGTGGGCTGCCGTCTATGGGGTCGCACAGAGTTGGACACGAATGAAGCGACCTAGCAGCAGCAGCAGCAGGCTTGACAGGCAACCTTGAATCAGGGGTACTTAGAAGAATCACAATATTCTGCTGACGTTATGAAAGTGAAAGTCGCTCAGTCGTGTCCAACCCTTTGCGACCCCATGGACTATACAGTCCATGGATTTCTCCAGGCCAGAATACTGGAGTGAGGAGCCATTTCCTTCTCCAGGGGATCTTCCCAACCCAGGGATTGAACCCAGTCTCCCACATTGCCAGGGGATTCTTTTCCAGCTGAGCCACAAGGGAAGCCCAAGAATACTGGAGTGGGTAGCCTATCCCTTCTCCAGTGGATCTTCCTGACCCAGGAATTGAACTGGGGTCTCCTGCATTGTAGGCACATTCATTACCAGCTGGGATATCAGGGAAGCTGTGGTGTTCTGGGTGGTGTCCAAGAAAAAGAAACCAGCAGTCAAAAAAAGGAAGCGAAGTCTAGAACACAGATCAGAAATTCGGTGGACGTCTCAAAGGCAGGCATGATCAAGAGTCAGTCCCCCAGCTGTCAACTGAACAGACACAGAGCCACCAACGTTCCGTAACAAAAGCTACAGGTTTCCCTTGAAACAGTTTGCACCACACCTGTGTTTTCTTTGTCTTGATGTATGGAATTGTTATTATAGGGGCTTGCAAAATTATTCATGTAGAACGTACATCAGAGGACTTCTAAAGACCTTTCATATGTAAATATTTGATGAAACTATTATTCATTGGGGATTTTTGCATTTTTTAATGAAGTAAAATTTACATACAGTGAACTGCACAGATCTTAGAACGCAATTCAATACACATCAAAAAACATCTCCACCCACGTAGCCAACATTCGAGCTTCAGAACCTCTCTAGAAGCCCCAGAAAGTTCCCTCGTGCCCTCTCTGCTCCTCTCTCCCATTCCGAGCAGCTACTGCTCGAGTTTTTCTGTAGGTCGTTTCGCCGGGTTTGGCGCTTCCCGTGACGGGACTCACACAGCGCAGGCCCTTTGGCTCCTCGGCTCGTCGCTCTCCGAGCTGCTGGATCGTCACTACTCTGTGCCTTTCCGTCACTGATCAGTGTTCTCCTGCACGGATGCGTTGCGGGTTGTCCTCTTATTGCTAGACAGCTACACTATTTCCGGGTTTGAACCATTTTTTTCTGTGTCTTCTTGTGAACAAACATTTTTGTTTCATTTGGGTAGAACTCAGAGGTGGAATTTCTGGCAGGTGTGTGTACTCAACTTCGTAGGAAAACACCAGTTTTCCGCCGTGGCTGTGCGGCTGTGCACTCCCACCAGTGATCGGGGTGGTCTGGCTGCTCCTCGCCTCTGCCTACGCTTGGCGCTGTCCTAATCTTCCCTGTTCTGTTGGTAGGCAACGGGGTCTCGTTTGGTTTGCACAGCACTTCTCGGCTGACGAAGATGTGAGCATCTCCTCACATGCTTGTTGGCTGTTTGAATTCTTCTTTTTGAAGGATCGCCAGCAACATTTGATGGAAAAGCAACTGACTGTGTACGAGTGTACTTCTGGACCCCTGTTCTCTTCCAGTGACCCGCTGGTCTGGGCTTATGGCCGTGGAACGCTGTCTTTTGATCTCTTTAGCTCTATGGTAAGCTATGAAATCATCCTGCGTGAGTCCTCAGCTTTGCTGAGTTTTTTCAAGATTGTTTTGACTCCTCTATAATCTCTTCCCTTCATATAAGCTTAAGAATTTATCAATTTTTGCCAAGGGTCTGCTGTACTTTTGATTAGAATCACATTAAATCTGTAGATTAACTGGGAGGAGATTCTACATTTTAGTTAAATCAAGTCTTCCTGTTTCTAAGTTGGGTATATTTCTCCATTTAGATCTTTAATTTCTCCTTGCAATGTTTTATATGCAAAAACATTTCACATACATATAGAATGTGAATGCTTTTATGCAAATAGTCAAGGAAACTATATTTGTATGATTTTTAAAACTTCTGGCGTTCTCAATGAACTGGTAAAAGATTGATCACCGCGTGGGAAAAGCGTGCAGTAAACGCTGAATGGATAAGAGCAACTGCACACTCAGGAGCTCCCAGTTCTATGGAATCGGTGATTTGACTTTTAAGCGCAGTAGCAGTACTCTTGCCAGGAGAATCCCACGGACAGAGGAGCCTGGCGGGTTACAGTCCAGGGGGTCGCCAAGAGCTGGACACGACTGCACTCACATGCATCACACAGCAATTTTCAGTGGAAAATAAAACGATCCTGGAAACAAGATTTTAGTCTGACTGCCGTCCTGGGTAAAGCATGCTGTCCACCCCCCGCTCCAGGGCTTGTTCCGACGCTCACCGCCCGCTCTACTCAGGAGTCTGTCCTTTCTGTCCATCAGAGTGGTGCCCTGGCCCCTGACCGGCCACTACTTCCTGGAGCCGGGTGCTGCTCACCTCCTCGCTGGACCACTGTAATAATATCCTAAATGGTCTTTGCACACCCAGGTCTTCAGCTGCTAATTCAACACACATGCTGGACTCCAAAATTACTTTTAAAAGCATACACCTGCGTGTGTAATATATACTTGTTATTTCTGCTACACAAAATGTTTCTTACACACTGCTTTTCTTTCATATGGTATGGCAGAATATATTCGCCATATATCCATGGTAGTTCTGTTAAGTTAGAGGTTATTAATTTCCCAGTAAATAAAAGAATATGCTTTGAATAGTTTGCTTGAGACGTCTGAATCACCACTCATTTTTCTCAGCTATAAAATGATCAAATTTGAAAGAAAATATGGCAGGAAGACAGAATACACCTCCTGCCTCTGTGAAGAACATTAACTTCCCACCAGACCAAGCCTCTGGACTGCAGAAGAAGCCAACAGCAAATTGAGTCTCCTTGATGGATGATCTGAGTCGAATCTTCCTGCCTGTGACATAAATCCTGATTTAAAATGTGATTAGCAGTGATGTAAATAAAATCCACACTTCCTGGAAGCCATGTTGGCAAAGACGGATAGTTGGTCCTCATGTCAACAACCCCAGGAGAAGATTCCAATGTGATTTGCCAAGTGTAAATCAGCAAGAGGAAATCTCTCCTGGATAGAAGCACAGCTTTGTGCCTCCAAGGGGTTCATCCACTTTACTTCCAAGCCGTTCTACAAACCTGACATAATTATGTCAAGGGAAAAAAAAAATGCAAAACCAAAGGCGTGGTGTGCTGCCGCGTCTCTGCTTGCCAAACTGGAAGGGAGAAAGCAAGCCATTGTGCGGCTCCACCGTCCAGCGCGTTCCGGCAGCTCCCGCGGACAGAACAGCATCCGTCATGCTCTGCATTGCAATTGCTCCTCGCCACCCTCTCCCAGCTCATCATAACATCATTACGTTCCATTTTTTTCCCAGCCAGGGGCATCTATTTTCTCTCATCCAGGACAACAGCTGCCGGGCCTGGCCTCGATTCCTCCTCAAAACGGTGAAATGTGTTTGCTTTTTGTTTCGGGCTTGGCGATCCCCATTTTCACACTCCTGCTTGACAGGTTTTCTTGCTGCCAAAAAAACAAATGCATTCAGCCCCGAAACTTCCATGGGGCTGAGCAAAGGAGCTCCCAGGGTACTCAGTGCTCATCTGTGCTGTAACTTACCCCCGAGCCGAGTTGTTCTGGGCATGTGTTGAGGAGACGCACTGCTTTCTTTCTTTTTATAGCCTCATAATTGCCCAAGGAGGGCTGCCTTTGTGTCCAACCCATGGGAACATTTTTATTCCTCTTTCTATTTGTGTCTACTCATGTATACACGCGTCGATGTTTTCTGGGCCAAAATCTTGTCAATAAAAATGCTCTGCTTCATGGCGAACATTCTAACATCTCATGTGAATGGTAAGACTAGCTAACGGCTTTTCTGAGCATTACTCAGGGACAGACCAGTTTCTTAGGGATTTTGGTAAAAAAAAAACAAAAAACAAAAAGGCTAATTTCATCTTCATGCCAGTCACAAGGTGGTGCCACTAGGGTGCTCCCTTTCCAGAGGACGGTGAGGAGGTCAGAGGGCTTGAGGAAGTTGCCGCCGCGGACATGGTGGAGCTGGAGTTAAGTTCAGGCTGCCGGAGCCCAGGTCTCTGCCTTGCCCTCCTGCCTCCCACAGGGGTCACCACCAGCTCCCAGCACCCAGGGGGTTCAGACCCTCCTTCAGATCCTCCTTCCAGCCCTGCCAGGAGGCAGCATGGGCTCCTGGCTCACAAAGCCTGACTGGCTGCATCTGACACACGGGGGGCCTTGCTGAAATTTCTCTTCCTGACTATATAGATTTTTAAACTGCTATGGCCTTGATCAAAGACCATATGTGTATCTGAGCATCAGCAGTTCTTTGTCTCCGAGGTTCAAGTGGAACAGGAAATGCAGAGGCTTGCAAGCCGCTAGTCAAAGGAGGCCACATAAGAAGCCTGGCCACACTGGAGAGACATTCGTGGAAAGATGACAGACGGAGGTGGAGATGCCCACGGGCCCGGCTGTTCAACCGTCCATGTGCCAGACACGTGACAAGTGAGACTTTCAGGTAGCCCAGCCAGCCACCTTCCACCTGCGACCTCACGAGAGACCCCAAGCAAGGACTGCCCAGCTGACTCAGTCAGAGCCCAGACTCATGGGCACAACGGACAGGGCTGCTTTCCAGACTGCTGCCTCGGGGTGGCCTGTCACCACGTGAAACAGCGTCAGAGAGCAGCGGGGGCATCCTGGTGGCTCACGTCCGCACCACATGATTGCAGGCGGACCCACCATCGGGACGAGCTCGCTGCTTCTCCGGTGCATGCTGGCACCTGTTGGACTTGCATCCCTCGGGCCGGGTCTTACATGAGGACCGCCGTGATTACTGAAGTTTTACATGCCACCCGGGGCCCGAGACAAGTCTGTCCCCAGACAAGAGCTACATGGACCCAACTGAGAGGTGGATAAAGCAGGATCACTGTCCTGGCCAGGCGACGGGCAGCACAACCCATGTGTGAGAGTGAGTCGTGGGCTGTGGGCAGTGGCTTCTGCAGGGACACGGGTCCGTCTGGTGGAGCCAGACCCTGGGGGCCTGGAGGGAAGCAGGAGCCACACAGGACCTGTGTCCCCATCAAGGTCACCAAGGTCTCGTGGGAGCTGAACCCGTCTCTTGCTTCTCATATGTCCATGGTTTTCTCTTCTGTTCTTGATATTTCATGAGGTCTTTTTGAAAGCTCCAGCCTACTTTTGGATATGCTGAAAGAAAGGGGAGCTTTGAAAGGGGAGTGCTGGGTTTCTGCGGGGATAGGTATCTGCTCCCATGTACACTGGTCACAAGAGCCGAAGTGTAGAAACGAGTTTCCATCCACAGACCACTGGAAACGAGAATGCAGTCTGTACTGCAGACTGTGTGTGTATCCAACACAGCCTCAAACAGTAACAGAGCTCCGACCCCTTCGACGGCGTGGATGACACAGAGGACACTGTGCTTAAGCGGTAAGCCAGATGCCACAGGACAAAGGCTGCAGGATTCCACTCGAACGGACAACTCAGAACAGGTGACTTCACGGAGGTTAGAGGGTGCGGGAGGGGAGTCAGCATCTGATGGAACGAGTTGCCGTCTGGGAAGATGAGAAGGTTCTGGAGATGATGGAGGGGATGGAATAAGTGACTTCACAGACAGGAAGTAGACAAGAGGTTACAGGGTCGGGGAGGGGAGTCAGTGTCTGACGGAATGAGATGCCGTCCGGGAAGATGAGAAGGTTCTGGAGATGATGGAGGTGATGACTAGACAATGTTGTGAATGTATGTAATGCCACTGAACTGGAGACTTTAAAATGGTTAAAAGGGTAATTTCTGTTATGTGTATTTAGCACAGTAAAAAAAAGAGAAATACGAGGAAGAATTTTACGGGGGCCAGAAAGAGGGTCATGTGCCCCAGCCCCCATTCTCCACACAGCTCCCCAACCACTGCTAAAACCAGACGTCTTGGTCTCATAGGCAAAGAATCCCTTCATAATTATGATAAAAGAACAATGAGAAAAACAGCAGACACGTCAGGAGCACTCGCTAACGCCACTCACTGTTCCGCACACAGGTATTAACACACTTGGTCACAACCCCGACCTTATGAAGAAGGGGCTAATTTTTACTTGTGTGTGTACATGACTCTATACTAGACACACACAGAGACACAACAGAGGCCGAACGCCTCGCCCAGAGTCACAGAGCCGGTAGGCTGGGGGGCTACTCAGCACCCGCAGCTGGTCCCAGCCGAGTGGGGGCCGCTGTGGCTGGGAGCCTCCCACAAATGGGGGCACAGTCCAAGCGGCTGCTGGCACAGGGAGCTGCTGCCCCACAGAAGCCAGGGCCCCGGGGGCGCAAGCCAGAGACCAGCACAGTCGGGCTCAGCAAAGGAACAGATGATGATGCAGCGATCATCTCAATCGGAAATGGACGGCAAAACCTCAAAACTTGTTCATTTTTATCTTTGCTACAATTCACAAGAAAAGACGTGCTGACCATTTTCCAGCAGCTTGAAGCAGAGAACCTCTCTAGGTGCTGCTCCCTGCAGGCACCTGACTTCCGCCGGGACCCTCGACTGGGGAGGACGCGGTGGGCTCCAAGCACCCCTCCCCGCCCTGCCTCGCAGGCCTGGCCTCTCTCAGAAGCCTGCCTCCAGCTTCATCCGGGTCCCACAGGGGCTGCTGCCCCCAGGAGGTGGCCAGGCGCACCCTGTGCCCCCTGCCCGAGCCAGTCGGGGCCTGGCATTCCCGGGTTGCAGCAAGGGCGCAGGAAGGGCCAGGCGACTGGTCTGTCTCCTCGCCACCCCTCCCCCACGGGCTGCAGGGACGGAGCCAGACCCACAGCACAGGGGGTGGTGGTTGCCGTGGACCAGTGGGAAGAATCCCAGACGAGACGTCCGCTCTTCCTCTGAATGTTGGCAGGAACCAGCACGTGCAGTGAGGCCCAACAGTGATGCCAGGGTGGAGCCACAGGGACCCCTCCAGCTGCTGTCTGCTGCTGCTCAGTCGCTTCAGTTGTGGCCGATTCTGCACAACCCCATGGACAGCAGGCCACCAGGCTCCCCCGTTCCTGGGATTCTCCAGGCAAGAACACTGGAGTGGGTTGCCATTTCCTTCTCCAATGCATGAAAGTGAAAAGTGAAAGTGAAGTCGCTCAGTCATGTCTGACTCTTGGCGACCCCATGGACTGCAGCCCACCAGGCTCCTCCGCCCATGGGATTTTCCAGGCAAGAGTACTGGAGTGGGGTGCCATCACCTTCTCCAGATATGTCACCATAAGTACACACAAATTTAGGCTTTGACGTTTTACATGTGGTGTGTAAAGAAAATTCTCAGAAAGTTAATACAAACACTTGAGACTGGAGCAATTGATTACAAGCATCACGGTGTGGAACTAACAGAGCAGAAGATATTAAGAAGAGGTAGCAAGAATACACAGAAGAACTGTACATAAAAGATCTCAATGACCCAGATAACCTCGATGGTGTGATCACTGACCCAGAGCCAGACATCTTGGAGTGTGAAGTCAAGGGGGCCTCGGGAAGCATCACGACAAACAAAGCTAGTGGAGATGTTCCAGCTGAGCTATTTCAAATCCTGGAAGATGATGCTGTGAAAGTGCTGCACTCAATATGCCAGCAAATTTGGAAAACTTAGCAGTGGCCACAGGACTGGAAAAGGTCAGTTTTCATTCCAATCCCAAAGAAAGGCAATGCCAAAGAACGCTCAAACTACCTCACAATTGTACTCATTTCTCATGCTAGCAAAATAATCCTCAAAATTCCCCAAGGCAGGCTTCAACAGTACATGAACTGTGAACTTCCAGATGTTCAAGCCGGATTTAGGAAAGGCAGAGGAACCAGAGGTCAAATTGCCAACATCCACTGGATCATAGAAAAAACAAGAGAGTTCCAGAAAAACATCTACTTCTGCTTCATTGACTACACTAACGCCTTGACTGTGTGGATCACAACAAACTGTGGAAAATTCTGAAAGAGATGGGACTACCAGACCACCTGCCCTGCCTCCTGAGAAGCCTGTATGCAGGTCAAGAGGCATCAGTTAGAACCGGACATGGAACAACAGACTGGCTCCAAATTGGGAAAGGAGTACGTCAAGGCTGTATATGTCACTACCTATTTAACTTATATGCAGAGTACATCATGTGAAATGGTTGGAGGAAGCACAAGCTCAAATCTAGATTGCCAGGAGAAATATCAATAACCTTGGATACTCAGATGACACCGCTCTTATGGCACAAAGTGAAGAGGAACTAAAGAGCCTCTTGATGAAAGCGAAAGAGGAGAGTGAAAAAGCTGGTTTAAAATCCAACATTCAAAAAGCAAGATCATAGCATCTGGTCCCATCACTTCGTGGCAAATAGTTGGGGAAACAGTGGAAACAGTGGCTGATTTTATTTTCTTGGGCTCAAAAATCACTGTAGATGGTGACTGCAGCCATGAAATTCAAAGACGCTTGCTCCTTGGAGAAAAGCTATGAGCAACCTAGACAGCATATTAAAAAGCAGAGACATTACTTTGCCAACAAAGGTCCGTCTAGTCAAGGCATGGTTTTTCCAGTGGTCATGTATGGATGTAAGAGTTGGACTATAAAGAAAGCTGAGCACCAAAGAATTGATGCTTTTGATTTGTGGTGTTGGAGAAGAGTCTTGAGAGTCCCTTGGACTGTAAGGAGATCCAACCAGTCCATCCTAAAGGAGATCAGTCCTGAATATTCACTGGAAGGACTAATGCTGAGGCTCCAATACTTTGGCCACCAGATGTAAAGAACTGACTTACTAGAAAAGACCCCAAAGCTAGGAAAGATTGAATGCAGGAAGAAAAGGGGACGACAGAAGATGAGATAGTTGGATGGCATCACCAACTCGATGGACATGAGTCTGAGCAAGCTCCACGAGTTGGTGATGGACAGGGAGGCCTGGTGTGCTGCAGTCCATGGGCTCACAGAGTCAGCCATGACAGCAACTGAACTGAACTGATCCTTAATGAGCATAGACTTCCTTTAAAACTGATTCCTAGCCCTTTGGGAGTCAGAACCGCCACTCTCCTCCTGGGCCCACAAGACTCTCCCTTCTGCCTCCAGAGAAGGAGTCCTCTGCACAGATCTTTTGCAATCAGGCCCTATTACCCTAAATTGGAGAGAGAAGGAGGGACTCTGGGGAAAGGTCCCCGGGATTGTAAGAGCCTAGTTTCCCAAGAAGTTGGAGCCAGAACCATTTATCAGATGTGCTAAGTCTCAGGTCAATGGCTTTAAGTCCTGGATCGTAAATAAAACAGCTACTCTACCAGAGTCCAGAGCTTCTGAAGGAAAAACAGTTCTGAAGTGCCTTCTGAAGGAGGGCACCTGGAGCACTGGAAACTGAGCATTTTAGTGAAATAGAGACAAGATCCACTGTCTAGCATGACACATTAATTACAATTTATGATTGCACATGAACTCTAGCCCATCGGAGAAGGCAATGGCGCCCCACTCCAGCACTCTTGCCTGGAAAATCCCATGGGCGGAGGAGCCTCGTGGGCTGCAGTCCATGGGGTCTCTAAGAATCGCACATGACTGAGCAACTTAACTTTGACTTTTCACTTCATGCATTGGAGAAGGAAATGGCAACCCACTCCAGTGTTCTTGCCTGGAGAATCCCAGGGACGGGGGAGCCTGGTGGGCTGCCGTCTATGGGGTCGCACAGAGTCGGACACGACTGAAGTGACTTAGCAGTAGTAGCAGCTAGCCCATGCCCCAGATAATTTCTCTCTTCCACAAGACCGATGTCTTTACTAGTAATGAGCTCTTTGAGGCAACTTGGTGTCGGAATTGCTTCATTTTGTGCCAGGGACACCGAGGCACAGAGGGCTGCCTGGCTCGTGTGTGCATGGTGCCAAGTCACGTCAGTCATTGTGAAGTGGAGTCCTTGCAACCCCACGGACCGCAGCCCGCCAGGCTCCTCTGTCCAGGGGATTCCCCCGGCAAGAATCCTGGCGTGGGCAGCCATGCCTTTCTCCAGGGGCTCTTCCCGACCCTGGGACTGGACCCACATCTCCTACGTCTCCCGCACTGGCATGTGGCTTCTTCACCACTAGCGCCAGCTGAGCGACCTTAGCATGAGAAGCCATAGCTCCCAGCCTGGTAACCTGCCCAGTGGCCCATGCTGTATAACTTAGCATGTTTCCTCCTGTGTCTCCATGTTCCTGAGCTGGCTGCTTGGAGCCACATGCACTGAAGATGTCCAAGTTACATTAAATGAAAACACAAGCGGCTGAATACATGCAGAGAACAAGTCCAGTCATGAGTGTTTTGGGGATCGCCATCTTAGCTGGTCCATTCTGAGCAATCTCTGGGCTTCTACTTGAAACACGGGACAAAGAGCAGGCCCCCTCTCTCCTGCTGGGTGTGAATAAGGCGTCATGGGGTCTTAGCGGTAGCCAGACAAGACAGAAGGAGACCCCCTCCAAAGCAGAAAGAAAGGGGGAGAGAAGGTGGGTCTTGGCGAGAGTCCCGAGCTCCCCAATCCGGCCTCTCACAAACGAGCCCCAGCTCCAGTTTCTCCAGCCACCAGACTAGACTTAGCTCCCTGCCTTTTGCTCTCCAGAAGGAGCCCGCCCGAGTCCCAGCACTGACACTGCTCACACAGCGGCAACTGTCTGGACGGGTCCGGAAGAGACTGTCACACGCTCCTGGTGATTCTTCGGATGTGAAAACTGCAGGGGCCCACGGGACTTTTGCTTTCTACTTCTCAGCCTTCTGCACAGTGTAAATTTTTATTTCTATAATACTGAGTAAATAAATGCCCCTGCCAGTCAGTGCAGGAGATGCAATAGGCAGGTTCGATCCCCAGTTGGGAAGATCTCCTGGAGAAGGAAATGGCAACCCACTCCAGTATTCTTGCCTGAGAATTCTACGCACAGAGAAGCCTGGCGGGCTACAGTCCATGGAGTTGCAAAGAGTGGACATGACTGAGTGTAAACGCACCCCTAAATGAATGAGAAGAATACTTCTAAGGAAAATTCACGCTTGAGGGTCAGGTCCCCTATAATCATCATGACAGTGACGAGCGCAGCTTCTCAGGGAAAGTGGCCTCTTTCTGAGGTCAGCTTGGACCTTTCCTGCATGTTTAGGATGAGATTGTATGAAGGGTACTTAAGGAATACTCATAAATCATAATCTAAGTCACAAGTTATAACATACTCGTGGACAATAGAATATACTACATACGACACATAATGACAACTCCCCCGATGACTGAAACCTCGTTGAATTCAGAGAACAGCTTCGATGGCTAATTTCAAACTGCATTGAAGTTCTCAAAGTTCTGGACTTGACTCTCAGCTATGACACTCAGGCAAATATCTAACTAGATCAATGAAACACGGATGAGAAAAAGGATAGCGTTTTATTCATATTTCAACAGAACGCTGAAGTATGAAAAATAATTCATATTTTAGCCAAATGCATTCTAAGAAAGACCTCAGGAAGTTGGCAGACTAGTTGGAATAGAGTTCTGAATTCACAGAGGGAAAATATGACTGAGAAAAACATGGAACGGTGGGGGGACTTCACTACAACAGCACAGATCTTGTCTCTCCACGTGAACACGAAGCACTCCCCCTAAGTAGGACTCGTGGGATTCCCAGGCCAGGCGCTCCTGCTCACGACGGAGCTGAACTTGCCTCCCCGGTCTGGCTCTGAGATTTCAGCACGGAACGTCCTGTGCAACCTCGGTGTTCTCAGCCACGCCCATGCAGAGGAGAGCCGGCCTCACCACGTTTTGCAACTCTGCTTTTGATGTACAGACACATTTGGGATGGTTCTTTCTTCTTGATGAGTTATGTAATGTCCTTGTCTGTCTCTGGTGACCTTTCGTTGTTGTTGTTCTAAAGTCTGCTTTATCTGATATTGGTACATCCACTCTTGCTTTCTTTTGATTAATATTTGCGTGGCATGCTTTTCCAGGCTTTAATTACTTTTAACCTACATACATCCTTATAGTCAAAGTGAAGTTCTTATATACAATATAGAGTTGGGTGTATATCTACTCCGTCAGCCTCTCTTAATTTCTGCATTTAGACCATTTCCATTTGGTATAATTTGGGTACATCATGGATTAAGTCTGGAACTGGGGTGTAGAAATGTCTTCTGTTGGTTTCCTCTCCATTTTTGTCTTCTTTTTCCTGACTTACTGATGTTTTCCAGAATTCCATTTAAATGTACCAGTACTGCTTTTTTTTGACCACACCACAGGGCCTATGGGATCCGAGTTCCCCACCCAGGGACTGAACCCAGGCCCTCAGCAGTGAAGCACCGAGTCCTGCCCAGTGGACTCCAGGGAGCTCCCTACCTAAACTATTCTAAGTGTATCACCTGACATCAATTTTTTTAGTGGTTGTATTACATTATATACAGAAGCCATCACACTCTATAGTGTTGACATGTGACTTGTTCGAGCGACCTGTAGAAACCTAACCTTGCTTATATTCTCCATTCACGACCGTTTCACATATTTTGTATATCTACAAAACTGGAGAATCACATCAAACATGGTTTTAATTTTTCTCCCAGTCATCACACGTGATTTGGAAAACTAAAAAGGAGCAGAGAGAGTGGGAGGCAGGCTCAAGAAGAAGGGATGTGTACACACGGCTGACTCATGCTGTGTTTACAGCAGAAACTAACGCAACATCGTGAAGCAATCATACTCCAATTAAAACGAATAAATAAAATGGAAAAAAGCTAGAAGGAAAGGAGAAGGAAACTCTGTGGCATTCACCCCTATTTTGACCCTTCTGTTGTTTCCTCTTCCTTCCTGATCCTCCCCAGTTTCCTTCTTTTATCCTTTCCTTTCTGTTTCAGGAAGTCTCTCTAGTTATTTTTTAGGGGGCAACGTATTGTCTTAGTTTCCCTTCATCTGAACATGTCGTAATTTCCCTGAAAGATGTTTGCTGGATATAGAATTCAGTATTGATGGCTTTTTTTTTTGTTTTTTGGACCATCATGGATTTTCGAGAAATTCACTTTCAGATTATTTTTCCCACATAGATCAGGTGTCATTTATCCCTCATTGCTTTCAAGATTTTTAATTTTTAGTTTTCAGGGTTTTATTTCAGACACACACAGACCATGCATCTTGGAATGGATTTCTCTGGGTTTATTCTGTTAGGGGTTTCCTCGGCCTCTTGAATCTGTAGGTTGGTGTATTTTGCCAAAATAGGAAATGTTTGAGCCATGTCTCTTTGAGTACTTCTTCAGGCCCGTCTTCTTCCTCCTTTCCTTCTGGAACTTCAAAGGCACAGCTGTTAGATCTTCCAGGATCACCTTCCGGGGGTCCCAGGGCCCTGCACATTCTTTCGGTCCATTCTGTCTACTTTCCAGACTGAGGAATCTGTCTCCTTCTAGCTCCAAGTTTACAGACTCTTTTCTTGGTCTTCTCCATTCCTACTCGGCCCATCCGCTGATTTTTTATCATTACATTCTGCAGTTCTAAGCTTCTCACTTGGTTCTGTGTGCCTTCTACATTTTGCTGAGACCGTCTATGCTCTCAGTTGTTTCGAGCACGTTTCTGCTGCTTACGGAACCACTGTATGGCGGCTGAGTCACACCCACCGCAGATGATGGCGACATTTGCGTTATTTCGGTTGTGCTGATTGTCCTTTGTCATTCAAGTTGATATTTTCCTGGTTCTTGGCATGATTCATGATTTTTTACTGTGTCCTGGACATTTTGCGTGTTATGTTGTGAGTGTCTGGATCTTTCTTCACTCCTCTGTTTGCAGGAAGCCTCCCCTGCTGCTGGTGAGGGACTGAGGATGTACCCTTCTTACACCAGGTGCCACACTCAGCCTCCACTGGCCCCTCCAGTGTAGGGGAGACCTCGACACCGCTGAGCCGGGGTGGGGGTGGAGGCTCCCAGCTAGACCTCCATGGGGGGCTTCCCCAGTGGCTCATGGTATAGAAACTATCTGCAATGCAGGAGATGTGGGTTCAATTTCTGGGTCGGGAGAAGAATCTTGGATCTGGAAATGGCAACCCACTCCAGTATTCTTGCCTGGAGAATTCCATGGACAGAGGAGCCTGGTGGACTACAGTCCACAGGGTCCCAGAGAGTCAGACATGACTGAGCACTCACTCACTCAGACCCCCACGGATCCTCCCTGGCCAGACAGAGGGGGACACCCTAGTACTGATTCTTGTGTGGCTCCTGTTAATGCTGCAGGGAGACAGGCTTATTACCACTGGGTGTAGGTCCTGGCTCCCCACTCAGCCTTCTCTGACTCCCCCAGTTGGGAAGGATGCCATCTCGTAACAACTGAGCCAGAGTGAAAGCCCAGGCTGTCTAGTGAGCCTTTGTTACAGGATAGAAGTGGAACCATGGTTTCTCTAGGGTATTTGGTAGGAGAATGATTATTACCTGAAAGTTTTCTGTCTAGCTAAGCTGTGCTTTTCTTGGTCGTTTGCCTAAAGAGGATTTTATCAAGGTTTGTTTTTGGACAGGTATCTGTTCTCATTGGTATCCCCAGGTCGTCATCTTCTCCAGCACCCATTCCAGGGCATATGAGGCAAAAGGAAAACCCAGAGAACTCACTGCCATGCCGCTTCCCAGCCCCCAGGGTCCCTGCATGGTCTGCTTTTTCCCCTCCACCTTTCACACTCGTCCCACCTGTTTTATAAATAACATTCAGGGTTTTTAGTTATACTTATTGGGAGGAACAGAGAAAAGTGTAACTACTCCATCTTGTCCACATCCACTGTTCATTTCCTCACTTAAAAAAAATTGTTTTATCGTTTATACGTTATCTCCCTAAACTTTATGTCATATAATTTTCCTGTCTTTCCAAGAGTTATCATATTGTGACTTGCCTTTTCAACTCAATCTAATGATTCTAAGATTCATCCATGCTGCTGCATTGGGCAATGGTCCCCTCATTTCCTGCTCTGTAATGTTCCATCCTGTAATATTACAGTAATATTACTGCTGTGTAATGTTCCATCCTGAAAAGCATACAGTTTACTATGCATTTCCTGTTGATGGACATTTGGGTTACTTATGGGTTTTTGTGGTTGTGAGCAATGCCACCATCTACTTTCTTATACAAGGTCTCTGCTGCACAGAGGCAAGAATGTCTCAGGAGTGGAATTGCTATGGATAATGAAATTCAATATTTTTCACAGTTCAGTTCAGTTCAGTTCAGTCGCTCAGTCATGTCCGACTCTTTGCGACCCCATGGACTGCAGCACACCAGGCTTCCCTGTGTATCACCAACTCCTGGACCTTACTCAAACTCATGTCCATTGAGCTGGTGATGCCATCCAACTATCTCATCCTCTGTCGTCCCCTTCTCCTCCTACCCCCAATCCCTCCCAGCATCAGGGTCTTTTCCAGTGAGTCAACTCTTCGCATGAGGTGGCCAAAGTATTGGAGTTTCAGCTTCAGCATCAGTCCTTCCAGTGAATATTCAGGACTGATTTTCTTTAGGATGGACGGGTTGGATCTCCTTGCAGTCCAAGGGACTCTCGAGAGTCTTCTCCAACACCACAGTTCAAAAGCATCCATTCTTTGGCACTCAGCTTTCTTTATAGTCCAACTCTCACATCCATACACGACTACTGGAAAATGCATAGCTTTGACTAGATGGACCTTTGTTGGCAAAGTAATGTCTCGCTTTTTAATATGCTGTCTGGGTTGGTCGTTTGTAAAGAAAATGTTATTTAAAGCTTTCCTCTGGCCATTAAGTATCGCTCACTTGGACTCTGGCATCTACTCTAGAGCTCTTTCATCTCTCTGCTCTGTCTTCCATGGTACCAACTATTTCCTAAGGCAAACTATTTTCCTCCAGGGCCCCAAGGCGACAGCCAAAACCTTCCCAGGGCTAAACGGCCTTCCTCATTCCGATCCAGAAGAAAAGGGAGAGGTTCAGCTCCAGCGCCCCCAGGACTGTGGATGTCACAAACATTTAACTTCAGTAACTCACCATGTGGGCGGCTTTGGGACAAGGCCCAGGGAGGAACAAAGCTGCAGTAAGGTTGTGGTTGCTGGATAGCCACCTGGCTCCACGCACCAGTCAGGGGGCTTTGCAGTCTGGCCACCCGAGCCCAGTGGTTCGAACTCACCCTCGGTCAGTACTAGCAGACTTCGGAAACAAACTTACGGTTGCCAGGGCAAGGGGTGGTTGGGGAGTTTGGGAAGGTCATGCACACTGTGCTGTGCTCAGAATGGGTAACCAACAAGGCCCTACTGAACAGCACACGGAACTCTGCTCCAGGCTATGTGCCTGCCCAGAAGGGAGGGGAGTTTAGGGGAGAATGGATACATGCATATGTCTGGCTGTTCACTAACTACTACAATAGTGTTAACTGGCTGTATCCCAATACAAAATAAAATAAAAAGTTTAAAGTCTGAAAAAAAAAACCCTGCAGACAGTGTTGATAGGGACAAAG
The DNA here is from genome assembly GCF_003369695.1 of Bos indicus x Bos taurus. Classification (NCBI taxonomy): domain Eukaryota; kingdom Metazoa; phylum Chordata; class Mammalia; order Artiodactyla; family Bovidae; genus Bos; species Bos indicus x Bos taurus. The sequence goes on from NC_040097.1 coordinate 1,102,312, forward strand.
TTTGTAATTAAACAGTTAATCCCACTAGCAGATTGTAAGCAGAAATAACACAGGAGACCCCTGTAAGTTACTGATTACTCGAAAAAGCAGGCTTGTTAAACCACAGAAACAGGCAGGCCGCTTGGTAACAAAACCACGGGACAGAAGCATGAAACACGCCCCCAGAGAACAACACGGTCCTGGCGTGAGACCTACGTCCTGCCCCGGGAGCTCAGTAGGTTCATGATCCCTAGGACACGCCCTCTGAACACATCAAAGAAACAGTAATTTATGGAAAGGTCACATTTCCAAGTAAAGACCCTCATCGTACTGAGACCTGAAATAATATTTCCACTGTTCCGTGATGGTCCTGGCTTGACCGAGTAGGGACTAGAAAACTCCGCCACCCAACCTGGAGGAGGAGCTGAGGATGGAGATGTGACTTTCTTCCGAAAATGAGGAAGAAAGTGGACCCCTCCCTCTCCCCGCTTTCCCTCTGATTATAAAACCGTAGCCCACTAAGTTCTCGGGGTGGCATCCTCTGGCCCCTGCTTGCAAGCCTCGAGTGTGCCTGTGCGTTCAGTCTCTCTGTCGTGTCCAGCTCTTTGCAACCTCATGGACTGCAGCCCACCAGGCTCCTCTGTCTGTGGGATTTCCCAGGCAAGAGTACTAGAGTGGGTTTGCCATTTGCTTCTCCAGGGGATCTTCCTGACCCGGGGATGGGACCTGCATTGGCAGGTGGATTCTTTACCATTATGCGGTGGGCCGGGAGTCAAAATCTGGCCCACACCCAACACTCGAGGGATGATCAAAGTCAGACCTCACCATGCAGGGAGTTTAGGCACAAGCCGGGTAACAGAAAGGTCCTTTAGCAAGGGAAGCGAGGATGAGCGTTTTACTGAGTCACGGCAAGGAGAGAGGAGCGTGGCACCTGCCTTTTCTCTGGAAACACCTGAGTCGCTCTTACTGGAACCACCAAGGCTGCTGGTTGAGGATGCAGGTTCCTGAGTATGGTGACCGTGGGGTGTGTCCCGTCATGCATCCCCTCTTCCTTTCTCATTGCAATGCACACTCCATCTCTCAGCACAAGACTGCCCAGGACAGAAAACTAATTTTCCTATCCTTCAGACAGAAAGATACAGCTGCATATCAAAATAGGTGCCTCTATTTTGGCAATCAGATGTAAATGGAGGTGTCATGCTGCAGCTTCCAGGAAACTTTCTCATATGTGACTCATGTTTGCCCTTTGCCTCTTTTTCCCTTCCTCCTGGCTGGAAAGCCAACATAATGGCTGGAGCTCCAGCAGCCATCGTAGACCATGAGGTGATCTTGCAAACGGAAGCCTATCACAGCTGAACTAGGTTAAACATAACAGGGCCCTTGGTGCAGAATATTCTACCAGCTCTGCACTGCCCACATTCAAACTTCTTGCACATGAAACACATTTCTATCTTACATAAACCACTGCTACTTCTGCTGCTTAATCACACCTCATCCTAATACAACAGGTGTTTACTGAACCTACATGTCTTGGTGGGGCCAAGGAAGTGGCATTTTAAGCTGCATGCTGCCAGCCTGAATGAACCACCATAATCAATACTGACCTTCCACTCCCTCATTTGTTAAAAAGATATTGGACGATGATCCAGCAATCCCACTACTGGGCGCTTACTCTGAGAAAACTGTAATTCAAAAGGACACATGGACCCTCAATGTCCATCGCAGCACTGTTCACAGCAGCCAGGACTTGGAAGCAACCTAAATGTCCATCAACAGATGAATGGGTAAAGAAGGTGTGGCACACACACAAGCACACACACACACACACACACACTGGACTATTACTCAGCCATAAAAAGGGAATGGAACTGACTCACTTGCAGAGACGCAGATGGACCTAGAGTCTGTCATAGAGTGAAGTAAAGTCAGAAAGAAAAAGACAAATCCTGCTTATTTATGCATACATTTGGAATCTAGAAAACTGGTACCAGTGAACCCATTTTCAGGGCAGGAATAGAGATGCAGACGTAGAGAAGAGACGTGGGCCCAGCTGGGGGAGGAGAGAGTGGGATGGGCTGAGAGAGTGGCGGTGACGTATGGAAACCACTGCGGGTAAAAATAGCAGCTAGTGGGGAGCTGCTGGCAGCACCGGAAGCCCAGCTTGGCGCCCGGTGCCGGCCTAGAAGCGGGGACAGGGATGGGGTGGGGGAGACCCAGAAGGAGGGGGCACACACGCAGCTGATCCCTCTCGACGCAGCAGGAACCAACACAGTGCTGTCAGACACTTACACTCCAAGAAAGACAATGCACTGGACGAGCACCTCTGATACACCGGGCAGGCTTCAGGCTTCCGGGTATCAGACTGAATGAAAGCAACTCTCAGCCTCAGGAGGCAATTCACCTCTACTTACTCTGACTCCCAGCTTGCCAGACAGCTCTGGGTGCCTAGTTCCGTTTTTTCAGGGGTCTTGAGACCAGAAACAGGGTGTCACTCACTGGGAAGGCGTAGACCCCGTTGGAGATTACTGAGGTACATACCAGCCTCTGAGGAATTCGATTCCTGCAGATTGACCCAGGCAACCGTGAGCACCTTGATTAACATGCGTTCACAGAGCCTTCAGAGCTGAAGGGCAGCCCCACCAGGGCGTCAAAACATCTCCATCACACGCTGACCTCGATCCAACTTCAGGGGACATGACGATGAACACTCAAACTGCAGGGAAAATTGACCAGTACTGGGCCCCTGCCTTAGAAAGCGCGTTTATTGATGCTTATGTTAAATGTTCAGGTTATTGCTTTCTTTTCTTGTGATTTGAACAGGTCTTTTACTTTTAGTTTTTTAAAACTTTTTACTTTGTATTGGGATATAGCTGATTAACAAGCAATATTGTGACAGTTCCAGGTGAACAGCAAATGGGTGCAACTATATATATATAATTAATTAATAATATACCAATATATTAAATATATATAAGTATTAAATATATTTATATTTTATATAAACATATAGTTGTATACATAATATAATATAATATGTATAATATAATAAACAATATATAAATTATATTATAATATAATATAAATATATAATTTATTTATATGTATATAATAATTTATTTATATATAATAATATTTAAGTATATATTTATATAAATATAAATATATAAGTATGTAATAATACATAATGTATAAATTATATAATTATTAATATATTAATATATTGTTAATATATTGATATATAAACAATAATTTATAAAACATTATATATAAATCATAGAATTATATATAATAATAATTAATATGCTAATATATAATATACGAATTATATAATGTATTGGTATAATATGTTATATGTTAATAATACATTATGAATATATGATTATATATAATTTATTTATATAAATAATAATTTATAAAATGTAAATATATATCTATACATAAATATATAAATATATATAAACACATATATGTAACCCCAGGGATGGAACCCAGATCTCCTGCATTCCAGGCAGATTCTTTGCTGTCTGGGCTGCCAGGGAAGCCCACATGTATCCGTTCTCACCTAAACCTCCCTCCCGTCCAGACTGCCACACACCATAACCAGAGTCTCCTGTGCTATACACTAGGCCCTTGTAGGCTGTCCGTTTTAAATACGGCAGTGTGTACGTGTCCATCCGGACACCCCCCGCAACGATCCCTCTCCCCTCTTTCGCCCCAGCAACAGGAAGGTCGCTGGATAAGTCTGGGAGTCTGTTTCTTCAGGTTTTCGCTTTCACTGCCTCGGTTCAGTACTGACCTGAATGCGGCCACTGTAAGGACGGGGGGACAGTCTCAGAGGAAGCAGGGCTAACGGCTTCCTTTGGGATTGGGGGCAGCAGGTCTTCCATGGCTCTTATCAGCTGCAGCACCTGTCCTAGGAGCTTTTAGGGCATTTGCCTCATAACAGCTCCAAGAGACGGAACCTACTGTCTGTATCCTACCTTAAACCTACCTCTTTATCCATGTCGCAGATAAAGAGATTAGATTATACGGTTTGTAGCCCCTGGTCTTTTTCTACCTCTTTCTAAACGATTTATACCACACGTCAAGGAGAAATCCCGTGTTAACAGTTGGCAGTTAATTTTTAGACTAAACTACTCTGTAGCATGCTTTTGTGAAAAAGGAAGAGGAAATCAAAAAGTGCCTAGAGATAAACGAAAACACAATTCAAGGCCTTTCAGACGTAGCAAAAGCAGTTCTAGGAGGGAAGTTTTTAGCAATACAAATTTACTTCAGGAAACAAGAGAAATTTCAAAGGAACAGCCTAACCTTACACCTAAAGCAGCTAGAGAATGCAGAACAAACAAAACTCAAAGTTAGTAGAAGGAAAAAAGTCATGAAGAGGAGAGCAGAAATAAATGAACTGGAGATGAAGAAAACGCTAGAAAAGATCAATGAAACTAAAAGCTGGTTCTTTGAAACGCAAACAAATTGATAAACCTTTAGCCAGACTCATCAAGAAAAGGGGAAGTGGCTCAAATAATAAAAATTAGAAACCGAAAAGGAGAACTGATGAGGGACAGCTCAGAAATACAAAGGATCAGAGGCTGCTACAGGCAACTATGTGCCCATAGAACGGACAGCCTGGAGGAAATGGACAAACTCTTAAAGGTGCCATCTTCCCAGACTGAACCAGGAGGAAACAGAAAATATGAACACACCAGTTACAAGTACTGAAATTAAAACTATGGTTTAAGAACCTCCGACAAACAAAAGTCCAAGGCCAGATGGCCTCACAGGTGAATTCTATCAAGCACTTAGAGAAGAGAGAACACCTATCCTTCTGAAACTCTTCAGAAGTTGCCGAGGAAGGAAAACTCCCAAACTCATTCTTTCAGACCACCATCACCCGGATACAAAAACCATACAAAGATACCACAAAAAAGAAAATTACAGGCCAATATATCACTGATGAACACAGATGCAAAAATCCTCAACAAAATACTAACAATTCAACAGTATTCAACGTATTCAACAGTACGGTAAAAGGATCGTACACCAGGACTGAGTGGGATTTATCCTGGCATGCAAGGATTTTTCCATATACGTAAATCAACCAATGTGATATGACACACCACATCAACAAATGGAAGAATAAAAACTGTACGATTATCTCAATAGATGCAGAAAAAACTTTTGACAAAATGCAATACCCGTCTATGATAAAATCTCCAGAAATTTGGCATAGGGTAACCTACCTCAGGAGAAGGCAACGGCACCCCACTCCAGTACTCCTGCCTGGAGAATCCCATGGACGGAGGAGCCTGGTGGGCTGCAGTCCATGGGGTCGCTGAGAGTCGGACACGGCTGAGCGACTTCACTTTCACTTTTCACTTTCATGCATTGGAGAAGGAAATGGCAACCCACTCCAGTGTTCTTGCCTGGAGAATCCCAGGGATGGGGGAGCCTAGTGGGCTGCCGTCTATGGGGTTGCACAGAGTCGAACACGACTGAAGCGACTTAGTAGCAACCTACCTCAACATAATAAACATCGTATATGACAAACACACAGCAAATATTATCCTCAATTAGAAAACTGGACAGCCACATGTAAAAAAAAAAAAAGAAAGTAGAACTTGTTTTTTGGCTTGGCCATGCCACGTGTAGTCCCCTGATCAGGGGTGGAGTCTGTGCCTCTGCAGTGCGAGTGTGGTGTCCTGAACGCTGGACAGCTGTCAGCCTCCCCAGATTAGAACGTTCTCTAACACCGTACACGAAAATGAACTCAACATGGATTAGAGGCCTAATACAAGACGGACACTACAAAGTCTTGGAGGAAGACACAGGTAGAGTGGTCTTTCACTGAGTCACAGCAGCATCTTTCTGGATGCATTCCCTTGTGGCTCAGCTGGTAAAGAATCCGCCTGCAATGAGGGAGGCCTGGGTTCAATCCTTGGGTTGGGAAGATTCCCCTGGAGAAGGGCAAGGCTACCCACTCCAGCATTCTGGCCTGGAGAATCCACGGGGTCGCAGAGTTGGACACGACGGAGCGACTTTGACTTCACTTCTACAGTAACGAAAATAAAAACAAAAGGAAACAAATTCGGCCTGCTGCTGCTGCTGCTAAGTCGCTTCAGTTGTGTCTGACTCTGTGTGACCCCATAGACGGCAGCCCACCAGGCCCCGCTGTCCCTGGGATTCTCCAGGCAAGAACACTGGAGTGGGTTGCCATCTCCTTCTCCAATGCATGAAAGTGAAAAAATAAAGTGAAGTCGCTCAGTAGTGTCCGACTCTTCTCAACCCCATGGACTGCAGCCCACCAGGCCCCTCCGTCCATGGGATTTTCCAGGAAAGAGTACTGGAGTGGGGTGCCATTGCCTTCTCCTAATTAAACTTAAAAGCCTTTGCAAGCAAAGGACACCATAAATAAAAAGGTAACCCCACAAAATGGGAGAAATTACTTGCAAAGTAACCAACAAGGGATTGATTTCCAAAATATAAAACAGCTCAAGCAGCTCAGTATCAAAGCAAACAAAGAAAACCCACAAACAACCCAATCAAGACTGGGCGGAAGATCTAAATAGACTTTTCTCCAAAGAAGACACGCAGATGGCCGAAAAGCACATGAAAAGATGCTATACTTTACTAATTACCAGAGAAATTAAAATTAAATTAATTGCAAATTAAAACTGCAATAAGGTATCACCTCACACTGGTCAGAATGGCCATCATTAAAAAGTCTAGAAGCAATAAATGCTGGAGAGGGTTTGGAGAAAAGGGAACCCTCCTAGACTGTTGGTGGGAATAGAAATTGATTTAGCCACTATGGAGAACAGTATGCAGCTTCCTTAAAACAAGAAAAAAAAACTAACTGAAAATAGAGCTACCGTACAATCCAGCAATCCCGCTCCTGGACATACATCCAGAGGAAACCATAGTTCAAAACAGACACACGCCCCCCAGTGCTCGCTGCAGCTCTTCTTACAGCACCCAGGACATGGAAGCCACCTAAGTGCCCAGCAACAGAGGAACAGATAAGGCAGACGCGGTGTGTACACACACATACGCACACACACACACACACCACACACAGTGGAACATCTCTCTGCCATAAACAAGAATGAAATCGTGCCATTTGCAGCAACACGGGGGTACCTAGAGATTATCATACGAAGGGAAGGAAGTCAGAGACAAATACATGCCATCACGTGTGTGTGGGATCTAAAAGTATGACACAAGGAGTGCGTTTGAGTCAGTGCTAATGAGGTGCATCAGCCTACAGCCTATTATACACAGTGGATGAATCAGAAAGGGAAACAAATGCCGCATCCTAACCCATACATGTGGAATCCAGAAAGACGGTCCTGATGAAGCTCTCTGCAGGCAGCAGCAGAGACACAGACGCAGAGAACAGACTTACGGACACGGAAGGGAGGCAGGAAGAAGGAGAGGGTGGGACGGACGGAGAGAGTAACGGAAACTTACGCGATTCATGTGTGCACCAGACAGGCGGTGGGAATCTGCTGTGTGGCTCAGGGAACCCCAGCGGGGGCTCTGCAGCAACTCAGAGCGCTGGGATGGGGCGGGAGGCGGGAGGGACGCTCAAGAGGGCGAGCTTGTACGCATACCTGTGGGCAATCCATGTTGACGTGTGGCGGAAACCAACACAGTATTGTAATCATCCTTCAACTAAAAATAAATTTTTTTTAAAAGATGATACAAATGAGCTTATTTATAAAACAGAGACAGACTCACAGACTTAGAAAATAAAGTTATGGTGACCAAAGGGGAAAGGTGGTGGGGAAGAATAAATTAGGAGGTCGGGATTAACACACACACACTGTCATATATGAACTGGTTAATCAACAAGGACCTGTGACATAGCACAGGGAACTCTACTCAATATTCTGTAATAACCAAACGGGAAAAAAAATCGGAAAAAGAGAAGACAGGTGTATACGTGTGACCGAACGTTCTGTATGCGCCTGCCACTAACACAGCATTGTAAATCACCTACGAGAAAAAGTGTCAGTCGCTTAGTCATGTCCACTCTCTGCAACTTCATGGACTGTAGCTCAGCAGGCTCCTCTGTCCATGGGATTCTCCAGGCAAGAATACTGGAGTGTGTTGCCATGCCCTTCTCCAGGGGATCTCCCTCACCTAGGGATCAAATTCAGGTCTCCTGAATTGCTGGCAGACTCTTTACCATCTGAGCCACTAGGGAAGCCCAAATGAACTATCAGTTCAGTTCAGTCGCTCAGTCGTGTCCGACTCTTTGCGACCCCATGAATCGCAGCACGCCAGGCCTCCCTGTCCATCACCAACTCCCGGACTTGATTCAGACTCACGTTCATCGAGTTGGTGATGCCATCCAGCCATCTCGTCCTCTGTTGTCCCCTTCTCCTCCTGCCCCCAGTCCCTCCCAGCATCAGAGTCTTTTCCAATGAGTCAAATCTTCGCATGAGGTGGTCAAAGGACTGGAGTTTCAGCCTTAGCATCATTCCTTCCAATGAACACCCAGGACTGATCTCCTTTAGAATGGACTGGTTGGATCTCCTTGAAGTCCAAATGAACTATACCCCAATATAAAATAAAAAATAAAAACAATTACAAGCAAAACAATTTTCTTATTTTTTAATTAAAACATTAAAGAAAAAGAGCTAAGTGTGTGAAATTGAGGCTGTCTTTGGGGACTGAGATAACTGGGATCCAGGCCCTTGTTTCGTAGTTTCTATATCCCTTTCAGAGTCTGGGCTAGGGCTCTAGCAACTTGAGTTTTCAGGAGAACTTAGGAAAACAGGATCCCAGTCATCTAAATGGTCTGAGGCAGCCCTCCTTCTGGGGATCTGGCCTGTTTTATGTTTATAAACTATGGACATTCTCCCACCCACCCACCCACAGGCCTTTAACTAAGTCGGCCAAACAAACTAAAGGTAATCCAGGATTACAAGGGCCATCGTGGGGAACTTTTGATCTCCCCAGACTTGCTTTTCTTAAGATTAAATTGAAGGACTCAAAAATTAAATAACGTGAATGGGGTATTTTTTTTCACTGGTATCTGGAGTCTTCCAAATGTGCACAAAACTCTAAAATGGCCTCTTTGCAAGATTCTGTTACTAAATTGGCCCAAATAACTGAAAAACTAGAAGAGAGGGCTTCCCTGGTGGCTTCGTGGTAAAGAACCTGCCTGCAGTACAGGAGACGCAGGTTCGATCCCTGGTCCGGGAAGACCCACGTGCCACGGAGCAGCTAAGCCCGAGCGCCACGACTGAGCCTGCACCCTGCAGCCTGTGTTTTGCAACAAGAAGTCCGCACCCCACAACTGAAGCATAGCTCCCATTTACTGCAACTAGAGCAAAGCCCACACAGCAGTGAAGACCCAGCACAACCAGTAATAAACACACACATGGACAAAATTATTAAAAAACTAGAAAAGAGCAAGATGCCTTTTGAGCCCCCATGCCCCTTGTGTTCCTTCCCCCCAGTCCTTTGTCCCGGGCGCCAGCCTTTGTGTCTTCCTCTTGTCCCAGACTCCACCAGACGGCCACCAGTCCAGCCCGACACCAGCCTCCTGCGCCCCCTGCCCTGCACCCCGTCTGAGCCCACCCTCGCTCTCTGCCCTTCTGAACGCATAGAACCTGCCGTTTTAGGGTTAGACCATCTGAATTCCCAAATGAACCTCTGTTCTCTATATTTGCACTAAGACTGCATTGCAAGCTGTTGTTAGTTTGTTTTCTTTAAAGTTTTAAGGTCACGTTTATTGAAGTAGAATTTACATTCCCTAAAAGTCTCCGTGAAGTTTGACAAACGCAATCATCACCATAATCTCAGTGTAGAACAGCTCTGTAGTTCAGTTCAGTTCAGTCGCTCAGTTGTGTCTGACTCTTTGTGACTCCATGGACCACACCACGTCAGGCCTCCCTGTCCATCACCAACTCCCAGAGCTTACTCAAACTCATGCCCATCGAGTTGGTGATGCCATCCAACCCTCTCATCCTCTGTCATCCCCTTCTCCTCCTGCCCTCAATCTTTCCCAGCATCAGGGTCTTTTCCAGTGAGTCAGTTCTTCCCATCAGGTGGCCAAAGTATTGGAGTTTCAGCTTCAGCATCAGTCCTTCCAGTGAATATGCAGGACTGATTTCCTCTGTAGCCCCCGTACCTAAAACCCTATGCAAAAAACTCCCCCCTGAACCTTAGGAATTCACTGATGTGTTTTCTGTCAGAGGGGACAAACTTAATCACCAAAACGATCTATTATAGAAAAAACTGTAAGCATCACAACGGAAGTTTTTCAAAGGATTCTTGGAAACATACAATCTTTAGTCAAAAGAACGGGATTTAAAAATAACCTTTTTAAAGTAAATCAGCTGACAAAGTTGTCTTAAAGATAGTTGTACAATAGCTAGTCTAGTTACTGTGTCGAGCTTCAGGCTGGGGTGGTTGGCAGAAAGACTACTTTACATAACGGACTGGAACTCTGCAGGGGCAGATACATGCTCTTACAGTGAGTGGTACCCCTCCTGCCGCCATGAAAAGGACAAAGAAAGCAAAAGCCTCTGTTCTGTGCATATCAACCCTCACGTGTTCAACTCCACTTTATCTCCCTGAAAAGCTTCTTTCAAGCATCAGCCCTGAAGTCTCTCAGCCTCTTGAACTGGACCGAGCCGAGCCACACGCTGTGGCCAGAAGCACGAGCTGTGGTTCAGGATTTTCCAAAAGCACCGGAAGACCCCACAGATGCACTGATGAATTTAAGGGGGTCACTCAGACCCACTCGCCGGGCTTTTCAGATTTGTATCAGTTGATTCACGCGCTTGTGGGTGAAAGTCAGGCTCAGCGACGGATGGAGTTGGCTCAGTGGCAACACCCCAAAAGGGATTTAGAGACACAAGCCTTGTCTGGGGGGAGGTGTGGAAACCCCGGCAGAGAGCTCCACCGGCAGTCACAACAGCCTTTCCCGAGCCTGTGGCCTGGGACAAAATTCCAGCTTGTGTGCAGAGGTGTGATGAGTCAGTCCGTGACGATCACAATTGGCTTCGAATCTTGCAAACCCCAGTCTCTCTATGGAGGCTTTGAATTCTGTGTTTACATGCCGAACAGGCACCTTCTCCTCCTGGTGAAAAGGACGAAAAGGGAACAGGAGGCTCGTCCACCCCACGTGGCAGCTCAGCTCACTCGCACCTTCGATGGTTCAGCATTAACCAAGAAGAGTCATAAAAATCCCAATTTTCAGGACTTCCCTGGTGATCCGGTAGCTAAGACTTCGCACGCCCGATGTGAGGGGCCTGGGTTTGACCCCTGGTCAGGGAACTAGATCCCGCAGGACATAACAAAGACCGGCATGGCCAAACAAAGAAACGGATTTTTTTTTTTTTTTTTTTGTCAAATCCTCAGTTTTCAGCTGCAACAAGTGGAGGCCCCTGAACAAAATCAAAGCCTCTTTGGTCTCTGCCATTACGTGCAAGAGGCCAGGATGTTGGAGGAGAAAGTGTTATAAGCCTCAGGGCTCCAGGCTGCCTGAACCCCAGGGAGCCGTAGGGGCTGGTCCAAGCCCTCTCCTGAATCAGCCCTGGAAGCCCCTCTCCAGGGCAGGAGAAAGAAACCCAACGGCCAGACTTCCGTGGAGGCAGCGTGGATAAGAATCCAGCTGCTAATGCAGGGGACGTGGGTTTGATCCCTGGTCCTGGAAGATGCAACGTGCCTTGGAGCAACCGAGCCTGTGCGTCCTAGGGCCCCGGCTCTTCGACAAGAAGGAGCCCCCACTCACCACAACCAGAGAAAGCCCGCAGGCAGCAACAGAGACCCAGGGCGGCCGGAAATTAACTCATTAAAGGAAAGAAACCCAGTGGCTGAGCGTGGCGATTCGTCCAGAACCTCCAGGTGGTGAGTAACGCTGCCCTTGCTCAGCACCCAGCGGGTCCTGGTCCTCTGGCGTTTCGGGCGTCCACCCCAGGAGGAAGCAAATCCTGCTGAGTCACCAATGCAGGCACTGCCTTCTCTTGTGCTCTGGGTAACGAGCTGGCCGGCACCGCTTGCCGCCTCTTGGGAGGGAACACGGTCCCCCTGGGAAGTGTTTCTGTCTTTTCCTGAAATCCCATCTTACTTGTCACAGGTCCTGAAGGCTGATCCGGATGATAAAACGTTTCCTAGAGCTTCTACTTAACCCGCTCCAGTGCTCTTGCCTGGAGAGTCCCAGGGACGGGGGAGCTTGGTGGGCTGTCATCTAAGGGGTCACACGGAGTCGGACACGACTGAGGTGACTTAGCAGCAGCAGAGCTTCTACTTAGATAGCTCACTTTTCATTCCCTCTCCCAGGTCCCCTCACAGGAAGGCGGCATCCATTGACCAAGACGCTAGCCCTAAAAGAGTGCGAGGCCACCAAGGAGACACTTCAGCCTGTCCAAAGCCAGGCTCAGTGTTTGGGTCACCTCATACCGGGATAAGGGCTGGTATAAGGCTTCCCTGGTGGCTCAGAAGGTAAAGCATCTGCCTGCAATGCGGGAGACCCGCCTTTGATCCCTGGGTCGGGAAGATCCCCTGGAGAAGGAAACGGCAACCCACTCCAGTATTCTTGCCTGGAGAATCCCATGGACAGAGGAGCCTGGTAGGCTATACAGTTCATGGGGTAGCAAAGAATCAGACACGACTGAGCGACTTCACTTTATACCAGGATAAGAGCTCCACCTAGATCAGAAAGACTTCATGGCACCCTGAGCTTTCTGAAACCTCCAAATAAACCTCATAGTTAGGAAGTTTGCTGGGCGGGGCATGGGGGGCGCGGAGGCGGGCTGTTGTTGGAACTGGATTCCAGATTTTTCTCTCATGGCCAAGGCCCCTCATGTTTCACTAAAAAAAATGACCCACTCAATTCTATGGGGAGAACAGGAGGACATAGTCTTTAAAGCCTTGAAGGAAAGTGTAATGAGCCCTTCTGCCCTTGGGCCTCCCAGGGATCAATGTCTTTTTTTCCTTTCTGTGAGTAGGAAAGAAGGGAGTGCTCTTGGGGTTCTCCCTCCAAAGCGCAGGTCTCCCCATCAGCCCACGGGGTACCGAAACCAGACCTTGTCACCCAAGAGTGCCCTTCCTGCCTTAAAGCCATCCCCCCCGCCAGCTGCCCCTTTGGTCAAGGCCACCGAGGAAACAGTTATGGGATTGCCTGTGACCACATTCACGTCTCACGTGGTGGGAGCCCCTCTAAAATCTCGCCACACACATCTCTTTGCCAGCTGTCTCCCCTCTTACGAAATTCTTCTATTAACCATACCGAAACCAGACCTTGTCACCCAAGAGTGCCCTTCCTGCCTTAAAGCCATCCCCCCCGCTAGCTGCCCCTTTGGTCAAGGCCACCGAGGAAACAGTTATGGGATTGCCTGTGACCACGGTCACGTCTCACGTGGTGGGAGCCCCTCTAAAATCTCGCCACGCACATCTCTTTGCCAGCTGTGTCCCCTCTTACAAAATTCTTCTATTAACCACTTCTTGTATAACTTTCTCTCCTTTTTATAACCTCGATCCCACTCCCCTCCCCTCCTACAGTCCCCCCACAGCTGTTAGCACTGACAGATGCCTCCTGACACCCACCCCCAACGACCTTTAAGAAGCTTCTGAGTAATGCTGACATCTCAGGGCTTACTGACGGTTCTCCAGGAGAATAAGGAAAACGCGGCGCTGGTTCTTCGGTGCTGTGCCTTTTGGTCTACGTGAAGCAATGCCCTTGGTTCGGTTACTCCAGCCCAGTGGGAATCCCATGTGGTATAGCTGGTAGAGAACCTCCTGCCAATGCAGAAGTCTCAAGGGACGCAGGCTCAGTTCCTGGGTCGGGCAGATCCCCCGGAGGAGGGCATGGCAACCTACTCCAGTGTTCTTGCCTGGAGAATCCCATGGACAGAGGAGCCTGGCGGGCTACAGTCCATGCGGTCACACAGAGTCGGACACGACCGAGCGACTGAGCATGCACGCACACTTGTACTGTTCCAGGACACTTCAAGGCTTGGCAGCTGATTTTATCCAGCCTCCCCCACCTCGTGGACATAAATTCGCTCTGGCTGTGTTGGGTATGTTTTCTCATGGACTGAAAGCTTCCTTTAGGGATAAGCTACTGCTTCTGCTGTGGCCCAAGTCCAGGTGGAGACCACTCCCGCCCAGGGAACCTCTCTTGAAACTCAGTGGCCGGGGAACTCACTTTACCAGCAAATACTACAGTGCGTCTGTGCTGTGTGACTGGTTCTGCAGTGGTTTCACTGTGCGTCTCATCCTCAGTCCTCTGAGTTGGTCGAATCCAGTAACAACATCAGTTCAGTTCAGTTGCTCAGTTGTGTCCAACTCTTTGCGACCCCATGAACTGCAGCACACCAGGCTTCCCTGTCCATCACCAACTCCCGGAGCTCACTCAAACTCATGTCCATCGAGTCAGTGATGCCATCCAGCCATCTCATCCTCTGTTGTCCCCTTCTCCTCCTGCCCTCAATCTTTCCCAGCATCAGGGTCTTTCCCAATCAGTCAGATCTTCCCATCAGGTAGCCAAAGTACTGGAGTTTCAGCGTCAGCATCAGTCCTTCCAATGAACACCCAGGACTGATCTCCTTTAGGATGGACTGGTTGGACCTCCTTGCAGTCCAAGGGATTCAAGAGTCTTCTTGAACACCACACTTCAAAACATCAATTCTTTGGCTCTCAGCTTTCTTTATAGTCCAACTCTCACATCCATACATGACTACTGGAAAAACCATATCTTTGACTAGACGGACCTTGGTTGGCAAAGTAACGTCTCTGCTTTTCAATACGCTGTCTAGGTTGGACGTCTGTAGAGTGTGTGGCTAACAGCACAGTTGCTGGTCCTCCTGAATCCTAGGCCTTCCCCCTTTACGGATCACAAACCCTTACCCTTTGGCATCATCTCAAGACGCTCAAGGCACTTGCCTCCCGCTTCATCCACAACTGATAAATGGAGACACACATCTGTGTTGCAGAGGCTTCTGTTAGAAATACCTGTGTGAGACGTGCCTGGTGGACAGTGGATGAGAACCCACCTGCCGGTGAAGGGGACATGGGTTCAACCCCTGGTCAGGGAAGACTCCACGTGCCACAGAGGAGCTGAGCCTATGTGCCACAGCTACTGAAACCTGCAGCTCCTGGGCCGGTGAGCCACAGCCACGGAGCCCATGGGCTGCAAGTACTGAAGCCCGCGGGCCGAGCGCCTGCGCTCCACGAGAGAGAAGCCACCGCAACGAGAAGCCCGCTTACCGCAATTAGAGAGGGCTCGCACGCAGCCAAAGACCCGGCACAGCCTCAGATAAATTAAAAAAATACCTACATATAGTAGTGCTTACAAACATAAAACAGGTTTTTAAAGTAAAAAGTAGCAAAAAATAACCACGTGGAGCACTCTTTGCACAGTGAAATGAAAACCAATATCAACATCACACCTAGAACCTACGTCCCAAAGGACTGTGTCTAGCCCCGCCGGAAGGGCCCCACCAGCTGCCGTTGACTGACGTCTGTGCCGCCCCTCCAGGGAGGGGACTCCCGGGTGCACGAGCTGCACCTACGGCAGGATGTGAGCCTCACGTGGACCTGCTCAACGCCCAGCAGCCTGAGGACACAGCCCTTGAGACCTGGGGAGTGGGCGTCAGAGGCCAACACGTTTCCAAGACATTCGAAGAGGCCTAAGACCATTCTTCCCACACTGCATCTCACCTGTGTCCTCCTCACCTGCACAGAGGGACAAGGTTCCCGCCCACACTGCCCAACCCCTTGCAAAAACCTCTCTGATGGCTAGATTAGCCGTCAGAAACCTCAGTCCGTCCAGGACACCAATGGCCCTTTGGTTCACCCTGTAAGTGACCTCACAGGGGTTTCAGGCGCTGTGGGCAGTCCGCGTTACCCCACAGGTCCACTTTATAGAGCCAGGGAGCTAAGCCCACCTAAACTTATTACTTGCTTCAATTTGACCCTGCCCTGAGATGGGAAAACAAGATCTTGACTATCTGACGAAAGTCGGGGTCTGGCTAAGTAATGCTCAGCCTCTGTGCCAGAAATCCGTAGACAGTATCATTTGTGGGAGGGGCTGGTGCATTTCCCTGGTTACGCCTTCATCGGTGGAAGTTTGGAGATGCCCCTCATGCTTGGAAAACTTATTGCCTTGACAGCTGGAGAGCACAGCGCACTGAGTCCTGCGGTGCCCTTTTCTCCCTGCACAGCCAGACTCTGCACGGAGCACTGCCTTGTTGTGGGGAAGGGGCTCGCGCAAATCACTGACGCTGTGAGCCATGCCTCTTTGGAAGGACTGATGCTGAAGCTGAAACTCCAATCCTTTGGCCACTTGATACGAAGAACTGACTCATTGGAAAAGACCCCGATGCTGGGAAAGACTGAAGGCAGAAGGAGAAGGGGGCCACAGAGGATGAGATGGCTGGATGGCATCACTGAAGAAAGCCTTCCCCGGCCATCAATGCAAAGAAATAGAGGAAAACAACAGAATGGGAAAGACTAGAGATCTCTGCAAGAAAATTAGATACCAAGGGAACATTTCATGCAAAGATGGGCTCAATAAAGGACAGAAATGGTATGGACCTAACAGAAGCAGAAGATATTAAGAAGAGGTGGCAAGAATACACAGAAGAACTGTACAAAAAAGGTCTTCACAACCCAGATAATCACAATGCTGTGATCACTCACCTAGAGCCAGACATCCTGGAATGTGAAGTCAAGTGGGCCTTAGAAAGCATCACTATGAACAAAGCTAGTGGAGGTGATGGAATTCCAGTTGAGCTATTTCAAATCCTGGAAGATGACGCTGTGAAAGTGCTACACTCAATATGCCAGCAAATTTGGAAAACTCAGCAGTGGCCACAGGACTGGAAAAGGTCCGTTTTCATTCCAATCCCAAAGAAAGGCAATGCCAAAGAATGCTCAAACTACCACACAATTACACTCATCTCACACGCTAGTAAAGTAATGCTCAAAATTCTCCAAGCCAGGCTTCAGTAGTACGTGAACTGTGAACTTCCAGATGTTCAAGCTGGTTTTAGAAAAGGCAGAGGAACCAGAGATCAAACTGCCAACATCTGCTGGATCATCAAGAAAGCAAGAGAGTTCCAGGAAAACATCTATTTCTACTTTATTGACTATGCCAAAGCCTTTGACTGTGTGGATCACAATATACTGTGGAAAATCCTAAAAGAGATGGAATACCAGACCACCTGACCTGCCTCTTGAGAAACCTGTATGCAGGTCAGGAAGCAACAGTTAGAACTGTTTATTTAACTTCTATGCAGAGTGCATCATGAGAAACGCGGGGTTGGAAGAAGCACAAGCTGGAATCAAGATTGCCAGGAGAAATATCAATAATCTCAGATATGCAGATGACACCACCCTTACGGCAGAAAGTGAAGAACTAAAGAGCCTCTTGATGAAAGTGAAAGAAGAGAGTGAAAAAGTTGGCTTAAAGCTCAACATTCAGAAAAATAAGATCATAGCATCCGGTCCCATCACTTCATGGGAATTAGATGGGGAAACAGTGGAAACAGTGACTGTTATTTTTCTGGCTTCCAAAATCACTGCAGATGGTGATTGCAGCCATGAAATTAAAAGATGCTTACTCCTTGGAAAGAAAGTTATGACCAACCTAGACAGCATATTAAAAAGCAGAGACATTACTTTGCCAACAAAGGTCCATCTAGTCAAGGCTATGGTTTTTCCAGTGGTCACATATGAACATGAGAGTTGGACTATAAAGAAAGCTGAGCACCAAAGAATAGATGCTTTTGAACTGTGGTGTTGGAGAAGACTCTTGAGAGTCCCTTGGACTGCAAGGAGTTCCAACCAGTCCATCCTAAAGGAGACCAGTCCTGGGTGTTCATTGGAAGGACTGATGTTGAAGCTGAAACTCCAATACTTTGGCCACCTGATGGGAAGAGCTGACTCACTTGAAAAGACCCTGATTCTGGGAAAGATTGAGGGCAGGAGGAGAAGGGAATGACAGAGGATGAGATGGTTGGATGGCATCACTGACTCAATGGACATGGGTTTGGGTGGACTCCAGTTGGTGATGGACAGGGAAGCCTGGCGTGCTGCAGTCCGCGGGGTTGCGAAGAGTCGGACATGACTGAGCGACTGAACAGCAACCAAACAGACCAGCTCACAGGTCAGTCCTATTGAGCCTCTGTAACCACCTTCTCAAGAACTTCCAGGAGTTCTTCCAGAAACAGCCACTTTGTTCACCAGCCAGGGTGGTATCACTATTTTGCAATAGCTGTACGTTCACAGATGCCTTCGGGGAAGCAGATACCCAGTTGCATAAAAGTAAAGAGTAGGCACCCTGGTTACAGCAAATATGTCCTGACGACCTGCGGTCTTTTCACTTACAGTGAGTTCCCTACACACAAACTGCCAAGTTGCAAACATTCAAAGATGTGAACGTGTATCTGATTCCAGCAAGGAGCTGGAACCTGTGCCATCAACCTCAGGCGCTGCAGCCTGCCCGGGCCCGTCCCCTACTGCCGACGAGCCTTCAGCTCCACCATCCTCCACCTCCTGTCCCTCCGCCAGGCGGTAAGTCTTCTCGCCTGTTCACCCGAGGCCAGCCCCCGTCCAGCTGCTGGGCTGCACTGCTGTACTTTCCAGGGTTCGGCCCTGTGAGACTGAAAATGCCGTTCTTTCTTATGTTTGCTATGTATTACGTGTGTGAAAAGTATTATAAACCTGTTACAGGGCAGTACTATACAGCTGATTGTGTTATGGGGTACCTAGGCTAGCCCCTCCCAACTCCCCCCCTTTTCCCTATAAAAGAAGGTTCCCTTCCTTATTCTCTGGATTTGCCTGCGGTTCACCCTGGTTCACATATCCTGAATAGTAATCTCTCTGCTCTTCCCAGATAAACTTGCTTCTGCTGGTGAAATAGCTGCCTATCGGATTGTTAAAGTTGACAAGTTACATCAGCTATATTAAAAAAATAGCAATGTATTAATACAGCTGAATCAGCTTTCTTAAATTTCTCTTTACATTCTTTTACTTTTAACCTCCCTATATTTGTATTTATATTTAAAGAGTGTTTTGTTAACAAAGGCTTCCCTGGTGGCTCAGACGGTAAAAGCCTCTGCCTACAATGCGGGAGACCCAGGTTCGATCCCTGGGTGGGAAAGATCCCTGGAGAAGGAAATAGCAACCCACTCCAGTATTCTTGCCTGGAAAATCCCATGGACACAGGAGCCTGATAGGCTACAGTTGATGGGGTCACAAAGAGTCGGACACGACTGAGCGACTTCACTTCATTCACTTGTTAACAAAGACTTGAGTCTTTGTTTGCTATCAAATCTAACAATCTCGGCCCTTTTCACTGGGGTTTGTTCCACGTACGTGTAAGTTTCCCACATGACTGAGTTTAAGTCTCCCACCTTGCTATTTGTTTTCCATGAGTCCTTTCTGATCCTCTATTCCTGCTTTCCAGACTCTTCAAGCTTTTCTGTGTTCCTTTTTATCTCCTCTATTGGATTTTAAAAATGAATTAATTTATTTGACTGCAGTGGGTCTTTGTTGCCGCACGCAAGACCTTTGTTGCGGTCCACGAGCTTCTCTCTGGTGAAAGTGAAAGTCGCTCTGTTGTGTCCGACTCTTTGAGACCCCATAGATTATATGGTCCATGGGATTCTCCAGGCCAGAATACTGGAGTGGGTAGCCTTTCGCTTCTCCAGGGGATCTTCCCAACCCAGGGACTGAACCGGGGTCTCTGCACTGCAGGCGGATTCTTCACCAGTTGAGCTATCAGGAAAGCCCAAGAATACTGGAGTGGGTAGCCGTTCCCTTCTGCAGGGGATCTTCCCAGCCCAGGGACTGAACCAGGGTCTCTGCACTGCAGGCGGATTCTTCACCAGCGGAGCCACATGGTGGCTCATGAGCTCAGTTGTCCCACAGCTTGTGGGGTCTTAGTTCCCCAACCAGGGATCAAACTCACATCCCCCGCATGGGAAGGGGAACTCTTCACCCTGGACCACCAGGAAGGTGCCTCCGCTCTTGGATTTAGTTATAACTCTTGATGTTACACTGCCGTATCTACTCTGGAGATGATGGCATGCATCCTGAATTCATCACACTCCACCTCAGATGTTTGAATTCTACCTATGACATCAATCCCACCACATTCTTACTATTTGTCTTTAAACAGTAATTTCCCAATGCGTTTTTTAAAATCGTCTTTTATGTTTATATGGCCATTGACTTCTCCAGTGGTCCTGATTCCTTCGTGAATGTATGGACTTCTAACTGGGGTCTTTTCTCTTTGTCCTGGAGAACTTTGGTAATTCTTACAGTGCAGCCCTTCTAGCCAGAATTTATTTTGGCTTTAATTTTTGGGAAAACGTCTTTATTTCACCTGCATCTTTGAAAGGCGTTTGACTGGATTTAGCACCCTGCGTCTTCTCCTTTCATCACTCTGCGGATGCCATTCGCTTGCTGTCTCCTCCGCCAGCGCTGGGGGAGCCAACATTCTACCGTTCCCCTCACAGGTGTCTGTTTTCTGTTCCTCTGGATGCAGTTTCTTGGTTTTCTGCCTGCTTTCAAGACCCCTCTCTCCACGTTTGGTTTCCATCACCTCGACGGCAACGTGCTCATGTGCGCCTTCTTGCTCTTTGTGAGTTTTCTGAGCGCACTGGCCTCTTGGGATCCCTGGGCTAACTCATCAGCTTCAGGAAATACTCGCCATGGTTTCCTCAGCCGTTTCTCTGGTCTGTCCCTCTTCTCCCTCCAGAACGTCACCTGTGCATACTTCAGATAACCTGATACTGTCCTACGGGCCCTCTGTTCCCGTGGCGTGATGGCTGGTCTTCATGAGGATGTTCAGGATACGTGAACTAGGCTTTTTGGGGTTTTAAGCGAATGCCCAGAAGGGATGTCTACCAAGGCCGCTGGCTAGGCTGGCTGGAATCCTCCAGCACCGTGTGACCTCTGAACTCTCTGCTCCCTGGGAGCTGCTGTCTCCTGGGCCTCGTGGTGTCTCGCTCTAAATGTGTCCAGGGTCCCAGCCCAGGTACCAGACCCAGCCCAGGGTCTGGCCAGGTACCTGACAGGGAACCTTCTCTAGCATTAAGGAACTCCCCTTCCATCTGGTACCGATCCACGGATTGCAGCCGTCTCAGCAGCCATGCTCTCTGCTCTGTTTCCTCTGCCCAGGAAGCTGGTCATCTCCACTGGACTGGACTTCCCTGGGCTGTGTTTGCACACCACCCCTCCAACAAGAAGCCAAGATAAACACGGAGGTCACCCTGAGGGCACCCCTTGGCTCAAGGCCCCATGGCCCCAAACTACATTGCTGGGACTTCCCTGGTGGCCCAGTGGTTAAGACTCCATGTTCCCAACACAGGGGGCCTGGGTTCGATCCCCAGTCAGGGAACTAAGATCCCACATGCTGCAACCGAGAGCCTGCGTGCCACCCCAAGGACCCCAGATGCGCAATGAAGGCTCGGCGCAGCCAGATAAACCATAACAAAGCAAAGCACCACGGGCTGCCCACTTCCCGCTGGGCCCGCCCTGAGCACAGGTCCCAGCCTCCCCTTCTTTCCCCAGGCCAGTGACAGTCAGTCCCATTCAGGCTGACGTTCCATCTGACGCCCCTTCTCCTTTCATTCTGAGCCCTCCCCAAGACTCAGGAATTACACAATGGCCTTTGTTTGGAGGAAAGCGACATTCAGCGAAAAGTCTCCAGAAAGGTCTCAAAATACGAAGATTATATAATATAACAACAGGACAAAAGCTTCTAAGCAGAGGAACGTATCCTGTTGAAGGCCTGATGCAACGTGAGAAATGGAAACCGGGAGAGCTGTTGGAGTGCGTTGCATTTTAACAAGGCAGAAACCCTCCGGACAACTGCGCCCTAGCGGAGGAAAGGCAATAACAAATGGCAATTCAAAGCAACTCTGCAATTCATAACAGAAAAACAGAAAATATAGATCTGTTTCAGCTGGAGACTGAGAGAGAGAGAGAGAGAGTGTGTGTGTGTGTATAGTATTCCCAATCTACAGCTCAAGTTAAGGTTGGGATTGAAAGTTTATCACAAAGAATCTCTAACACGGAAAGCAGTGACCGTTTCGCAGCTTTAGCAATTCGTCGTATGCGATTCTGGGGTTTCCCAGGTGGCTCCGTGGCTCACCGGCTCCACGTGCCAGTGCAGGAGACCTGGGCTCGCTCCCTGGGTCGGGAAGATCCCCTGGAGAAGGGAGTGGCAATCCAGAGCAGTATCGTGCCTGGAGAATCCCTTGGACGGAGGAGCCTGGCGGCCACAGTCCTTGGGTCACAACGAGTCAGACAGGACGGAGCACTCCCGCAGGCATGCACATGCAACCTTAGACCCACTCTAGGTGCTTCCAGATACTTCTGAATGAGTGTGTATAACACAAATCTTTAGGCAGGGCTCATAGCAGGCTTCCCTTCAGGCACCACACACAGACTCTTCCCCGGTTCCCTGTTGACCTGAGTTCTTATCCCGCCACTGTGCTGACTGTCTTCACAAATCTTGTTTAACTTGGAAAATGCGTCTCTAAGCAGCATTTTATCGTCACATCTGGCTCTAGGGACCATCAGCTTACCAAGTCCACTCACGCCTGCCAATGTTTCCACAAGCTTTATTTCAGAAATTCGGTAATCTTTGGCTTCGAAACACGTGTACAGAAGATTTTTAACATGAGAAGCCCTGCCCGCATTGTTATGTTTAAATAAATGTATGCAACTGTTAAATTCTGTGCTTCTGGGGTTTTTGTTTTCCACAGCTGCCTGGGCAGACTCCCAGTCAGGAAATCAGGTCAGTGAAACAGCTGCAACCATGAAAAGGGGACCAAGAGCCACGAGCGAGAACCAAAGGAAAGGTTTGATGCTGTCCTAGTGCGATCTTGCGGAGGAAGCAACTCGATGTAAGATGTCCAGTGTGAGACTCCATGCAATGCTATTTTTTTTTAAGATTTTTTATGTGGACCATTTTTAAAGTCTTTAACTTGTTACAATAATGTTTCTGTGTAATGTTTTGTTTTTTTCCCCTCCCCCCCGCACTGAGGCATCTGGAATCTTAGCCCCTCTACCGGGGACTGAACGACACCCCCTGCACTGGGAGGAGAAATCTTAACCACTGGGCCACCAGGGAAGTCCCCGGTGTTCCTTAAAGGCTCAGAAAATCACAAATATGTTGGCAATGCTTCATGGATATGTGTACGCACGTAAAATGAATCATGTGTAATGTAACATTTATCTGAAAACATGCTAAATTCTGAGGCTAATAAACACTCAGGTGGTGGAGTGGAAGAAATTTAACATTTTCTTCTTGGAAAGCAGCCAAAGTGTTTATGCAACCCCATTGACAGCAGCCCACCAGGCTCCCCTGTCCATGGAATTCTCCAGATAAGGACACTGGAGTGGGTTGCCATTTCCTTCTCCAAGGTATCTTCCCAACCCAAGGATCAAACCCAGGTCTCTCCTGCATTGTAGGCAGATTCTTTACTATCTGAGCCACCAGGGGAGCCCTGATTTTGTTCTAATCTTAACTCTGCTCCTATCTCGTTGTGTAAACATAAGTAAATCGTTGAAATAACCCTCTGTGCTCCCAGCACAGGGGGCCCGGTTTCCAACCCTGGTCAGAGATCTAGGTACCACATGTGACACCTAAGACCCAGCACAGCCACACACACACACACACACACACACACAATTAAAAAAGAAAAAAGAAATAATATGACTCGTCTTAGTTTCCTTGTTGGAAACCAAACGACTTCTCAGATTTCTGCTATTTTATCCAGCCCCAGCCCTACAAGTCTGTAATTCTCTGGGAACTTGATGTATTTCTTTCAGATAATTACATTCTTTTAGCTGAGTGCTATAGACTACAATTGGAGAAGGCAATGACAACCCACTCCAGTACTCTTGCCTGGAAAATCCCATGGATGGAGGAGCCTGGTGGGCTGCAGTCCAGGGGGTCATGAAGAGTCGGACACAACAGAAGCGACTCAGCAGCAGCAGCAGCAGCATAGACTACAATGAAAGACTGGTTGGTAGGAAACACTCTTCCCATGTCAAGGCTCATGTTTAGAGAAGACAAAACAGGAAGCCGATGTCTGACTCAGTGTCCCGGTTACATTCTTACTGTCAAATCTAACGTTTTAAATTTTAAGTCAGATGCTCTGAGGTTAGTCATATGATGACCTAATTTATAAATGACTTTATTTCATGCTTAAACGTTCCTACGCAGACCCTCACATGGGCAAGTATCGGCCTTGCTCATTCAGTCGTGTCTGACTCTTTTCGACCCCATGGACTGCAGCCCGCCAAGGCTCCTCTGTCCGTGGGATTCTCCGGGCAAAGAGTACTGGAGTGGGCTGCCATGTCTTCCTCCAGGGGATCTTCCTGCCCCAGGGATCACACCCACATCTCTACGTATTGCCAGCTGGGTTCTTTACCCCTGAGCCACAAGGGAAGCCCGGCGTACTCTTCATTTAGAACCATATAATCTTCATTTATGACGGCTACCCAATAGGCTAGTCAGAAACACCGTGCACGTTCATGCTTATCTTTTCATTCTTAAATCGTATTAAATGTGGACGGCACGACTTCTCAGCACTGAAGGCAAGGCAACGCCCACGCTTGCCCTGTTTCCCACTGCCTGGCATAAGCATTTATACCCGGCAGCGCTGTGGAGCAAAGCGCCTCTAAGCGTGGAGGCTTTCAACAGTGAGCAGTCACCACTCGCCAAGGCTGAGCAGCAGTGAGGGGCCGGCTGCCCGACTCATCTAGTTACGAGCTTGGCAGTGGGCTTGGCCCCTAGAGGCCCCACTGGCGGGTCCAGTGCAAACCGACATCAGCGAGGCTCCGGCCTTGCCCCTGATCACCCAGCTGGTCAGCCTGGGCTTGTCCAGGTGTAAGCGGAAGGCTGCTTGGCAGCAAGAGAGGGCAAGCCCAGCTCCGAGCGCCCTCCCTGTCCCTCTGCGGCATCACACAGCTGTGTTCCCCTGACCAAAGGGGAGCGCGGCCAAGCCCACAGTCCGCGCAGGACAAGGGCCGTCTTGCAGAGTCTGCCCCATGCTCCCTTCCATTTTCGCTCTGGCCTAATGTCTCCAGCAGACATGTTCAACATTCCATCCCGTTCTGACGGTTCCTCCGTCATCTTGTGGTTGGATGGAGTTTGTTCTCCAGAGTGTAGGGTGGGGAGACAAGCCTTCTTCTGACCTGACCAGCGTGTGCTGGCTGCAGCCCTGACCTCCAGCTCTTCGGAAGACAGGCCCCGAGTCTGTGGACGAGGAGGATGCGGCCAGAACGCCCAGGCCGGGGCTCCACCCACTCACCCGGCCAAGCTCCACCCCTGGACTGCCGTGTCTTACACAGACTCGGCTGCCAGGGGCTTCCCTGGCAGTGGCTGAGACTCTGCGCTCCCAGCGCAGGGGGCCTGGGTTCAATCCCTGGTCAGGAAACTAGATCCTTCAGGCCACACCTAAAGGTCCCACACACTGCAGATAAGACCTGGCACAGCCAAAGAAAAACAAGCAAAACCAAAGGTCAGCCGCCAGCCCCCAGTCTCACTGGATGGGAACAGAACCTCGCGTCCAGGAGCGCCCAGGTGCGAGGGCAGAATCTGCACCTCCTGACGGGAGCCAGCCTCAGCACTCCGTGTCTCCCGCAGAGATGGACTGCAGCATCGCTCCGACTTGTCCCGGGCTGCCTGGGTACAGCGGGAGCTGTCCACCTGTAACAGCGAGGTATTTCCTCGCCTCTGATGTGCTTTAGCCGACGAGATGTCAGCGGAGGAGATGCAAGCAGAGGCTTGGAGGTGCTCATGTGGCTGGACTGCCGACTGCCTCTGAACGGAGGAGAACGCTCCTGGCCAGGCTGTTGGTCCAGGGAAGCCGCGGGGCCTGCGAACAGAGCTGCCCTTAAAGGGGGCCTTCAGCTCAGTCAGCCGGGCCGGGAGAGCCACCCTGCCACGCTGGGCATTGTCTTAAGCCGCTGAGTCGTGAGGCAGTTTGTTGAACAGCAGTGTTATGGTCGTTAAAAATGGAGTTTGTGAGTGCTGGCAACACCCTCAGGGGCCCCAGTGAAAAGATGACCTACTTTCTGGCTTGGAACACGCCCCTCTCAGCCCAGGCTGGAGCCTCTGGGGTCACAGCTGACCGCAGGGTTCCGCCTGGGAGCAGCCAGGAGCCCCAGAAGGCTGTGGACTTCCTTTATCCCCTCCACTCTCTCAGTCCCCATCACTCCCAGACTCTAATAAATCACCCCCGCTTGGCACAGCGCTAAAGACACAGGAGTCCCTTCGTACCTATAGTTTGAATAAATTAATCAGCGAACGCATTGCAAGGCCGTTTTCTGAAAGTGTCACATGAGCTAGAAGGTCCACCATTGATAGCATGTCATGCAGCTAAATATACCCCTGACATTGTGGAAAAGAAACAAAATTATACTTTCGGGGAATCTGATTGTGACTGCATCTCATTTAACATCCAGCTCTCAGAGGCCAGCACTGACGCCAGCTGTAGGGGTGGCTGGACTGGGACACTCACTGCCCTCCGGCCCTTCTGAAGTCAGTACTAAGAGAAACCTGCTCTGCCTAAAAGAATTTTGTGAGTGCTGTGTGCTCAGTGTGTCTGACTCTTAGCCACCCCGTGGACTGTAGCCCACCAGGCTCCTCTGTCCATGGGAGTCTCCGGGCAAGAGTACTGGGGTGGGTAGCCCTGCCTCCTCCAGGGGACCTTCCCGACCCAGGGATGGAACCTGAGTCTCCAGCACTGGCAGGGATTCTTTATCACTGAGCCACCTGGGGAGCCCAGAAGAACTCCGTTCCTGCACTAACACACTTGCTGAATCACTCAGCAGAGTTGAAGCTGCTTGCTTCACTGAGGCAGCCCTCGGAACTTTTAAGATGCTAACTGACGCAGCACATCGTAAAGCTCTGAGAGGCGGAACCAGTGTACTGCCTGTCCTGGGCCAACCTGGCCTCGGGACGCTGAGAACCTCTTGTGCTTAGGGCGTTGGTATGATTGACACCAGCCCACGGAACGGCTGGAGAGTTTCTGCTCATTCTCAGTGACCTCCCCAGCACTGAATCATGCCAGCAGTTACATTTCTATTCCACCTTCCTGGCCCTGAACTGACCACCCTGGCAGCCCTTTTTATGGCCGCGGCGCACAGGAAGGGCTGGAAAGGATGGGGGAGGAATGGGTAAGAAGCCACAAAACAGGTCAGAAATAATTACAGTGAAAACACTTCTCAAGCCAAACAGATCTCACAGGCCTATGAGGAAACAATCTGATATCCATGCCGTGACACTGGGTCTTGGACCAGGGGCTGGAGCCACACTAACAAGGAAAGCTCTGAAGTGCTTGGGGGGTTCGGGGGCTGGCACAGGCTAAGCTTACAAGATACCCTTTCACTCACGGTGGTGACAAGCCGTATCCTGCGTTTCACAGCCTGGTTGCTGCTGCACAGACTTAGGGCAAGATGGGCGTGCACAGGTTCAACAGAGCACAGCACACCTGTCCCCAGAAGCCACAGAGTTGCAGTGAGCTCCCTGCAAACCAGAGGGCGCCATGGAGCCAATGGTGGTAAATTACAGCTCCCCCTAAAACTGCTACACGTGAACACCAGCGAGTAAATGATATCCAGGCAGGTCCCTATTTTTCTCAGCTGTGCTCTGCTTAGAGTCGTTTTAAAACAAACACAAAGATTAAAAACAAGAATGAAAACACCTGTAGCCCCCCTCTGGTCATCCAGAGGTCACTGGAATGGTGGGCGCGATCGTGGACCCAGGCGGGTTGGGTGCTGAGCTTGCATGTGTGGAAAAAGTCAGGCAGTCCAAACACACAGAAAACACCTTGTCTGTGTGTGCATGCTTAGGTGTGTCCTACCCTCTGCGGCCCCATGGACTGTGGCCCGCCAGGCTCTCTGTCCATGGAATTTTCCAGGCAAGAACACTGTAGTGGGTTGCCATTTCCTCCTCCAAGGGATCTTCCCAACCCAGAGATCGAACCAGTATCTCTTGCCTCTCCTGCATTGGCAGGTGGATTCTTTAGCACGGAGCCAGCTGGAAGGCACATTTCTTCCAAAGAGCATGACCTAGCTTATGCCTGCAGTGCCTGCCCCCAGTGACAACACCCAGGCATTTTCCTCCAAAAGAAAAGTACGCCTGCCCAGTGACAAACCAGGTAACTCACCCAGATGGAAAGGCACGTCTGGATCTTAGAATACTCAGGACTGCAGAATTACTTGGTTTTCCCAAAATAGCATGTTGGGGCTTTTTGCAGTTCTAAATAAAATTACAAAGAGATTATCTTAGAAACCTGTCAAAATGACTCTAAAATTGAAGTAAAATAGTTATATAATGGTAATCAAGAGATATTGAAAAACAAGAGAAACTTATCCCAACATGAGCTTGAAAAGCGAGAGCAGTCTTCAGTGAGATCGCTTAAACTATAACCTACTATTATTTCTCAATAAACCATCTCCTGTAGCCTGCCTTGACTACCTGCTCACCCTCAAAGGTTCACGTAGCTTAGAGGAGGCATGGCAGGACTCCCGAAAGGTAACACCTTGAACATATGGATCACTATAGCAACAGTTGCTGCTGTGGTTTCTCAGGAACAGGGAACTGGTCTTTCCCAGTTCGAATGGGTCAAGGTCACAGACCACTCAACTGGGCCTGTGCGACTGTTCGACAGATGATGTCTGACATCAAAACTCCACCCTCGGATCATGCTGACGCTGCTGCTTTCTGAACCAATTCCCATGGAGAAGCCTGAAACCCAGCTGCACCTGCAGGGACCACTGACGACCCCTCCATTCCCTGCCTCTCCCACAGCTCCCTGCACCTCCAATCACCCTAGATTCTCCACTCTAAGTGTCCTGAACCCCTCACCTGCAGGGACTCGTATCTGAGACTGGTTCTCCCGTCTTCCCAATTACTGCCTTCCAAATAATCCATTTCTCTGCAGCAAAACTCAGTATCTCAGCATCTGACCTGCTGCCTGTCGAGCCAACAAAAAACCAGGTTCCGCGACAAGTTAAAGAGCGACACGGGGACTTCCTTGGTGGCCCGGTGGCTACGACTCCACGCTCCCAATGCAGGGGGCCTGGGTTCAATCCCCGGTCAGGGAACGAGATCCCACACGCCGCATTAAGAGTTCACAGACTGCAAGGGCAAGCTCATGTGATGCAGTGAAGATCAAAGGTCCCGCGTCACGACTGAGACCCAGGACAGCCAAATGAATAGGAGGAGAGAGGGGGAGGGGACGGAGCAGTAAGGGCTACAAAGTCGCATGAGGTAAAGCAGAATGTTGCTGAGACAGGATAAACAGATCTCCGGGTAGGAAGAAAAAGAGAGCGTAGAAATGCACAGAAGTAAGCAAGGAGAGGTGGTACGGGAAAAAGTCAGAATGTCCAAGCAGACACTGCAGAGGGAGCGTTCAGGACAGGACTGGGACAGCCAGCTCAACACTGAGTAAACAACGAGATAAACACGATGCCACATCGCTCATTTCAGCAAAGCAAACCCCGAGCAGGTCAGCACATAAAGATGTTTAAAACAGACAACCCCATAAACACACAAGAAACCCTGATGCAATTTTAAATGATCTTGCAACAGAAAAACATTTCTAACTACGTTGCAAAGCCCAGTAAAGAACAAAAAGCTCTTTTTAAAAGTCCATAACACTGAAAGACAACAGGAGACGGAGCGGGGATGTTTGTAAAGCATATTTGTAACATGCTTTTCCTACAGGAAAAGTAATTTAATAGCATTTATATCTGAAACCTCAAATAAACCAATAATAAAGCAAACTTACAAAAGGAAAACAAAGAAGTTGAACAAGAAAAAGGCCTACAAACGGGCAACAGGAGAAGATGTTCAATTTTGTTAACGATCCCAGAAAATAAAAACAGGGTAGGATTTCCTGCCTAACAAAACCGCACAGACGAGCATGTCTGTCTCCAAGAGCACACGACCCTGGGCTCAGGACAAGGCTTGTCCAAAGGGTGCTGTGCTTATCTGTTTGGCATACCTTGATTTAGTTCACTACGCACGCATACACATTTTCCATAAACAACATTTTCGAAAGTGAAAACAGGTATGAGCAGGTAAGAAAAGCCAGGCCAGGCTGTGGACTGAGGCTCCCTGTGGAGCGAACAGGGAGCCCAGAGAGTGACGTAGCGGCAGGCGGGCAGCCCGCGTGGGATCAGGGCGGCCTTTCTAACAGCGGCGGGAGAACCTCCGCCCGGCAGGGAAGAGAAGGTAGCGCTCCTCTCACTGCAACTGATTATTGGTGTTAAACTTCCTGACTTTCATAATCACGGTGTGGATGGTAAATAAAATCCTGTCCTTTGGATCCCATGAGCAAACGTTTAGGGTCAAAGGATATCTGGAATTTCCTCCCAAATATTCAAAAAAAATAAACTATATGTGAAATTAAAAATATAAAATATATATTTATATATGCCTGTGTGCTAAGTTGCTCAGTCATGTCTGACTCTTTGCAACCCCATGGACTGTAGTCCTCCAGGCTCCGCTGTCCGTGGGATTCCCCAGGCAAGAATACTGGAGTGGGTTGCCATGCCCTCCTCCAGGGCATCCTCCTGACCTAGAGACTGAACCCAGGTCTCCTGCGGCTCCTGTATTGCAGGCGGATTCTTACCACTGAGTCACTTGGGGAAAGCCCCAAGTTGTATGTATATAAATATATAATTGTATTTATTTGGGGCTTCCCTGGCAGCTCAGTGATGAAGAACACGTGTGAGTGTGTGTGTGTGTGTGTGTGTGTGTGTGTGTGTGTAAATCTTGACAGAGAGAAAGTAAACAGGAAAAGCTGACAGGTAAACGAGAGTGCAATGCAGTGTTCTCGTGACTGTTTTGCATGCTTGAAGTTCTCTCAAAATAAAAGGAAAAACAGAAACAGTCCCCCAGGTAGAAAGCCAGTGGGATGAGACCACCAGCCCTGCTCAGGAGTTCAGGTCTGATCCAGCTCCTGAGGACTCACAGAAAGTGGGCTGTCATCAGCGCAGACTGTCATCTTGAAGTGATCCTGGCCAAACCTCTGGACTGTGTTTCCCAGCTGCATAGATTACAAGTGCTTTTTAAGGGTGGTGAGGCTCTCTAGTGGCCAACTTGCGCTTCCCTCTCCAAGTAAATAAATAAATGCAAATTCGATCAAACCAGTTTCGTTTTCTTTTCTAAAATAAATGACAGAAATGGTCCGAAGTATCGATGCTGTCTGTGCTCTCCACAGTCTGTGCTGTGGAGAGGCTCCTGAGAGCCCCTTGGACTGCAAGGAGATGCAGCCAGCGCATCTGTTCATTGGAAGGACTGAGGCTACAATGCTTAGGCTACTTAGGCTACTAAGCACCTGTTAAGCTACTAAAGCGCCCACACTTTGGCCACCTGATGCGAAGAGCCGACTCATTGGAAAAGACCCTGATTTGGGGAAAGATTGAAGGCGGGAGAAGAAGGGGCCAATGATGCGAAGAGCCGACTCATTGGAAAAGACCCTGATTTGGGGAAAGATTGAAGGTGGGAGAAGAAGGGGCCAATGATGTGAAGAGCCGACTCACTGGAAAAGACCCTGATTTGGGGAAAGATTGAAGGCGGGAGAAGAAGGGGCCAATGATGCGAAGAGCCGACTCATTGGAAAAGACCCTGATTTGGGGAAAGATTGAAGGCGGGAGAAGAAGGGGCCACCTGATGCGAAGAGCCGACTCACTGGAAAAGACCCTGATTTGGGGAAAGATTGAAGGCGGGAGAAGAAGGGCCAACTGAGGACAAGATGGATGGATGGCATCACCGATCCAATGGACATGCGTTGGGACAAGCTCCGGGAGGTGGTGAAGGACAGGGAAGCTGGCGTGCTGCAGTCCATGGTCTCAAGGAGTCGGACATGACTTAGTGAGGGAACAGCAACAAGCTTCATTTCCTCCTCTAAAGTAAGTTAGAGACATGGTCCTCAGCCCAGTGTGTCTTGATTTTGGCAAAGTTTTGGAGAAAGCTGTTCATGACACAAGGGCTTCCCAGGTAGCTCAGTGGTAAAGAATCCACCTGCCAATGCAGGAAATGTAGGAGACACAGGTTCGATTCCTGGAAGAGGGCATGGCAACCCACTCCAGTATTCTTACCTGGAGAATCCCATGGACAGAGGAGCCTGGTGGGCTACAGTCCACAGGGATCACAGAGTCGGAACAGGACTGGGCGACTAACACTGCCTTTTATACGAAAAGGGGAGGGAGTAAAGTCCTGCTTCCAGCCCTTAGGGAGGGGGAAGGGTTCATGTCGCCCTTCCTGTAGCCATTCACTGGTCAGTCAGCTGGCGAGGATGTTTTCTAGGCTAAACTACATAATTTTAGCCAAATGCTCATTTCCTGGCCAGGCAGGGTTCCCAGAGATGGGCCATGATGCATCATTTAAGCTTCCAGGCAACATCCCTTCAGCGATTACCTTTTAGCCAAAGAGATAGAAAACAAAGGTTAAAAGCAACAGACCCAACACGGAGTCAGATTAGTCCTTCCCCATTACAGACGCTGTCTTCATATTCACGTGGTGTCTCCTGCGTGTGTCTGTCTCCAAATTCCTCCTCCTTAAAAGGATGCCAGTCGTGTTGGATGGGAGCCCACGCTAATGACCTCACCCTAACCGGATTAGCCCCGCACTGACCCTATCTCAGCGTTTGATGAGGCAGCTGGTAAAGCAGTCGTGGACCGGGGGCGGGGGTGTCCAAGGCCAGCTCCCTCAAATGTCCACGTGCCCCCCGGTCGTTCACCACCGGCCAGCCTGAGACTCAGTGCCCTCTGGTGGCGTGAGCGTTAGATGGGGAAATGGGCAAAGGCTTCGTGCAAACGGCAAGCCCACGTCAGCCCCCTGACCTCAGGCAGCACCAGGCAAATCCCACGACTTTTTTCTTTTTATTAAACTTTCTATTTTAAATCAGAGTATAGTCGATTAACAATGTTTTAACAGTTTCAGGTGGACAGCAAAGGGACTCAGCCATACATGCATCCATTCTCCCCAGAACTGTTCGTTTTGATATAATTTCAAACTTACAGGAAAGTTCTAATAGAAGTACAAAAACTCGCATAGACCCTTTCCCAGATTCACTGTTTGCATTTACTTTGTCATGACACACCCTCTTCACGTACCCTATTAGAATATATAATACTGTTTTGCATATTTTAAACAAGACACGGCCCATGAGCTGGAGCTGGTGGGGTGGAGACAGGGTCTGCAGGCGAGATCCAACGTGACTTCTTCACAGGCATCTTAATCACTTTTGGAGACAGGGGGCTACTCATTTACAAATCCAACTGTGTGCTAATTTAGTAAACATACTTAGGAGGTTTCCACCCACTTCCAGAGAAGTGGAGCCATGCAGTCTTTGAAGAGGTTCTCCACGGCCTCCTTCTAGAGCGTGTCTTCGCAGACCCCCAGCTACCCTTCAGTCAGCAGAAGGGCCTCACACTTACTTTCCAGGAAGAGCCACTTTCTCTGCACCCGGCAAAGACAGCAAGGCTCCTGTCTCCACGTTGGCTTCTGTTCCTCCCCGCTTCTCCAGCCTTGATCCTGCAGGCCTCTCTCCCTTCTAACACGTGGATCCTCCCCTTTGCAAGGGTGTCTTGGCTTGTACCTTTATACAGACATAAAGCTTCTATCCTAACACATCCTCATTTACCCTGAGGTCTCCTTCTGCCCATCAGCATTTCCCAGGTGTGTGTCACAGGGACCATAGTCACATCACAGGCCCAGGGTCGCAAAGTCAAGTACGGTTAGGAAATGCTTCCTCTCTTTCCTGCAGGAATCATCAGAGCCTTTAATTCTAAAAAAAAAAAAATGGGTCTGCAACGCAGCGCTCCCCACACTGTTCTAACACAGGCTCAGAACTCCATCTTTTGGAACGTCTCGAGGGACTAACGTCAGCTTTCAGGAGTGCTGGTCAGCACACAGTGTCTCTGGGTCCAGCTGGTCTGGGACAGACACGGCCGTCTGTCCAGCAAATCCTCTTCCCTTCCTCTTGGTCACAGCACCGGACTCGGTTTCCCAGCCTCCCTCTCAGCGAGCTGTGACCACGTGGCCTCCATCTTCCCAGCGTGAGATGTGCCTTCTCCAGCCCCGACCCCCAAAACTGGCTGTGTGCTCGCTCCCACAGGCTGTCCCTCTGGCTGGAGATGGACCCCCAGCGGACGCGATTCAGCACTGCCGCCACAGGGCGGGTGTCTGAACGGCCAACGGGCGGAGGAGCCCCTGGATGATGCACACGCCTGCCGGGCCACCGCAGAAACAGGAGGTGCGGGTGCCCGTCCATGCCAAGCCCTGGGCTGCTGCGGCCGGTTCTCGCCGCCGCCCAGCCCCCACGCCGCGCATCCTCATCTTCCTGTTATCCGGCCTCCGCTCCCCACCTGCCATGAGATGACCACCACGCACCCGTGATGTTTCCGCCAGGTCCTGGGGTCTGACTTGGGTTCTTAGTTCTTCCCATAACCCGACCCTCCTCCCAGCACTTCCTCAAGGCTGGCGTCCGCAGCCAGATTCCGTTTCCATCGCTTCGATTCTCAGAATATTTTCTCCTGTCCCTCCATCTCCACCCCCAGCTTGGGTGTGTCCCTGTCCTCGGCTTCTCTCCCTGACGCGGCTTCATCTCTGATCTCATGGTGTCTACCATCTCATCCAAGGAAGCAGAGGCAGAAAGGAGAACTGAACTGTCACCTCACCAGGGCATATTCTTCCAGGAAAGAAGCTTGTTTTGTTCACAGCTGTTTATTAGCCTCTAGTTATGCCTGGCACAGAATAGATGCTCCATGAACATCATTCATTTTTCTTTATTTATGTACTTATTTTTCTTTATGGTGTGCAGGGTCTTCGTTGCTGCCCGGGGCTGCCTCTAGCCGCAGCGAGCGGGAGCTTCTCTTTGTTGCGGCAGCCTCTCTTTGCAGAGCACAGGCTCTGGGCGTGCGGGCTTCAGCAGCTGTGGCCCCCAGGCTTAGCTGCTCTGCAGGTGGGATCTTCCGGGACCAGGGGTTGAACTCGCGTCCTCTGCACTGGCAGGCAGGTCCTGTGGTTGCTGCAGCCCCAGGGAAGTCCAGTGTCTGTTAAATGACCAGACGAATGTCGGCCCTGTGGACTCCACCCCGCCAGTCTCCTCTGTCCTTGGGATTCCTCACGCAAGAATACTTAAGTGGGCTGCCATTCCCTGCTCGAGGGCGTCTTCCCACCCCAGGGATCACAGCTGCATCCGTTAAATCCCCTGCATGGCAGGCAGGTTCTTCACCACCAGCACCGCCTGGGAAGCTCACTAGACAAATGAACAGACAGAAAGGGAGGCGTTACTTTTCAGGCGTCAAAGCCCAGTTAGCCCCAGTGATGGGGGAGGACAAAACCCAGAGCTCAGCTGGGAGTTTAGAGAGGAATCGAGATCTCGGGGTGTCGCTGGGGAGGCAGGGCGCTGCCCAACACCCCTTCCTCCTGCAATGTGGCGTGCGGGCCTCTGGCACCAGCGGGCGCCAGCAGGGGGAAGGAAAGGCTTGGGGCACAGGCTTGGAAGAACGTTTCAGGAGAGGAGCCACGTGAACGATGGGGGGAGGACACAGAACAGGAGAGCAGAAGCCCTGTTCTCTGCAGAAGCCGACTGCTTCTGAAAAATTCCACGTCTGGCCCTCCTTGCAGCGGAGGGTCTCCTACGTCCCAGCCACTGTGGTGCCCTGGGGACACACGGCTGAGAGCGGCCACTCTGTACCCGGAGAAGCCCACCACCCAGCAGCACGTCGGACCCAAACCACGGCCACGCGGCCACGTGCTAAGTGCTACCTGCCAACAGCAGGGCGGGACGGCCCTGGGCACACAGGGCGGTTTCGGTCACCCTGCCAGAGATGCGCCCTGGGACAGACGTACAGAATCGCTGACGCCTGGGCTCCTCCTGGGAGAAGATCCCCCTATTAAGGGCATCTGCTCACTCTGCAACTGGTACTCAGCTCTGACCCTGTGCCAGGCTCTGGGCCATAAGGGTGGGCAGAGACAGACACAGCCCTGCCCTCGCCTCCCCGGGGAGAAGTGCCATCAGCCTCACAAGCATGCCAACAAATGTACAACCTAAATCCGAAACCAAGGCAAAGACGGAGCGGTGCCAGGCTTTCCCGGAGGAGAAGTAAACCGTGTGGGCACTGATGGATCTATGGAGAACATGGAGGGCAGAGACTGCGGGCTGGGCCAGAGTGTAAATAACAGAGCTGCCGGCCGCCCAAGGGAGACCAGACTGCCCGGGTCCACCCTCGGGGGCAAGGTTTGACCACGTGACCAAGTCACGGCCAACAGTATCTGGGGTGTGATTCCTGAGTGCGTCCCTGAAGGAGGGACTTCTTTCCCTCCCTTTTTTCACCTTCCTCCCCCGCTGGAGGTGGTGGTGAGTCGTCTTGTAGCCAATGGACCACGGCGATGCTCCAGGGAAGCTGGAGGCGAGGGGCCCCAGGTCACTGATGCTGGAGCTGCCTTCGGAGCCCGGGAACCCTCCCCAGGTAGGCGTGTGAATGAGAAGCGGACTTCTCCCCTCTTAGGGAACTACCACTGCAGCGCTTTGAGGGAGCAACTACACTCACCATTTTTTTTGAATGAGCCTTATTTATGTGTCTCGGTCAAGTCTTAGTTGCAGCACACAGAATCCTCACTGCATCACGCGAGATTTTCTTCGTGCTACACAAACTGCAGCTGTGGCACGCGGACTCAGTAACTGTGATGTGTGGGCTCAGTTGTCCCTCCGTGTATGGTAAAGAACCCGCCAGCCAATGCAGGAGACACAGGAGACACGGATTCGATGCCTGGGTCAGGAAGATCCCCTGCAGGAGGGCATGGCAACCCACTCCAGTGTTCTTGCCTAGAGGAGCCTGACGGGCTACAGTCCACGGGGTCGCACAGAGTCAGACACGACTGAAACGACTTAGTACACATGTGGGATTTCAGTTCCCCGACCAAGGATCGAACCCATGTCCCCAGATTCTTAACCCAGAGCACCCAGGAAGTCCCCAAACTGATACTTCTTAACGCACACATCTGGAAGATACTAGCAGTCGCTTAGCTTTCTTTTGCCAAAGAATTGAATGCTTTTGAACTGTGGTGTTGGAGAAGACTCTTAAGTCCCTTGGACTGCAAGGAGATCCAACCAGTCCATCCTAAAGGAGATCAGTCCTGGGTGTTCATTGGAAGGACTGATGCTGAAGCTGAGGCTCCAATACTTAGGCCACCTGATGCAAAGAATTGACTCATTGGAAAAGACCCTGATGCTGGGAAAGATTGAGGGCAGGAGGAGAAGGGGACAACAGAGGATAAGATGGTTGGATGGCATCACCGACTCAACAGACATGAGTTTGAGTGAACTCCAGGAGTTGGTGATGGACAGGAAGGCCTGGCGTGCTGCAGTTCCTGTGGTTGCAAAGAGACATGACTGAGCAACGGAACTGAACTGAACGGTCGCTTAATAATCCCACAGACTGTAACAATTAGTTAGGCTTGTTGAGAAACAAGGTGGACTCTGTCTCAAAAGAGATTTGATTATTTGTGTACTCAGGATCTGAGGAACTCATTGCTGGGGAAATGAAATCATCTTGGGATGTGGAGAGAAGTTTGGCTTCTAGAAGGTTCGTGACCTTTCCAAACCCCCTCACATCTATTAGATTAAGCTGTGTGCAGCCCCGGCCGCCCCCAGGCCAGGCTGCCTAAAGGGCTCGTCACCCCAGGAGTGGGAAGGCAAAGCTTAGCAGACAGACGGCACTCCCTTCTCCACATGACGGGTTCTTGCAGCGGGAGAGCCTCCAAAAGACATGTGGTTCCTGCCTCTGGCTTAGGACACGACATGGTCAGTATCAGCAGTGAGAGGTGACCGTGGCCCGATTTCAAGACCTGTGGGGAGAGGAGTCTGCATTTTTTTTAATGTTTAATTAATGTATTAATTTTAATTGGAGGATAATTACATTGTGATGGTTTTTGCCATACACCAACATGAATCGGCCACAGATATACATGGGTCGCCCCCCGATCCTCAACCCCCTCTGACTTCCCTCCCCAGCCTGCCCCTCTAGGTGTCCCAGAGCACCGACTCCGGGTGCCTCGCTTCATGCTTCTTTGAGGTCACACTGGTCATCTGTTTATCACATGGTCCTGCATACATTTCAGTGATTCTCTCAAATCCTCCACCCTCCCCTTTAAGGACACCTGCCTCCTCAGGAGAAGGCTGCTCGGGGAACAGGGTGGCTATCACAGCATCTGCAAGCATCAGCTCTCTAGTAACGAGGGTGTGAGCTGGACGCCTTAACGGCAGGTCTGCTGTCCCCGGGGCGTCCCTAGGGCTTTCCTGGTGGCTCAGACCATAAAAAATCTCCCCGCGATGCAGGAGACTGCAGGTTTGATCCCTGGGTCGGGAAGATCCCCTGGAGGAGGGCATGGTGACCCCACTCCAGTAGTCTTGCCTGGAAAAATCCCATAGACAGAGAAGCCTGGCGGGCTGCAGTCAAGGAGGTCGCAAAGAGTCGGAGAGGACTGAGCGACTGAACTGCAACGACTGCTGTCCCCCAAGAGTCTGAGCTCTCACAGAAGGTCACGGGGCCTCCAGGAGCAGAGGCCAGCGAGGACGCCTGCTTCCTGCCTCTCCCCAGCTCTGCCCACCATCACCCCCGTCAGTGCCCACTCCCTGACCATGAGCTCTCTGCAGGGCCAGCATGCCGAGGCGGACAGGGCAGAGCTCGTGGCCTCTGGGGAAGTGTTGACACCTGGCTGCAGTGTGGCTCTAGGGTGAGCACCGTGTGCCCAGACGGACCGCAGGGCTCCCAGCGCGTCAGGCCGGAACAGCCACAAAGGAAGGACA
This sequence comes from Bos indicus x Bos taurus, assembly GCF_003369695.1. Taxonomy (NCBI): domain Eukaryota; kingdom Metazoa; phylum Chordata; class Mammalia; order Artiodactyla; family Bovidae; genus Bos; species Bos indicus x Bos taurus. The sequence continues at coordinate 1,141,107 of NC_040097.1, forward strand.
GGAAACGACTGTGTGGCGACGGCTGGGACCTCCCGTGCTCACCGTGAGGCTCCACGAGGCCCCCGCGCGCCTGCAACACGCGTGTACGCACGCACGACGGCGCTTGGTGCCTGCTCCCGGGTCGGGCGCGGAGGGCGAGCAGCTGTCCGTGCGGAGCTGCCAGGTCGGTTCCCTGCCCGCGGACCCCGCGCGCCCTCCCCGCGGCGTCTATTTATAGGAGCCCGGCTCGGCCCATATTGGTTGGGCGCCCGGCCGGTCAGGCGCCATCGCGGCGGCCCCAGCGGAGCGAGTGCGGCCGCGCCTCCAGCCGGGCAGCCCCGTAAGTAGCGGCGACCCTCCTGGGGGCGGGGGAACCACCTGCGCGTCCCGGGTCCCTCCGGCCCTGCGCCTCCGCCGCGCGCGCGGCAGCCCCGCGCAGCCCCGCCCGGCCCTGGGGCGCCCTCCTCGCCGCCCGTGAGCGCTGGGGCGGGGGTGCCGGTCTCCTTGGAACCCGAGGACGTGCCGGCACAGCACACGGCCAGAGTCCTCACTGCAAATTGAATATTCTAATCCCCCTGCGTCTCCCTCCCGCCTGGACCCCGGGGGGATTCTTGAGGAGCTCTGTGCCAGCTAAAGGCTCCGGGGAGAAAGCAAAGAGGCCGCAAAGGAAGGAGCAAAGGAGACGCGTCTTTAGCTTATCTCCCTCCTGGTCGGCCTTGAGGCCCTGGTGTGGTTCATTACCATGCAGTAAATCCAGGGTTGTCAGTACCCCTGGGAGTCTCCGTGCACTCAGGCCGGTCCGGAGCCATGTCTGCCAGGCTCTGAACAAGACGGTGATGCCGAAAAGCAATAAGGCTGGAGACGAGTTGGGAAAGCCAGGGGCCACCAAGGTAAGGCTGGAGGGGCGAGAAAAGCAACAGCCTCGGAGGAGTTAGAAATGAGGGCGGGGTCAGGTCCGGATGGGGGCGTGGGGAATGGGGGAGGCAAGTCCCCTCTGAGGAGGGGGCTACTCAAGGCCTGCTAGTGGTCTCCGAGGTGTGCCTGTGTGTGTCAGTCGTTCAGTCGTGTCCCAACCTGTGGACTGTAGCCCACCAGGCTCCTCTGTCCATGGGATTCTCCAGGCAAGAACACTGGAGTGGGTCACCATTCCCTTCTCCAGGGGATTTTCCCGACCCAGGGATCGAACCTGGGTCTCATGCATTGTAGGCAGATTCTTCACCACTGAGCCACCAGGGAAGCCGGGTCTAAGAGGTGGGGTTGCCAAGGCCTGCCGGTGGGCCTCGCCATGCAAATTAAGAAGCCCCCGTTGCTGTCTTCCTTTTTTTTTTCAACGGATGCTGGAATATGTCAGCTTTGCATGTTGACAAGTTACCAAAAAAAGTCTGTGAGCTGCCAATGTGCTATCTCTGGCTTCAGGTCCCTAAGAAGAGGGGCCGGGGCCAAATTCCTGAGCACACGGTGACTGGGGGCTGATTTTGAGGGCCGGAGACCTGGATGTCAGAGTGTGTCAAGCTGTAGGCAAGGAAATCAAGGTAATGATTCTGCAACATTTACTTGCCTTGGACAAAGGGATAGCAACTTAGAGAATCAAGCGCCACTTTTATACGTAGAAAGAAAACATCTTCAAGATATTGGTTAATAACATGCATAAAAGCTATGAACTTGTCATTTAGGGCTAAGCAAAGCATTCATTTAATTGCACAAACCATGTTGAGCAGCTCCTCTGTGCCAGGCAATGTCACAGACAGATGTTAATAATACAAAAGGAGAGACTACCCAGGTGGCCCGGTAGCTGTGAGTTTGCTCTCCCAATGCAGGGGGCCCAGGTTTGATCCCTGGACAGGGAACTAGATCCCACATGACGCAGCGAAGACCCAGCACAGCCAAATAAGTAAATAATGTTTTTAAAAAAGAATACAGAAGGGTTAAGATCGGAGTCCTACCGTCACTGTGATCTCCAGTGAAAAGGGAAGAGGGTGGATACATAAATAAATTGCAGTAACAGCAGTGCTTTTGAACTGTGATGGAGAAGACTCCTGAGAGTCCCTTGGACTGCAAGGAGATCCAACCAGTCCATCCTAAAGGAGATCAGTCCTGGGTGTTCATTGGAAGGACTGATGCTGAAGCTGAAACTCCAATCCTTTGGCCACCTGATGGGAAGAGCTGACTCATTTGAAAAGACCCTGATGCTGGGAAAGATTGAAGGCAGGAGGAGAAGGGGACGACAGGATGAGATGGTTGGATGGCATCACCGACTCAATGGACATGAGTTTGAGAAAACTCTGGGAGTTGGTGATGGACAGGGAGGCCTGGCGTGCTGCAGTCCATAGGGTCACAGAGTCGGGCACGACTGAGCAACTGACCTGAACTGAACAATAGCCCGGTCACTGCTGTGCTCAAGGTAAAAAGCAAGGAAGAGCCTTGAAGGCTTCACTGAGAGAGTGATGACTGGGCTGAATTTTGAAGAGCCGGTCCACTTTTTGAGGCGGAAGTGGATGAAGGGCACTGCAGACACAGAGAAGAACATGTGAGGCTGACCGCCCTGGAGCAGCCAGGGGTTCACCGTCACGAAGAGCCTGGTAATACAAGGAGGCAAGTCAGCCGTGAGGCAGGCAGGGCTGGGAGGGCCCTCTCAGAGAGGGCCTTCTGATGCCTGGCTGGCGCTGGTGCTGAGGAAAATAGGCTCGAGATAAGTTCTGTGAATGTGGGGAGACTGATTTCATGCACAGAGTCACCAGCTCCCAGAAGGGCTGTGTGGTAACTCTGGAACTCAGGCATCACTTTCTGAGGTCACGTTGACCTTCCTGGGCTTGCCAACCAAAATTTGTTCAAAGGGGTTTTAGGCTGGAATCTGGGAGCCTAACCATGTGATTTCTTAGGTCGTCAGTCTTTTTCATCAATAAAATTCAAGGCTTTGCTGTTGACCAACTCTATCATTTCAGATTAGAACCTCCTCACATACTGAACATGTCTATGGGGAAGAAATATATATACACTAATTTGGGAATCCAGTAACTTCTTTTCCCACCAAAGCAGATGTAGGAAGACATTGTTCCTGCCTTTCTCCCAAGGCAGTTCTCATTCAGACTGGAGAAGGAAGGTGTAAGCTTTTGGATTTTCCAGTGACTCGTAAGTTAGGTTGCCTACAGCGTGACAGGTTTGAAAGGAGATTCATGATGTATGTATATATCCTGTCTGTCTGTCTGTCTGTATATACACACTAATGTGGTTTACAATGTAGGTTACATCTTCAAAGTTTGTAAGTTTCTCTAATGTTAATACAAATTTTAATTTTAAACTTAGTTTATGCAATATTTAAGACATGCAAAAAGGCATAACGAATAATACACGTAGCCCTAGCTCATTCTTTTCTTCAGCTTCTACAAGCTCTTTTTAAATACTGTACAATATTCTCTTGAGTGAATATGCTATAGTCTATCTGTTCTCCCGTTATTGGCTATTTAGGCTCTTTCCAAAGTTTTGCTAATTCAAACAGTACTGCTATGAATTTAAACTACTTTTGACTTCAGCAAAATATAGAGGCATGGTCACGTATGAATCATTATTCAGAGAGGGTTGGATGGCATCACCAACTCAATGGACATGAGTCTGAGTAAACTCCTGGAGTTGGTGACAGACAGGGAGGCCTGGCGTGCTGCGGTCCATGAGGTCACAAAGAGTAGGACACGACTGAGCAACTGAACCAAACTGAGCAACTTTAAAGCTGATATAAAGATTATGAAACTAAACATCATAAAAGCACAACACTGGCAGTTTAAGTAAATTAACATCTTTATGTCCCGTTAAACGTTACAGCAATGCACTTCTTAAAACTAAGTAATCTGGACGTGGTGAAACTGCATGTTGGATTTGCAGAGTAATTAGGCTTTATTCTTGTGACACATTTATCTTTGCTACTCATTTCTCCCCATTGTTATGGGCACTATTAATATGAGCGCACCAATTCAGTCTTCTATAAATCGGAGCAGAGAATAACTTCCCATTGATATCATTGAGAACATTTGTACAGTTTTGTTTTGCTGATGAAGGGAGAATGCCCTCTGTGCCCCAGCCCCAGGCACACTCGCTGTCCGTTCTTTCACTTGAGACCTGTGGTCACTGCCGTGTCTGTGCCCACAAGCAGTTTGTCTAGGAGCCCAAACATTTTTATTGTTCAAAAATTATTTGCACAGGTGTATTCAGCTTCACCAAGCAAATTACATATGGGAGATGCATGGCCTTATTTATTTCTCCCAACTATTCTTATATAATTCTCAACACTAGTCTCAGGTCAGGAATCAGAAAGAGGCTAAGAAACTTGCTCATGTTGTAAATGGCACAGCAAGGTCGCAGAACCCAGGTCTCAGGAACCCAAGAGAAAGCCCGAGTTCCTCACCTCTGAGGCACACTGCTACCCCGCCACGAGCACCTTGGCCCAAAGGACTGATCCAGCTGTGAATACTTTATTTATATACAGCGCCCGCATCTTCCTGATGCAGAAACTGACGTGCAGAAAGGTTCCATCATTCTAGGATGACAGCAGTGGCTCAACTCAGACCCAGGATTGTGGGGGGTGTGTGTGAATCCCTCAGTCATGCCCGACACTTTGCGACCCCATGGACTGTAGCCTGCCAGGCTCCTCTGTCCATGGAATTGTCCAGGCATGAATACTGGAGGGGGTTGCCATTCCCTTCTCCAGGGGCTCTTCCCGACCCAAGGATCGAACCCAGGTCTCCCACACTGCATGCAGATGCTTTACCGTCTGAGCCACCAGGGAATCCCAGACCCAGGACTGCCTCACTTTAAAGCCCCCGTCTGCAATACCAGTGTCTTCTATGCAGATTATGCATACAAGAAACAACTCTGGGAACGCTTACTGAAGCATTTAACTGCCCAAGCGTTTTCCAGGGTCTTACCAGGAAAGTCATTTGGTCTGTAAATCCATCCCAATTAGAGTAGCTTTCAGGAGTGAAATAAAAGGTGTTTGGAAGGAAAGTGAACCAGTGAAGTGGCTCAGCCGTGTTTGACTCTTTGTGACCCCATGGACCGTAGCGCACCAGGCTCCTCCATCCATGGGATTCTCCAGGCCAGAACACTGGAGTGGGCTGCCACTTCCTTCTCCAGGGGATCTTCCCAACCCAGGGATTGAACCCAGGTCTTCCATATTGCAGGCAGACGCTTTACTGCCTGAGCCACCAAGGAAGCCCCTCGGTTAGAAGGAACAGATACTTAAATATATGTGCTCATCTGAAAAAGTCATAAATGCTTCTTCCGAATGTGAAAAGTATTATTTGTTGTTGTTGAAGCCAGTGTATGGGGCAGAGAAACTGTATGCAAACATTTATTTAGAAAATTGATTTATCTTCAGGAATCTCGGGGAGACAACCAGATGATCTTTTTAAAATAGGACTCTGAGCCTTCCCCGTCTCAAACTCTCCAGCTGGACTGAAGCAGAGGCTTGCAGACCGGGCGCCAGGCAGGGTCTGGGCGGCGGGTTTCCTCCGACAGCAGCACAGGCTTGTTGTCCTGCTGCCTGTTTTGTGTCGCCCACGAGCTCAGAATGAATGTCATCATTTTAAATGGCTTTTTAAAACCAAAAGAAGAAGAATACTTCATGATGTGAAAATGTACGAAATGTAAGTTTCCGTGTCTGTAAAACATTTATTTCTGGCACAGAGCGGTGCTCATCTGTTACACACTGTCTGTGGCTGCCCCTGCAGCAGCCCCAGGTGTGCAGACGACCCCACCCTTATGGCAGAAAGGGAAGAGGAACTAGAGAGCCTCTTGATGAAGGTGAAAGAGGAGAGTGAAGAAGCTGGCCTAAAGTTCAACATTCAGAAAACTAAGATCATGGCATCTGGTCCCATCTGCTACTGCTACTGCTAAGTTGCTTCAGTCGTGTCCAGCTCTGTGCAGCCCCATAGACGGCAGCCCACCAGGCTCCCCTGTCCCTGGGATTCTCCAGGCAAGAACACTGGAGTGGGTTGCCATTGCCTTCTCCAATGCGTGAAAGTGAAAAGTGAAAGTGAAGTCACTCAGTCGTGTCTGACTCTCCACGACCCCATGGACTGCAGCCTACCAGGCTCCTCCACCCATAGGATTTTCCAGGCATGAGTACTGGAGTGGGGTGCCATCGCCTTCTCCGTCCGGTCCCATCACTTCATGGCAAATAGATGGGGAAACAGTGGAAACAGTGGCTGACTTTATTTTTCTGGGCTCCAAAATCACTGCAGATGGTGATTGCAGCCATGAAATTAAAAGAGGCTTACTCCTTAGAAGGAAAGGTATGACCAGCCTAGACAGCATATTAAAAAGCAGAGAGACTATTTTGTCAACAAAGGTCTGTCTAATCAAGGCTACGGTTTTTCCAGTGGTCATGTATGGATGTGAGAGTTGGACCATAAAGAAAGCTGAGGGCCGAAGAATTAATGCTTTTGAACTGTGTTGTTGGAGAAGACTCTTGAGAATCCCTTGGACTGCAAGGAGGTCCAACCAGTCCATTCTAAAGGAGATCAGTCCTGGGTGTTCATTGGAAGGACTGATGGTGAAGCTGAAACTCCAATACTTCGGCCACCTCATGCGAAGAGTTGACTCATTGGAAAAGACTCTGATGCTGGGAGGGATTGGGGGCAGGAGGAGAAGAGGACGACAGAGGATGACATGGCTAGATGGCATCACTGACTCGATGGACATGGGTTTGAGTGAACTCCGGGAGCTGGTGATGGACAGGGAGGCCTAGTGTGCAGCGGTTCATGGGGTCCCAAAGAGTCGGACACGACTGCGTGACTGAACTGAACTGAACTGAACCCCTGCATTGCACGGCAGCGCTGAACTCAGACAGAAATCCCACGAAGCCTGAGCCTTCCTCTCCGGCGCTAGTCGGGTGCTTACGTTAGAGGGCTGATTAAGAGGGCAGGCTCTGGAGTCTGGGTTCAAGACTCAGTTCCTCTGGTTATAAGATGCTGTGGTCACTGAATGTGAAGAGGTAAATTCAAAAGAGTTGACTTAGTGCTTTCCGCCTTCTATCAAGGAGAAATGAGCAACATTGGAAATTTCTCCAGTTCTTTTGCTCCAGTGAAACTGAAAACTATGTACTTGCAGTTCCTTATGCAACATTGTCTCATGCTCACGCATATGCCACTTGTGATGGTGAGGCCTTCTGAGTGCCAACGACAGCACCCACCAACTCAAGCCTGCTCAGACGTGGAAGGAGCAGCATCTCCCTCTGAACTGAAACGTCCAGACACGAGGCATGTCTGAAGCACCGCCGCCTTTCCTGTCCTGGCTCTGTCCTCGTGCCGGCTGTGGGCACAGCGTGCAGAGGGTCAGACCCCTGATCTGTGTAGCACGCGGACGCTCCCCCGACCACTGCACCAGAGGCTGAGCGTCACTGCAGTCAGGCCAGGCTCAGGGTCCCGCCAGCCCCTGAAGCAGCCTCAGGGCGAGGGCCGTTGTGGGGAGTCCACCTGCCCTGCCCCAAGGGAGGCAGGCTGGGTGCTGAGGGAACGCCGGCACTGTGCGGACAGAGCTGCGTGTAAGACGTTACCCGTGACGTGTTTATCAAGAAGACTGGTCTGATGGTGAGACTCAGCGGTCCCAGTGCAGGGGGTCCCGGTTCCACCCCCAGGCCACGAACTGGACCCCACACGTCGCAACTAAGGGTTCGCATGCCACCTGAAGGTCAAAGCACCCACGTTCCGCAGTGGCACAGCCAAATGCATAAATAAACAAGATAGAGGTTTAGAAACAGGAAACCCGTCCATCAGGGACCAAGGAATCTGTTTTTAAGCTCTTTGAAACGAATGCCACTTCTGTTTTTATGAAACTAGTCCTAAGCCAAAAGGTTCAACAAGGGTGGCTTGGTTCCTGCCTGAAAGATACGAAATCCTAGGCTGCAGTCGTAACACTCGGGCCCCCAGTGCCTCGTTCCCTCCAGCGTCATCCAGATAAGCTTTAGGAGTTACCAAGGCTGAAGTGCCTGCATCGCGTTAGATCCTGTGATGCCTCCGGGAAGCTTGCTCGTGGCCTGCTAGCACTGTGGGGGTAGGTGCCCTCTGAAAGTCTTATGTATCAGCACATGGAATGGAAATCTTCAAACATTTATTTCCTTATAAGACCGGTTTTACACTTTTTAGGTTGAGGCAACAGCTGTCATCTGTAAAGCTGACTGATGTGTTTATGTATAAAGAAGCCTACATAATATGGTTCAGACCACTCAAAATGTGTTGCAGCAGAGCTCAGAAAGATAATGACTGCCTGCTGCTGCTAAGTCGCTTCAGTCGTGTCCGACTCTGTGCGACCCCATAGACGGCAGCCCACCAGGCTCCCCCGTCCCTAGGATTCTCCAGGAAAGAACACTGGAGTGGGTTGCCATTTCCTTCTCCAGTGCATGAAAGTGAAAAGTGAAAGTGAAGTTGCTCAGCGTGTCCGACTTCTAGTGACCCCATGGACTGCTGCCCACCAGACTCCTCCGTCCATGGGATTTTCCAGGCAAGAGTACTGGAGTGGGGTGCCATCGCCTTCTCCGAATGACTGCCTAATTACCCGTAATTGGATTCTCTTTGTAAAAATCTACAACAAAGCAAAAAGCAAAGGTTCACTTTTAGCCTGGAAACTCTCACATAAGAAGTTTAACTTATTGAAATATAGCTGAGCCATTGTTCTATCCTTTTTGCTGTTTAATCGCTAAGTCATAGCTGACTCTTTGCGACCCCATGGGCTGTAACCCGCCAGGCTCCTCTGTCCGTGGGGTTTCCCAGGCAAGAAGACCGGAGTGGGGTGCCATTTTCTCCTCCAGGGGATCTTCCAGACCCAGGGATCGAACCCGTGTCTTATGCGTTGGCAGGGAGGCTCTTCACCACCGAGCCATCAGGGAATCCAGCTGAGCCATCGGCTGTCAGAAGATCCGTCGAGGAGGGCTGTATTCTCACCTCGAGTGTACGGATTCTAGGACTGGCTAGTCACTATGATTCCACACCCTTGAGCAGTCATTTTTCAGGTCTTACAGTTGCTATTATATCATTAAACATTCCTTTCATGCTTAACACTTGTTTCCTGAAATGAACTTTAATTCAACATCGAAAACGTGCCATGTCTCATTGAGACAGGTGAAATTTCTAGCGCTTTACTGGATTACAGAAATTTAGAAAGTTTATAACCTTTACAGCTGACAGATTCTGCTTTCGCGGTGTTGAAATTGTCACCGCCCCTTCTTTCTCAGCTCCTCGCTGACTTTTCTGCCATCGATGTTAATTCTTGCTGTGTGCAACGCTGGCCACGGTACACCTGGACGGAGTGACGGAGGCTGGAGATCCACTCCTCCCATCCAGGGCTTCCGATTCTGGGAATGTCCTTTAGAGCAAAATGGCTAATCAGCTTCCGTTCCCCAGGGGAAGGTGAAGCTGAGACAAGCTTAAAGAAATTTTTAATTAGACTTGTGCCTTTTCAGGCAAGAAGTAATTCCACCTCTGCCTCTGGGAGATAGGGAAGAGCCAAGGGAGGGTCAGAGAAAGGGGGTGACTCTTGTGGGTTTTGTAAGTTTAGGACGATTTAGTCGTAAGTTTCAAGTGCTCTGAGTTCTCACATCCACAGACGCTTGGCTGTGCTCTGCTTTCCCAAGCCCTGTTGTGAAGTATTTACTCCATGGCAAAGTCAGAGTCAGAGAAAGGGGGTGACTCTTGTGCGTTTCGTAAGTTTAGGACGATTTAGTCGTAAGTTTCAAGTGCTCTGAGTTCTCACATCGACAGACGCTTGGCTGTGCTCTGCTTTCCCAAGCCCTGTTGTGCAGTATTTACTCCATGGCAAAGTCTGAGCAGAATTTTAGTGGACTGCTTTTCCAGCCAGCCTGCATGCCCCCTTGTGGTTTTGCAGACTGGCCGTGATCGCATCTGGGTGCGTTTTGGGGGACGGCGTGTGTAACCTTTGGGGTGGTGGGGTTGCATCTCCACAGAGAGACTGTCTCCTGATGAGGCCGGTCCTCCCCCTGAGGGTCAGCTGAATTTGGTACCAGGAAGTGGACACACAAAAGGTGCCCATCTTGACTCCGTGCTGGTCCGGTGGTTGAGTCTGCCTGCCAGTGCGGGGGACACGGGTTCCATCCCCGGTCTGGGAAGATTCCACGCGCCTCGGTGCGGGGGCGGGGGGGAACGAAGCCCATGTGCCACAGTCCCTGAAGCCCGCACGTCCTAGAGCCTGTGCAGCACGGGAGACCCCCGGACTGGGAGGCCTGCACCCCGCGGCCGGAGAGAGCCGCCCAGCAACTGAGACCCAGCACCACAGATAGACAAGTAAAATTAGTTTTTTTTAAAGGTGTGCATCTGTTCTCTCTTCATTCACCTTGGCAGGAAGGTCTTTCCAGCCCTCCTAGAAAAATCTCTGCCATTAGTTAGAGAAATAACTGTTCATGGTTAATAATTTATTGGTTTTTCTTTTTCTTTTTTTACAATCAATGCCATGATTTTAGATACCACGGTAGTTGTCTTTTTTGGTGGTGTTTGGTCACTAAGTCGTGTCTGACTCTTTGCGACCCTGTGGACTGTAGCCCTCCAGGCTCCTCTGTCTGTGGGATTTCCTGGTAAAGAACCCTGGAGTGGGTTGCCATTTCCTTCTCCAGGGGATCTTCCCGACCCAGGGACTGAGCCTGCGTCTCCTGCTTGGCAGCTGGGTTCTTCACTGCTGACCCACCAGGGAGGCCCCCAGTGGTGGGCTTAATATAAAAAGTCTCTGCTTGGAATGAGTGTTTGCTTATAAGTAATGCTGCATGTTTAAATGTCAGAGAATCTCTTTCTTAGAAGAAACCTGCCTCTTTCCTTCCCCTCAGGAATGTTTCATGACATCCCTGTTGCTTGGTGAGTAATCAGACATGAAAACAGGCCCTTGAGAATCAAGCTACATTTAAAGAAGACCTACTCGGAGACATTGGAGAGGGCATCATGGAGTACAAGTCTGAGGGGAAAGAAAAATACCAACACAGCTTGAATTTACTGAATAAAATTAAGAGCATGAAAGATTTAGCGGAGATGATTGATGTCGTGATCATCGCAGAAGGGGAGGCGTTCCCCTGCCACAGGCTGGTCCTGGCTGCCTTTAGTCCGTATTTCAAAGCCATGTTTACGTGTGGGCTCCTCGAGTGCACCCAGAGGGAGGTGGTGCTTCATGACATCACGGCGGAAAGCGTGGCGGTGTTGCTGCGCTACATGTACCACGCGGCTCTGGAGGTCAGCAACGCCAACGTGCAGACCGTGGCCATGGCCGCCTACTTCATGCAGATGGAGGACGTCTTCCAGGCGTGCCAGAAGCACATGATGGCCCACATGGACGCCTCGAACTGTGTCGGCATCTATTATTTCGCAAAGCAGATTGGAGCCGAAGACTTGGCCGATCAGTCGAGGAAGTACTTGTACCGGCACTTTGCCGAGGTGAGCTTACACGAAGAGATCCTGGAGGTGGAGGTGCACCAGCTCCTGACGCTCATCCAGTCGGATGACCTGAACGTGTCCAGAGAGGAGAGCATTCTGGACCTCGTCCTGAGGTGGGTCAATCATCGCCCGGACCGACGCACGGAGCACCTCGTGGAGCTTTTGAAGCAGGTTAGGTTGCAACTGGTCAGCCCTTCCTTTCTGAGACAAGCCCTGAGGAGGAACACGGTGCTCCTGTGTGACGCGAACTGCATCGACCTCATTCAGAACGCGTTCAAAGCCATCAAGACGCCCCAGCCGCACGCCCTGAGTCTTCGTTACGGCATGGAGACCACCAGTCTCCTGCTGTGCATTGGCACCAACGCTTCGGGGATCAGGTCAAGACACAGGAACTACGGGGACGCCAGCTTTTGCTATGACCCTGTGTCACGGAAGACCTGTTTCATCTCGTCTCCCAAGTACGGGGAGGGTTTGGGCACCGTGTGTACCGGTGTCGTCATGGAAGACAACAGTGTCATCGTGGCTGGGGAAGCCAGCGCCTCTAAGCTCTCCAGACAGAAGAGCAAGAGCGTTGAAATCTACAGGTTTGTACCCAGCGTTTGTTTCCATTTCTGGCTTTGACACCGGCAGCAGGAGTTACTGCTGGGAGAGCATGTTTTAAATCACATGTGTTCTGAATTACCTCACGATCATGTATTTGACATAGAGGTAACATTCATAATGAAAGCATCCACATTATTTTCCCTCTCCCGTTCATTGTTAAGAATCCACCTGTGGTGCGGGAGACCTGGGTTCCATCCCCGGGTTGGGAAGATCCCCTGGAAAAGGGAAAGGCTCCCCACTCCAGTATTGTGGCCTGGAGAGTCCCACGGACTGTATGGTCCATGGGGTCGCCAAGAGTCAGACACAACTGAGCGACTTTCACTTAACTTTCATTGTTGAGAAGGTACAGATGAAGCTGCGTGAGTTAAGTGTGTATATGTGACAGTTCCTGTCTGTTTACATCCAGGTTTCACTGTTTATCCATATGCTGTAATCGCTTTACTTTTGAAGAGCTGCATATAACTTTTAACAAGAAGAAAATTTACTAACAGTGACTGCTTTGTGCTGACACTCTCCAGTTCACAATTCAGAGCAAGAAGTGATTTGTTTCTTGGCCAAAATGTACTGTGCGTCCTGTCAGCTTTCATTCTGTGCCCTTAATGAGCGGGTTTCTCCTAAACCTCCTGGAGAAGGAAGTGGCAGCCCACTCCAGTATTCTTGCCTGGAGAATCCCATGGGCAGAGGAGCCTGAGGGGCTACAGTTCACGGGGTCGGAAAGAGTCGGACACGCCTGAGCGGCTGACACCCGCTTCCTAAACCTCTAATACTGTCCAACGTTGGCAGCCGAAGAGCGCTTCGCCCTGGGACTGCGGGGGGAGAGGAGTGTCTGCTTAGCAGTCGCGTCTGTCCAGGGCCTGTGCGTGGAGACAGCAGGAGCTCAGCCCTGAGATGGGCCTGGGTGAATGAGAACTGTGCAGGCAGCTCCTCGAGCTCTCCTTACACACCGTCCCCTCTCGGGGCCCTCGAGCCAGACGTTCTCAGACTTCACTCGGGAAGTGCTTCTCAACAGCAGAGTGGGGACAGAGAGAGAGGAGAGGTCTCTCTTTAGCTGTCATCTCCTCGCGTCGCAGGACCGCTTCAGGCTCCAGTGGGCGCCCCTCACGTGCACGCATTGAAGGCGTGTCGCTTCTGCCCAGCAGTGGGGGCAGGCATGGAAACCCCAGGCAGTGACTGCCCCTCTGGCCTCTGCCCACGGCGACAGAGTGGGGGCAGGTTCGGACGCGAGGTCCCTGGGGAAAGGGGCCTGGGTCTCCTGGGGGAGTCTCTGGGTCCCTGACACTCGCTTCCTGTTGCTTCTCCCCTTGGAGCCTCAGGTTCTTTTGGTCTCTGCTTTCTTCCTCAAAGAGCTGCAGTTCTGCCATCAGAGTTCATTCTTTACCATCTCAGATCCTCTCAAAGTCTGTGTTTTGATCCTTAAATGTCTCGCCTCGTAACTGTCTTCAAAACCCCACTCTCTCTTCGTCTAACTACGCACCCTGCGTTCCTTTTCCTCTCTGTCTTGAACTCACCCTGTTTCGTGTGACCCACAGGCTCTCGCACGTTGGGCAGAAGTGAAGCATCAGTTTCGAAAAGCGAAGTGAAGTTTCGACAAGTGAAGCATCAGTTTCTTCCCCCAGGGATGAAACTGTCAGCAAGGCGAATAGAGAGATAATCAGAAGCGTTTGCTGGTATTGCTGCTCCGTTGCTGCATCGTGTCTCCTTGTGACCCCGTGGACTGCAGCACGCCAGGCTCCCCTGTCCTTCACCAACTCCCGGAGCTTGCTCACACTCGTGTCCATTGAGTCACTGATGGTATCCAACCGTCTCATCCTCTCCTGCCTCTTTCTCCTCCTGCCTTCAATCTTTCCCAGCAACAGGGTCTTTTCTAATGAGTCAGCTCTTCGCATCAGGTGGCCAAAGTATTTGAGCTTCAGCTTCAGCATCAGTCCCTCAATGGCATATTCAGGGTTGATTTCTTTTACGATTGACTGGGTGGATCCCCTTGCAGTCCAGGGACTCCCAAGAGTCTTCTCTAACACCACAGTTTGAAAGCATTGATTCTTTGGTGCTTAGCTTTCTTTACGGTCCAACTCTCACATCCGTGCATGCCTACTGGAAAAACCATAGCTTTGACTAGATGGACCCTTATCATTGTCAGAAGTGCTGCTTGGGGATTGAATGAGGTTCCCAGTGCTGTGTGCATCGTTAAGGTCTTACAGTGCTCCCTAAGGGCACGTCAGCGCCAGGTTTGCGATTTGTTGTTTTTGTTTAGTCAATCAGTGGTGTCCAAATCTGCAGCCCCATGGACTGCAGCATGACAGGTCTCCCGGTCCGTTGCCAACTCCTGGAGCTTGCTCAAACTCATGTCCATTGAGCCGGTGATGCCATCCAACCGTCTCAACCTACATCATCCCCTTCTCCTTTGCCTTTAACCTTTCCCAGCATCAGGGTCTTTTCCAGTGGGTCAGTTCTTTGCATCAGGTGGCCAAAGTACTGGAGCTTCAGCATCAGTCCTTCCAATGAATATTCAGAACTGATTTCCTTTAGGATGGACTGGTTGAATCGCTTTGCAGTCCAAGGGACTCTCAAGAGTCTTCTCCAACACCACAGTTCAAAAGCATCAGTTCTTTGGTGCTTAGCCTTCTTTATAGTCCAACTCTCACGTCCATACATGACCACTGGAAAAACCATAGCCTTGACTATATGGACCTTTGTTGTCAAAGTAACTGTCTCTGCTTTTTATTTATTTATTTATTTTGTCTCTGCTTTTTAATACGCTATGTTGATCATAGCTTTTCTTCTAAGGAGCAAGTGTCTTTTAATTTCATGGCTGCAGTCACTGTTCACAGTGATTTTGAGGCCAAGAAAATAAAGTCTGTCACTGTTTCCATTGTTTCCATTGTTTCCCCATCTATTTCCCATGAAGTGATGGGACCGGATGCCATGATCTTCGTTTTCTGAATGTTAAGCTTTAAGCCAACTTTTTCACTCTACTCTTTCACTTTCATCAAGAGGCTTTTTAGTTCCTCTTCACTTTCTGCCATAAGGTGGTGTCATCTGCATATCTGAGGTTATTGATATTTCTCCCGGCAATCTTGATTCCAGCTTGTGTTTCTTCCAGTCCAGCGTTTCTCATGATGTACTCTGCATATAAGTTAGATAAGCAGGGTGACAATATACAGCCTTGACGTACTTCTTTCCCTATTTGGAACCAGTCCGTTGTTCCATGTCCAGTTCTAACTGTTGTATCCTGACCTGCATGCAGGTTTCTCAGGAGGCAGGTCAGGTGGTCTGGTGTTCCCATCTCACCAAGGGAACATTTCATGCAAAGATAGGCACAACAAAGGGCAGAAACGGTGTGGGCCTCGCAGAGGCTTGTGATGCACGTGAGCGTGTCTGCATCTCCGCTGTGTCGAGCCCGCGTCCTGAGTGTTCGTCTTTAGACGCTCTTCAGTTCGCCTCCACTCTGTAGTTCACAGACCTCCACGCAGACACCCTTCTTCTCGACTTAAGAGAGGGAGTGGATTATTCGCACTGTGGTCGGTTGTTTCTGTTTTAAAAGTACACCTCCCATCTCTTTCGTCTCTCACGCTTTGGTAGACAAGCAGCTGAGGACAGTCGTCTCCCGACCGACAGCCTCTGCAAGGACGGCGCGTGCTTCCCCGCTGCCGTTGCCGTCTTTGGGACACGTCCGAAACAGTGAGCTCTACGGCTTCATCCGGGGGTTTCAGCTCCTCAAAATGCTTAATCAATTACCAAGTCGCCCGGCAAACATGTACTTCCCAACCTTCAAGGCATATATTTTTGTTCTTGGCCTCTTAAACCGTGTCTCAGAAAAACGAAAACTCAGCTTTTGAAGATTTTTTTTTAATGTGGACTGTTCTTAAGGTCTTTATTGAGTTTGGTATGATGTTGCTTCTGTTTTCTGTTTTGGTTTAAGGCGTGTGGGATCTTAGCTCCCCCACCAGGGATGGAACCCCCACTCCCCACGTTGGAAGGTGAAACCCTAACCACTGGGCAACCAGGGCGGTCCCCCAGACTCCAAAACCCATTTTCCATCCTATTGACACGTTCACCATCTGTTTCCAGAGCCCCCGCCTGTAGACACGCGATCCTCCCTTCTCTGAAATCCCCTACAGTTCAAAGCAGTGGTGAAAATATTGTCTGTGATGCTAGGAACTCTGGTTTCCTGCCTAAAATCACTGAGAAGACAGCTGTCCTGAGGGTTGATAAATGTCGGCGTTCAGTTTGTGACCAGCCAGACAAACCTGAAGGGAAAGAGCAGTCTTTGGGTTGAAAAGAACAATCTTCCAACTTCCCTGCCCAACCTGGAGTTAAACGTCCTCCTGGGGAAGAATGTACAAGTTGGTCTAGAACAGCTGGGAGAGATGCCTGTAACAGGTTCAGCTGTCAAATGTTTGATGCGCAGTGAGTACCCTATCCGCAGAAGCTGTTCTCTGTGCAGAACACACGTAAGTTTTTCACCTGTTTCCAAACAGAACCTTTGTTTTTCTTATTTCCCATATTTTTCCTGGGGTTTTCCAGGCACGACTTAGCGATCAAACGCCAGCATGTATCACTGTCTTATATTGATGTTTCTTCCTCTCCAATTAGAAGAACCAAATCATGTTGTTTTCGGAGAAGAAACTTGTGTTTCTTTGGCAGCTCGTTTTTACGTTGAATCTAATCCCGGTTCTCTCTCTGCTAATTCACAGGTACCACGACAGAGGAAACCAGTTTTGGGAGAAGTTATGCACGGCAGAATTTCGAGAGCTCTACGCCCTGGGCGCCGTCCATAACGACCTCTATGTGATAGGAGGGCAGATGAAAGTTAAAAACCAGTATCTTATCACAAACTGTGTTGACAAGTACTCTGTGGAACGGGACACCTGGAAAAGGGTGTCTCCGCTTCCTCTGCAGCTGGCGTGCCATGCGGTTGCCACGGTGAACAATAAACTCTACGTGATTGGAGGCTGGACCCCTCAGGTTAAGAGAGCTCCCGTGTGCCCACGTGGCATGGCTGCGCTGAGCTTGGCTGCTCTGTTGAAAAATGTTGCAGTCGTTGAGTACTAAAAGAGGGTGGCTCGCGTTTCTGGTAACATGCTCTTTATGTTATAGAATATTAAACAGAAGATTGTACAGTGTGACCGCAGCTCTGTCGTTGTTTAGTCACTGAGTCATGTCCGACTCTTTGTGACCCTGTGGACCATAGCCCACCAGGCTCCTCTGTCCATGGGGTTTCCCAGGTGAGAACGCTGGAGTGGGTTGCCATTCCCTCCTCCAGGGGGGTCTTCCTGGATCAGGATTCAAATCACATCTCCTGCATTAGCAGGCGGGTTCTTTACCACTGAGCTGCCTGGGAAGCCTGATAAAGCAGTTTAGGGGAATGAATTTTATTTTTTTAGGGGAATGAATTTTAAAGTGCGTTATTCTACACCTGACTTCACTCAGTATTTGTGCTGCGTCCCTCAAAACCCACCCATTCTCGTGGATGATGAACGAGGCCTGTGCTGAGGGCTTATGTGTGGGAAACATCTCAGCTCGAGGCAGAGAAGTGGACCCCCAGCCCGGTTCTGTCTGCGCTGCAGCTGTGTGACCGGGGGCGCGTAACTCTTTGGTCTTTTTTCATATAAAGCTTCTCACTCTAAGCAGGAAATTGAAATACTTATCTGCGATGTCACAGCCATTTTCACAAGAGGGCACAGTGATTTTAAGCCCCTCTGACTCTGCTGGGCGTCAGCAGAGGGAGAGACAGAGGCCAGACTGGAGTTTGGTGAGGCAGGGCTGCAGGATGGAGGAGCCCGGGGGCTGGGACCAGAGTGGCCGCTTCTCTGTGCTTTGGTGGCCCCGCCAGCGCTTGGGGCTGTCACAGAAGCCTCACCCAGCTGCCTTCTGCCCCGGCCATCCAGCGTTCGTAAAAAGATTAACCTCACTGCTCACTGCCTGTCCCCACGGCGTTGTCGTTTAGTCGCTGAGTCGTGTCTGAGTCTTTGCGACCCCAAGGGCTGCAGCACGCTAGGCTTCCCTGTCCTGCACCGTCTCCCAGAGCTTGCTCAAACTCGTGTCCATTGAGTCGGTGACGCCACCCAACCATCTCATCCTCTGCCTCCTTCTTCTCCTCCTGCCCTCAGTCTTTCCCAGCATCAGGGTCTTTTCCAATGAGTTAGCTCTTTGCATCAAGTGGCCAAAGGACTGGAGCTTCACACGACATAGACAAGTTTTATTTTTGCCTGTATGAGTCCTCCTTTCTCTGCATTTGCTTCATGACACCTCAGTTGTCTGATGCGTCTCTTTGCTCGTTTCATGAGCTTCCATTCTGCCTTGTAGGATGTATCACACTTGTTCTTAAAATTTTAAACCACATTTAATACATGTTGTCAATTCATGCTACGCATTGAAAATTAACTTAGATTTAATCACAGCTAGTAGCTGAAACCTGACAGAGTATTTGTAATTAAGCTTTTTCAGAGCTATTCATTACGTAGTTAATTTTGCATGAACATGCTCCAAAGAAAAGCTTTCCTTCGATTTTTTAACACTAAAGTAGAGATTAAATACTTAAATTATAAGGAAAATTAAAACAATAAAGTCAGTATTTCCTAATTTATAATGTCTTTGAACATGTGACCATTTCCTGGATAATGAAAGCCTTTGCTAATCTGTACAGAATACAATACATTAAATTGCAAGACAGCCTGGGGCTGTGATGGCAGTATAGTGATTATTACCCTGAGCAAAAGCTAATTGTGTGACTTTCATAAGCAAGGAAATTATTTCTGTGTTGGACACCTGCACAGAAACAAAAGCAAAAGCTGCTCCGTCATCTCTGGCTTTTGGCGCCTTAGGGGCTCCTAACGGGCTGCAGACGGAAATACCACTTTACCTGAGGTTTGTCACCGTGTTGCTGGGAATTTAGGAGTAGGGAAAGCCACGTACATCTACGTGTATTTAGCTTCTAATGCTTCTACTCATTATATATATACACACATTTATTATATATATTTATATACATTTATTATAAACATATATAATAAATGGGGCCTCCCTGGTGGCTCAGTGGTAAAGAACCCACCTGCCAATGCAGGGCACATGGGTTTGATCCCTGATCCAGGAAGATCCCCCGGAGAAGGAAATGGCAACCCATTGCAGTATTCTTGCTGGAAAATCCCATGGGCAGAGGAGCCTGGTGGGCTACAGTCCATGAGATCGCAAAGCACTGGACATGACTCAGCGACTGAACAACAAATATAAAATAAATACACAAAAATAACTGCAAATAATTTCTATTAATCCATGTATCTTTAAAATTAAATTCAAACCACTCCTATACTATGGTATAAAAATACTCTCATTACTAAAACACTCAATTGTTTTTTTAGTTTTGCTCTATTTCGATTATAAAAATGTTCTAAAGAAAAACGCTTTATAAATTATTAAAGTTAGTTTCTCACAAGTATTATTTAACCAACCACTATAAAGCTTGGTAAAATAAAATTACACTTTAAATAGTGTTCAATAAACCTTGGCTTGATTTTTTAAGGCTTTGCAATGCTTCATTTTTAAAAAAACGCTATACTGTCTCCCTGCTGAAATCACAGGTTCTTTGCTAAAACCAACACCTTAGCCCCATTAGCACAGAATATAAATCCTTCCGCTATTGACACGGTACTTATAATCCCAAGCCTTGGGATTTGGTGTGTCTGTGAATAGAAGTCACTGTAGTTAACCTCTACTTATCTTGTTGGCTGTCTGCTTTGATTAATTGCACTCATGTGCTCACAACGATCTCTAAATGGGCTGTTATTATATTGGCTGTCATATTTCATATAGATGGATCTTCCTGACGAAGAACCTGATCGATTGAGCAACAAGCTGTTGAGATACGACCCCAGCCAAGACCAATGGACGGAGCGGGCGCCCATGAAGTACTCGAAGTACCGGTTCAGCACAGCCGTGGTCAACAGTGAGATTTATGTTCTGGGTGAGGAGAAGCTAAATACCTCCTTTTATTTTTCTCCCCAGTTTGCCTCCATGACAATGAAATGTTCTTTCTTCTCGCATCCCAGTTCAGCCACACACAGCACTAGCCTCCAATTTTCTTTTATTTTCTAGAGCACAGTCAGATAAGATTACAGGAAAGTCCACTGACGTGTTGAAAGCAAGGTTACTTTTATCAAATTTTTCCGTCGTCTGGAATCCAGTAGTGATACCTCATTATATGCCCACCAGGTAAAATGCTGGGAAAAGGCAAGAAGCCTTTGGCCACCTTACGTGGATCAAAACACAGGCTTTAACAACAAACTGGTTCTCGGCACTAATTAAAGAAACAGGTAGAGGGTTAAAAAAATGCCACAGGTTATGCCAGCCCTCTTCACTTTGCCTCACTCACCAGAATTCCACTAAGGTTCATCAAATGATGTTTTCTCTGAATGCATTTGTTTTATCTCTGAAATGAGTGTGTGTGGTCTTGCGCTGGCCAGTAGGGGTTGGTGAGAGGCTGGTTCCTTCCCACTGAGGTGGGTCCGAGCGACTCCAGAGCATCCTTGGTGCCTCCCTGTCCTTCCCAGCCCTCATCTAAGCTGCTTCCCTCCTCCTAACGTCACGCCAGCCTGCCTTCCCATGAGCATGGGCAGACGGGCTGAGACAGGCTGAGTGCGCTGGTGAAATGATGCCGAGTCTTTATTTCAACCCCTTCTGCGGTGCTGGCCAACTGGCAAAAATAATGGGTAACAGAGAAATGGCAAAAAAAAAAAAAAAAAGAAATATGGGCTGAAAGCAACCAAGGCTTTGAGTAGTTTCTTTTTTTTTAATCTAAGTGGGAGCCATTATCTCTTGGCTGCGAGCACAGCATGAAGGAAAATAATTAAAGCACTGCAACGTTAATAGTTGTGTGATTTTAAGCACAAGAACATTATGTCACATGCTTTACGACTGCCTCAGTTAGGAGACTCACTTGAGATCATAATTAAGTTTTTCCTCTGGGTATACATTTGTTGCTTTTGTTATAAGCACATGCAGTGCCATCGCCCAGTAGAGATAACATCAATGCTAGGACCAGTCTCCTGGGATTGATGTCTATGGAACTCAAGGAGCACAGGGCCGATCTACTGATTATATTGCAGCTGGAGGCAGTCGAAAGTGGGAGAGAAGTGATTGTCGATGGAAGCGCAATGAGATCCCCAGCCCCTCCCCAGCGTGAAAACACGACTAAGCTAAATGTGAAGTAAAACCAACAGGGTCGTTTTTGTAAATTGTATGGAAAGGACCAGATGGTCAATACAGAAATCAGGTTGACCATATTCTTTGCAGCTAAAGATGGAGAAGTTGTATACAGTCAGCAAAAACAAGACCAGGAGCTGACTGCGGCTCAGATCATGAAGTCCTTACTGCAAAATTCAGACTTAAACTGAAGAAAGTAGGGAAAACCACTAGGCAATTCAAGTAGGACTTAAATCACATCCCTTACGATTATACAGTGAAATTGATTAATAGATTCTAGGGATTAGATCTGATAGACAGAGGGCCTGAAGAACTATGTACAGAGGTTCCTAACATTGTACAGGAGGCGGTGACCAAAACTATCCCAAAGAAAAAGAAATGCAAGAAGGCAAAATGAATCTGAAGAGTTTTTACAAACAGCTGAGGAAAGAAGAGAAGCAAAAGGCAGAGGAGAAAGGGAAAGATACACCCAACTGACTGCACAGTTCCAGAGAAGAGCAAGGAGGGATAAGAAAGCCTTCCTCAGTGATCAGTGCAAAGAAATAGAGGAAAAGAATAGAATGGGAAAGACTAGAGATCTCTTCAAGAAAAGCGGAAATGCCAAGAGAACATTCCACGCAAAGATGGGCACAAGAAATGACAGAAATGGCAAGGACCTAAAGAAACAGATAAGATTAAGAAGAGATGACAAGAATACACAGAAGAACTGTACAAAAAAGGTCTTAATGACCTGAATAACCACGATGGTGTGATCACTCACCTAGAGCCAGACGTCCTGGAATGTGAAATCAAGTGGGCCTTAGGAAGCATCACTACGAACAAAGCTAGTGGAGGTGATGGAATTCCACCTGAGCTACTTCAAATCCTAAAAGAAGATGCTGTTAAAGCACTGCACTCAATATGCCAGCAAATTTGGAAAACTCAGCAGTGGCCACAGGACTGGAAAAGGGCAGTTTTCATTCCAAACCCAAAGAAAGGCAATGCCAAAGAATGTTCAAACTACCGCACAATTGCGCTCATTTCACATGTTAGCAAGGAAATCCTTAACATCCTTCAAGCTAGGCTTCAACAGTACACGAAGCAAGAACTGTCACATGTACAGACTGGATTTTGAAAAGGCAGAGGAACCAGAGATCAAATTGCCAACATCCATTGGATCATAGGAAAAGCAAGGGAATTCCAGAAAAACATCTACTTCTGCTTCATTGACTATGCTAAAGCTTTTGACCATGTGGATCACAACAAACTGTGGAAAACTCTTAAAGAGATGGAAATACCAGACCTCTTTACCTGCCTCCTGAGAAACCTGTATGCAACAGTTAGAAAAAAAGCAACAGTCAGAACCAGACGTGGAACAACAGACTCGTTCAAAATTGGGAAAGGAGTACGTCTTCTGTATATTGTCACCCTGCTTATTTAACTTCTGTGCAGAGTACATCATGTGAAATGCCAGGCTAGATGAATCACAAGCTGGAATCAAGATTGCTGGGAGAAATATCAACAATCTCAGATATGCAGATACCACTCTAATGGCAGAAAGAGAAGAGGAACTAAAGAGCCTTTTGATGAAGGTGAAAGAAGAGAGTGAAAAAGCTGGCTTAAAACTCAACATTTAAAAAAATTAAGATCATGGCATCCAGTCCCATCAGTTCAGTTCAGTTCAGTCGCTCAGTCGTGTCCAACTCTTTGCGACCCCATGAATCGCAGCACGCCAGACCTCCCTGTCCATCACCAACTCCTGGGGTTCACCCAGACTCACGTCCATCGAGTCAGTGATGCCGTCCAGCCATCTCATCCTCTGTCATCCCCTTCTCCTCCTGCCCTCAATCCCTCCCAGCATCACAGTCTTTTCCAGTGAGTCAACTCTTTGCATGAGGTGGCCAAAGTACTGGAGTTTCAGCTTTAGCATCATTCCTTCCAAAGAAATCCCAGGGCTGATCTCCTTCAGAATGGACTGGTTGGATCTCCTTGCAGTCCCATCACTTCATAGCAAATAGATGAGGGAAAAAACAGAAACAGTGACCGACTTTATTTTCTGCGCTCCAAAATTACTGCAGATGGTGACTGCAGCCATGAAATTAAAAGACGTTTGCTCCTTGGAAGAAAAGCTATGACAAACCTAGATAGCGTGTAACAAAGCAGAGATATCACCTTGCCAACAAAGGTCCATCTAGTCAAAGCTATGGTTTTTCCAGTTCTCATGTATGGACGTGAGAGTTGAACCATAAAGAAGGCTGAGCGCCAAAGAATCGTTGCTTTCGAACTGTGGTGCTGAAGAAGACTCTTGAGACTCCCTTGGACAACAAGGAGATCCAATCAGTCAATCCTAAAGGAAATCAACCCTGAATATTCAGTGGAAGGATGGATGCTGAAGTTCCAATTCTTTGGCCACCTGATGCGAAGAACTGACTCATTGGAAAAGACCCTGATGCTGGGAAAGATTGAAGGTGGGAGGAGAAGGGGACGACAGAGGATGAGATGGTTAGATGGCATCACCAACTCAATGGACATGAGTTTGAGCAAGCTCCAGGAGATAGTGAAGGACAGGGAAGCCTGATGTGCAGCAGTCCATGGTGTCGCAAAGAGTCAGACATGACTTAGCAACTGAACACACACTTCTTAGTTCAAGGATTGTCCGTGGACCAGACGCTTCTGGGGGTCATCTGGAGCACCTCGGTTTAAGATCCCTAATGGGTGTGTGTCCAGTTCTGTTTACTTTCTGAAATTCTTTGAAAATGTTCATCCCATGTTAGATCTAAGTCAGCAATCTTCCATTCCAGTGCATTTTTTCTGAGACTCGTTTTTCAGATTAGAGTCCATTTACAAAAAGAATTGTTGTTTGTTGTTCAGTCGCTAAGTCGTGTCTGACTCTTTGCAGTTCCATGGACTGTAGTCCGCCAGGATCTTCTGTCCATGGTATTTTCCCAGCAAGAATATTGGAGTGGGTTGCCATTTCCTTCTCCAGGGGATCTTCCTGACCCAAGGATCGAACCCAGGTGTCTTGTGTTGGCAGGCAGATTCTTCGCCGCTGAGCCGCCACGGTGTGGTATAAAAAAAGACAAGGTTTTCTGTGCCGTAACTCCTGGGTGCACCCAGGAAAGCGCAAAGCTCCCTCGACTCTGTGTTTAAAGTCTCCTGCTGGCTCACCTTAATGGGCGTTTGCATTTTGAATCTTTGTGTTATTGTTACTTGTCCAGCAGCACGTAGATGATCACATGGACAAGGCCTTTGTCTGCAAAAGGTTCATCATCTTACTTACAGGAACACTGCCTTTAAGTGGGTGGACTGTCCAGCTTTGCAGTCTGAGTTCGCGGTAGTGCAGAAACTTTTCCTGGCGTTGGAAATTGAGAGTCTGTATAGCTACATTTTCCAGATAATTGATGCCAGCATCTTGACCATTTTGCTTATTTGGCTGTGTTGGGTCTTAGCTTCGTCGTTCGGGATCTTTCGTTGAGGTGCGCGGACTCTCTAGTTGTGGCAGTGGGGCTCAGTAGTTACAACGCGTGGGCTTAGCTGTCCCACGACAGGCGGGATCCTAGTTCCCCGACCAGGGATGGAACCTGCATTCCCCTGCAATGCACAGTGGATTCTTTGTTTTTCAGCGTTTTCGAGATCATTTTCTTTCATGTGTGTTTCCGTGGTATTTATGTAAGTTTTCCATTTCATTTTTCAGATGATACTTATGCAAAACTTGGTAAGATTCTCTGAGAAATCTTGGTTCCTTTCTTTTTAAAAAATTAATCAACTTTAATGGAGGGTGATTACTTTACAATACTGTGGTGGGTTTTGCCACACGGGAGCACGTGCGGCCACTGGAGCACCAGGGAAGTCCCCGTGCCAGCACCTTTAAGTGTCAAATTTTGGCCAACATCTTTAACTAGAAAAAAACAATGTTAAGTTATCACATTCTTCTCTATCTCGTGAGAAATCACTTGGAGGGAAAGTAATAGTTACCGAAGAATCACTGAACGCCAGGTGCTGTTTCCACACACGGTCAGTTTTCACAACAGCCTGGAAGCGAAGGCCTCTGTTTCCTTTTATCACCCACTGTGATTAAATCTGGGATTCAGACCCAAATCTGTCCCACTTCAAAGCTAAAGTAACTTTAAAAGTGACTCGGTCATCATGAGCACCAAAGTCGCACTCCCTGCGTGTGCGTGCCGTCCCCTGGGTTCGAAGGACGGCTTCTGCTGGCTGCCGCGTCTCGACGGCCCTTCCTTTGCCCTTCGCTGCCGTTAACGCTTTCTTCACTTCCCACTGCTGTCGCGCCCCGTCCAGACGAGACTGTGCAGACGACCTACCTGCACTGCCCGTGTCCGCCGTTGTGCAGACGCACAGACCGTACTGATACGTCCTCTGGGGCCAGTAGGCCAGGTGTTTTCAGCACAGACTCCAGGTTTTGCAGAGTCAAGTTCCGATGCCCATCACGGCCCCGCTGCTGCCTCTGTTCGGGGTTTGCACCCGTGTGCTGGGCGTGCGGTCTGGCCTCTGTCATGTGAGGGGGACCGTTACAGAGCTGAAGCCACAGGGACTGGGAAGCCTCAGATCTAACTATCGCAGGGAGGGAGGTAGTCACAAGGGGCAGTCTGGGCTGTGTGATGAACGGCCTCACCTTCACCGGGTTATGGTTTTATAAGTCTTCTGAGTTAATCCCATCTGTACAAAGACTCCCCAAGTGGCTTCTTGGCTGAAACAAAGTTCCTCCTGCAGACAGACCCTACCCTGTAAGTTACGAATACCCTGTGATTTCCCTGGTGGTCAGACGGTAAAGCGTCTGCCTGCAACGCAGGAGACCTGGGTTCAATCCCTGGGTCGGGAAGATCCCCTGGAGAAGGAAATGGCCACCCACTCCAGCATTCTTGCCTGGAGAGTCCCACGGACAGAGGAGCCTTGTGGGCTGCAGTCCACGGGGTTGCAAAGAGTCAACCACAACTAAGCGACTTCACTTTATGATTTCCAGCAAGTGGGTTGACTTCTCTGAGTCTGTTTTCTTCGTTCATAAAACGAGGCACTTAAGAGAGATGAAGGCTGTGCTGTGTGTTCAGGAGCCCAGGAAACAGTAGAGATGGTGATTATTACCTTGTGAAATAAGCTGGGGAGGGAGGGCTCCCTCCGCGGTCCGATGGTTAAGGCTTCTCACTTCCCATGCAGGGGGCGTGGGTTTGGTCCCGGCTCGAGGAACTAACATCCACGTGCCTCACAAAGCAACCAAAAACAAACACAACAAAACAGCAACAAAACAGGTGTGTGTGTGTCAGTGCGTTACTCGCTCAGTCGTGTCTGCCTCTTGGCGACCCCGTGGACTGTAGCCCACCAGGCTCCTCGTCCATGGGACTCTCCAGGCAAGAATGCTGGAGCGGGTGGCCATTTCCTTCTCCAGGGGATCTTCCCGACCCAGGGATGGAAGCCAGGTCTCCTGCGTTGCAGGCGGATTCTTGACTCTCTGAGCCACCAATTAAAAACGTGTTTTTAAAAAAGTGGCAGGGGGTGCCCTTACACTGTAGTGTCCTAACATGGCCCCAGATTCTTTCCCATCCTCAGAAGCATGAGGTATTCCAGCTCCTGCCCTGGCAGGTCTCCGCGCTGGCCTCGCGGCCCGGAGGGGGCGTCCTGGTGCTGGGATCGCCCGTCCCCAGGCCTTTGGAGTCAAAGGACCCGTCTTTCTACTCTCCTCCCGCCCTCCCCTCGCGGACACGCGCAGTGGCCCGGTGTTCATTCATACAGCCTGCCCCTGCATGGGGGGAATACTGACCAGGACGTATTCCTCCTGTAGGAGCTAAAGCTGCGCACGTCAGACTGCCGGGCGCTCTCTCTGGCTAATGCTGCCCCTGGAGGTTTGATTCGCGTTGTAAAGATTTAAGTTAAAATCTGTACTAAATGTTTATTGTGAAAATGCCCATATTGGAAAACCACATCATGACAGACACCATGAATAATTTGAATTTAGATGAAAATGACCCCAGAAGTTACGACAGACTAGCAAAGAGTGCCTTAGTAAGCTATTGGGAGGTTGTTCCTGGAGAACTATATATTTCCTTCTTAACATACAAATACAGGCACTTCCCTGGTGGGCCAGTGGCTAAGACTCTGCACCTCCAACGCAGGGGGTCTGGGTTCGATCCCTGGTCAGGGAACTAGGTCCCGCATGCTGCAACTAAGACCTGACATAACGAAATAAATAAATAAATGTTTAAAAATAAAATAACAATTCAGGAAAGCGTCTGTCTAGGTTGTTGCTAAAGTGACTCCACTGTCCATGCATTTACATGTGTATTTAGTAGGGAAGCTCTTCTGGTGGTGACTTTCTGTTCACGCGTTTACGTGTGTATTTTTACGTGTGTGTTTAGTAGGGAAGTCTTCTGGTGGTGACTTTCTGGAGCACTTAAAATAATTTAAATAGTCTCCAGGAAGCCTTATGAGTAAACTGCATGCACACTCAGTCGTGTGCAACTCTTTGCGACCCCAAGGATGGTAGCCCTCCAGGCTCCTCTGTCCATGGGATTCTCCAGGCAAGAATATTGGAGTGGGTTGCCTTTTCCTCCTCCAGGGAATCTTCCCAACCCAGGGATCAAACCCGAATCTCCTGCATTGCAGGCACATTCTTTACCACTGAGCCAATGATGCCCTTATTAAAAACTCCAGGTATTTTAAATAAGTTGATTTCCACGCTGACTTTTTCCTGAGAGCTCCCTTGGGCAGCCGGTTCTCAGGAAGAGCAGGGAAGAGGGGCTGTGTCTTAACAGAACCCTGCCCATCACCAACTCCCGGAGCTCACTCAAACTCATGTCCATCCAGTCGGTGATGCCATCCAGCCATCTCATCCTCTGTCGTCCCCTTCTCCTCCTGCCTTCAATCTTTCCCAGCATCAGGGTCTTTTCCAATGAGTCAGTTCTTCGCATCAGGTGGCCAAAGGATTGGAGTTTCAGCTTCAGCATCAGTCCTTCCAATGAATATTCAGGACTGATCTCCTTTAGGATGGACTGGTTGGATCTCCTTGTAGTCCAAGGGACTCTCAAGAGTCTTCTCCAACACCACAGTTCAAAAGCATCAATTCTTCAGTGCTCAGCTTTCTTTATGGTCCAACTCTCACATCCATACATGAATACTGGGAAAACCACAGCTTTGACTAGACGGACCTTTGTCAGCAGAATAATATGCTCTCTGGGTTGGTCATGGCTTTCCTTCCAAGGAGCAAGCATCTTTTAATTTCATGGCTGCAGTCACCATCCACAGTGATTTTGGAGCCCAAGAAAATAAAATCTGTCACTGTCTCCACTTTTTACCCTTACGCTTCCATGCAGCAATGGGACCGGATGCCATGATCTTGGCCCCCGACCAGGGATCACAGCTGCACCCCCTGCATTGGAAGGTGGCGTCTTAGCCCCGGGACTGCCGGAGCAGTCCTCTGTACACTCTTTGTGGTAAAGTTCTGAGAAAGAAAACCTTCTGGGCTCCACCTCATTAAACCCAACTCTGGATGCTCTGCTATAAAATACTGACAGAATGTGATACCGAGGGTTCTCTCTCTGAAAACAGTTTTTGTGAGACAGAATTCGGATTTCATAGTATCAGTTGCAGCTTTGGGCGCAGTATGCTTCTTCTGCAATGGCAGTGCACTCATAAATATGCCTGGGGTTTTCCTCAAGTGTTTTTAAAAAGCCAAATTGGATGCCGAAGTTCCTTTAACTTGATGGGTCAGGCGAAGTCAAATATAGAAAGTGAGCCGGGAGAGCTATTTGTGGAAACGCTGAGACCTGTCCTGGGCCGGCCCCGGCAGCCACTCGGCCACATCCCTGTCCGCCACACCGCAGGCCCTGGGGGTCACCCCCGAACAAGCCTCCCTTCTGCAGCTGGCTTTCCTCTCTCCCCTCTGCTTTTAAGCCTCTGCGTCTAGACCAGTGCACCCTCAGGGTCTGGCAGGACGCCACCCCTCGAGGTGCTTTGTGTGAATCGGGGGTGCTGCTCTCAGCAGGACTCTGGCCAGGCTCCCCGGACACCCAGGGGCAGAGAGCTGACCCGCTCGTCTGGGTGTGTCCGTTCTGGCCGCCGGCCTGGCTGCCCCTCGTGACCGGCGCTCACAAACATCAGTTGATGGAACTGACCTTTCTCTCCTGCTCCTCCACCAGGGCAAAAAGCCTCAAACAGCGTCAGAGTTCCAGGCGTTGTAGGGAATTTTGCAAAGCACAGATTTTTCACTTTCCTGTCCAGGCAGCCAGCTAATACCAAGTCTCCCCACGGGGCCATGGGGTCGTTTTCACTGGGTGATGGCACCCCTCGATGGGGGTGGTTACGTGGAAGGTTCCAGTTGCTGCAATAAATGCGTGTCAGTAAGCAGTCCAGAGGTGAATTACGAGAGGACCAAGCTTCATCATTGTTCTGATTTTGCCTGTTTATGTCTTTTGATAAAATTTGAAGCAGTATTTTTTTAATGTTTTGCAAAGTAAGCTTTAAAAAAATTTTTTTTTAATTTATTTTTACTTTTTTTTTGCTGCAGCAAGCGGCTTGTGAAATCTTAGTTTCTGCACCAGGGTTTGAACCTGTGCCCCCTGCATTGGAGGCACAGAGTCTTAACCACTGGGCCACCAGGGAAGTCCCCTTGAAGCAGGTTTTAAAAAATATAAACATGTGTCATATCACCCAAGCTATTCATTAATGGCAGATTCCTGGCCCCGACCTGTGGCGAATTCTGGGCTGGCAGGTCTGAAGTGGGGCCTGGGGTCTGGTCTGTGGGAAACGCTGGGCGACTCTGGTATGAATGCCCGCAGGGATGCATGTGGCAAAGTTCAGATGCTGGGTGAGGAAGGGAAGAGGAGACACTGTGTTCAGGGAGGGTGTTTTCATATGCTCACCACACTGACTAAGCCTCTGGTGCATGAGCCGCCCCGGCTGGTGTTTAGGAAAGACCAGAGGTGAAGGGACAGGGGACCCCCCTGCACAGCGCGTGTCCCAGGAACACAGGTCAGGCACTGCTCGGAGCTCCCTGTGTCTGCACGTCCTCAGGGCGGGCTCTGGGTGTGCTCTGATCTCAGCCTGAGAGTCTTCTGGACCTAGAGATAACGCTTCTTAGGCTCATGCTGGACAAGGAAAGAAGGTGCCTTTTCAACGGCCAAAGCAGTTCAGTGGGGAGTCCCAGTGCCGCCTTTATTCTGAGAGCAGACTTGAGTTTAGAGACGCAACAGCTGAAGTGGCTTTGAACCAGAGAGAATGGCTCGCCGTGTTTTTGCGGTCAGTACCCATGAGAGGTCTTTCCAGGGAACCCTGTGAAGGGCTTTCGCCTTGATTACCTGGCGCCCTCACTGGGGAGCCCAGAATCAAGGGCTCCCAGAGGCCAGAGTTTGCCTGGGATTCTCACTGGCGTGCTGCAGTCCACGGGGCTGCAGAGAGTCCACGGGGCCGCAGAGAGTCCACGTGACTGAGCGACTGAACTGAACTCACGTCACAACTCAGCTCTAGTCACTTTCATCACTGATCTCCTACAGACCCAGAGTCGGCAGTTCCACGTTTCAGTGTGGCGGTTAGTGCGAACTTGCTCTCTGTTGGATCGATATATAATTGTAATGCTGTATTTCTTATTTGCCTTCAATTTCCCAAGACTGAGGTTTATTCACAAAAAAAACCCACAAACCACACACACAAAGGCTTAGACTTGCTCTCCAGCACCTCGGAGAGACAGGAAGTCAACGTCCGAAATATACGTACAGATTGCTTAAAGGTAACTGGAGGGGCTTCCCCGGTGGCCCAGAGGTGAAGAGTCTGCCTGCCCGTGCAGGAGACACAGCTCTGATCCCGGTCTGGGGAGACCCCACAGGCCTTGGAGCAACTGAGCTGGTGAGCCACAACTGCTGAAGCTCACACGCCCTGGA
This sequence comes from Bos indicus x Bos taurus, assembly GCF_003369695.1. Lineage (NCBI taxonomy): Eukaryota > Metazoa > Chordata > Mammalia > Artiodactyla > Bovidae > Bos > Bos indicus x Bos taurus. Next base: position 1,172,167 of record NC_040097.1, read on the forward strand.
GCCCGCGCTCACCAACAAGAGAAGACACCGCAGTGAGAAATCGCAACTAGAGAAAAGCTGCCCCGCAACTAAGACCAGCACAGCCAAAAATAAATACATGAAATTATATATACACATAAAACCAACCAGACGTGCACAGCGATTTTGACGCTGAAAGCAGAGAATGTCAGAAGCTGCTCCGGTGTGAAAGCCCGGGTGGACAGGGATGAGGCCGCTACCAAGAACAGATGAGAGACGTCTGGCGGACGCTGTCTGGGTCTCTGACTTGTTTGTGTTTGCAGAGGAGCGTAAGGGTGCAGCCGAAACCCTGGGCAGTACACTTCCTATGCTTTGCTGTCATGAAAAGAGGTAAATTGCTCAAAGCCACGCCAAAACCAAGGATTCGTTCAGCAAAGCAAATCCAGGTCTGTTTTCACGCGGCCTGGTGTACAGAACCGTCTATGTCTGGGGCATGCTGTGGAAGCAGAGTGTATAGTTACTTCTCAGTCCTTAAGAAGACCTTGACTCTGGTATCATCAGTTCACTAAGGCAGGGATAATGTAGTATATGTTTTAAAACAGCATGAAGAGTTGAAATGGAAAGTTTTTAATGCTTTAAAGAAGAAGATATCGATTTTAAAATCCTGTCGTTTTTGAGTACAATGCATTATCTTCGAGTAGTTTATCCTGATTCGTGTGTGTGATAATTTTTTCGATACTCCCTTCCTTTCCCCTTTCTTGGGTAGATATAGGAATGAGCACAAATTATCACTTTCTATAAATGATTTTATTTAGACACGAGGTCAATATGCCGTATTTATTAAGACTTTTTTATTTTGCTGTTCTGTGCAGCTTGTGGGACCTTAGTTCAGCGACCGGGGATCAAACCTGGGCCCAGCTATGAAAGCGCTGGAGTGCTAACCACTGGGCCACCGGGGAAGCCCCGAGGTCTTTGCTCTACAGTAACTATTCACCACACACTATCAAGCCCCCTTTAGAAGAACCTCAGGGAACAGAATGCTGCATACTCTGCCTTCACACTTTCCGTCTGTGCGTCTACGTTCGCAAGCTGAGGAGTACACCTGATTAAAGCACCTTTTCTCGGTCACCAGACAGAGTTGTTGGTATAAACTCAGCCTGTGTCCTGCAGGGTACATCCAGCCCGAGTTAGGGGAGGTCAGTGACTCTTCAGGCAGGCAGACCTGGGGGCAAAGGTGAGCCCACGACAGACACCGACAAGCTCCGTATCTGCCCCGGGAGTCCTGTGTCCTTACGCAGACCGTGTTTATAATCTGACAGGAAGTGAGTGTTCAGCTGTTTGGACTTAGGGCTTGACCAGTTCCAGAAAGCTAGTCGTCACTTTGTGTTTTGACAGAAGAGTAGAAGAAGAAAATGGTACCCGCGATGTGGGGAAGGGGCTGGACCACGCACACACTCAGTTAAGTTTTGTTTCCCAACTGTCTGCCCCAGTGAGGAGTGTGGGGTACACGGGTGTGAATGAGACACCCTTCTGCTGTCCACCCTGCAGCCCAGAAAGACACACAGGACCAGCATCTTTATAGGAACCTTGATCTCTGTTCAGAGAGCAGCAGGCACCTGCAGGAGGGAATGGCCGCCTGCAGAGACACAATGCCTTTCTTCGGGGTGATGGCTGAGCTGAGCCTTGAAGTAGGGATTTGTCCTCCTGGGGAGGAGAGACCCGTCCAGGCAGAGACCAGCCTCCACAGAGGCCTAGAGGGGAACTACCTCACTGTTCGGGGCCCAGGCTGAGCCAGCCTGGAGCACAGGGTGCCGCGAACAGGGCGGCCAGGGAGACAGGCAGGGAGGGGAGGAGTGGGCAGAGGGATGGCTGAAAGCCAGGCACACCTCCGGGAGACGGACAGACCCGAGACGTCTGGGGGCTCCAGCCTGAGGGTGGCGAGGTGCCGGGAGGCCAGTTCCGAGGTTCTGACCTTGGCAGGCATTCCCTTCACCCCCCTGCGGGCTCAGCTCCTGGACCTGCTGGGACCTGCAGGACGAGCTGGGGAGGACGGTCAGGGCAGAAACGATGCAGAGATGGGTCAGCATCTGGAAGAGCAGAGGGGCAAGGCACGCTGAGTCCCACAGACACCCAGGACTGGGCCGGAGGGAAGCCCAGCGGTTGTCCAGAATCAGCCACAGATAAGGCTGCAGCTTCTTTGGTGCCCGGGACTTGGAGCCAGAACTTCTGTCAACTGTCTGCATTCCCACTTGGTAACTGTCAGACACTTGACGCACTCGAATTTCCCTCCAAAGTCAAGCAGAGTCGAGCGCTAACCAGTGGAACTTGGTCTTTCAGCTCTTTTATTCGATTTTCCCCGATCATCTGTTTGGAAGAGCAAGCAGGCTGCTGATGGACGGGCAGGGTCAGAGGGTGAGCAGGGCGCCACACAGAGAGCAACGCTGCCCGGGTGGTGAGCCGGACACTCCTGGGCGTGGCCGGGGAGTTTGTGAAGGCAGGTGGCCCTGCCTTTCACTGTGTGCTGAAGGGCTTTTTTTCTTTTCTGAAAATACCCATTAGAGCCCTGAGTTAACTAACAAGGGACAAGAAGTGAAGTTGTATCTTCTGGGGTTCAGGCTTCACATCTGGAACTCCTAAATGAGAGCAGAAGAAAAGCAGAGCTCTTCCCTGGTGGCTCAGTGGCAACGAATCTGTATACCAATGCGGCGCGGGGACATGGGTTTGATTCCTGACCCGGGAAGATGCCAAAAACCACGGGGCAACTAAGCCCACGGGCCACAGCTACTGAAGCCCGCACGCCCTAGAGCCTGTGCCCTGCACCGAGAGATGCCACCGTGATGAGAAGCCCATGGACACAACTAGAGAAAAACCTATGCACAGCAATGAAGACCCAGCACAGCCATACATAAATAAATATGAATAAAAGAAGAGAGCAGGCAGCCTGAGTGAGAATGACGCCGCCCGGGCATTATATTGTCAGGAAGAGACTGCACCCACATGTGAGTCAGAGCAGCCCCTCCCCCCGACCCGAGGCGGCCTCACTCCCGGACGCCGCCCCCAAACAGGACCCTCCCGCCTGCCTCCTGTGGGGCACCTGACAGTTCCCACCCCCGAAACGCTCGACCTGATGCGCCGTCAGGGAACCTGTCTCCCTGCCCGGAGGCTCAGCTTATCGCTCAGCGCTTCAGCCTCTGATCGCCTCCATCCAACCTCGAAGGAAGCGTTTAAGAGATTCGCCCCTTCAGTCAGCAAGCCCTTAATTACAGACACGCAGATAATTAAGTTGAGAGCAAGCAAACCGAAGACCTCAGTGGCTCCCGTGAACACCGGCTTTCTAACACAGCGTCCTGGAACATGGAGGAGGGATGGCCATCCCCTGGACCTGCTGCATGCCGGCCGCTTGCTGTCGCGGGTGTGTGGGAAGAAATCAAACTCCTGTCCTAGCGGTGATGCTTGGGTTTGCAACACACTTCTGCTCCTCCTCACCACTCTCCCCCTTCATGTGTAAGTTAATCTTTGCAACGCTTTACGAAACTGAAATTATTATCCAAAACTTACAGATGAGACATTTGAGACTTAGAGAAATTATATTGCCCAAAGCTGTCCTGGTGGCTCAGACAGTAAACAATCTGTCTGCCATGGGGGCGACCTGGGTTCGGTTCCTGGGTGGGGAAGATGCCCTGGAAGAGGGCGTGGCAGCCCACTCCAGGATTCCTGCCTGGAGACTCCCATGGACAGAGCAGCCTGGCGGGCTACGGTCGCAAAGAGTCAGACACGACTGAGCAACCAACACCTCCGCTTTCATCTTCTGTTTTCAAAAGCCCACAGGTTTTTTCCAAGGCCCATGGGAGCCGGCAGCAGTGAATATATTTATTAAAGCTTGCTAAGGGACTTCCCTGGAAGTCCAGGGGCTAAGGCTCCTAGCTCCCAATGCAGGAGACATGGGTTCAGTGCTTGATCAGGGAACATGGTCTCACATGCTGCAACTGAGACCTACAACAACCAAATAAATATTTCTTTTAGACGAAAAAAAAAAAGAGCTTGTTGAGCCATGGAAGCAACTCTGGGAGCTTGTCAGAAGTGCTCCAGAATCACCCTTCCTTTGGGGTCCAGCCCAGAGCGGGGCAGAATAAGCTCCTGATGGCAGCCTGCGGGGGAGGGACACAGGAGCAACCCCCGCACTGCAGCCAAGGCCCCGTGGACAGCAGGTCCTAGCGGAAGTCAGGGAAGGACCACGCCCTGCCGTCCCCAACACCTGGCCAAGACTCTGTGCGGGGACACATTTCATCTCCGAACAGGGAAAGACCATGATGACCAAACACACAAAGAGCAGATCTTCATCTTGGTAGAAATAAAAGAGGAGAGAGAGGCACCCTCTTCTGTAATCTACCCCCTCCCACCCCAAGAGAATTACGGTTTGTATTTTGCCCCGGAGGTCCGCTGATGTAGGGCTTGTGAAGAGAACTTCGGTGCGCCTGTTTCTGAATACAGGCAAGTCAGGCTCTGGTGGCACAGAAGTGAGAGATCCGGGGCGGCTCATTGAAATTCTAAAGATGCTCTGATCCCATTGCAGGATCAAAAGCCTTCTCTCTTAGTGCCGGCGCTGACTTATTAATAAAGACATGCTTTCGTGGGATGGTTTATATAATCAGCCTCCACTTTCAGGTGAAGCTCAGTAAGTCGCTGGGACTAGAGGGCCACCGAGAATGTGCTTGGTGGTGGAATCACATCCAGGGGAGACGGGGTGCGTTCAGGGGCCGACGGTCATAAGCAAAGGCAGAGCCCGTGTCGCGCGAGTGGAGCCTGTGAGCTCTGCCAGCCAAGCAGCAGGCACAGCTACGTGAAGGGCTGAACGGCACCATTAAAGGCACTTAGCCACATGGAGACGGAAGTGACAAGCACTCCAATTATCCCAGCAACCTCCAGCACAAGCCCCCTGCTTCTTGTACATTATGCTGGGAGAGCTTCCCTGATGGGCTTTATGTGAACTTCTGATCTCATCCAGGGCGCTGGCTGCCGGCTGTGCCAGCCTGATGACCAGCGACTCGCATGCCCTCTGCTCGCCTCCACTGACCGATCATCACAAGCGCTCGTATTAACAGCAGAAACCAGCCCGGCAACCGCCCTCCCCATCTCAGGGAGCGGGAGCTAAGCGGTCTCGTTCTTACCTGACGGGTGGTTGCCAGGGTCAGCGGCTACGGACAAAGCCTCTTCCTTAAAGCCGTCCTGCCCCTCGGACAGAGACTCCCTGATCCGTTGCACGAAGCAGCTTCTGGCCACCCCAGCGCCAGGGGGAAAGTGGGTCTGTGAGCGTCAGAGAGTGCAGCTGACTGAGGCTCGCGTGGCCCCTCCTTGGAAGTGCAGCCACTCAGACTTGGCACAGTAATGGGCTAAATTATTTATCCAGGCGGAGAAGAGAGAAAGCGCTAAGAGCTTCCTGTGCTTACAGCCTTCACCCCTGGATGTGTCCTGAGACAGGAAACGGGCCAGACTCCATCAGCAAAATGGGGGAAGAAAAGGCTTCCTCCCGCACTCTCCTCCATCGCTTCTACCCTGGGTGGGCCCAACCCGGGTGAGAACAAGCCATTCCCATCGGTCCTCTCGCATTCACTCAGGGCCGAGCGACATGCACTGTAACACGAGTACGGACGTGAGAGCTGGACCCTGAGGAAGGCTGAGCACCGAAGAATTGGTGTTTTCACACTGTGGTGCTGGAGAAGACTCTTGAGAGTCCCTTGGACTGCAAGGAGATCCAACAAGTCCATCCTAAAGGAGATCAACCCTGAATAGCCATTGGAAGGACTGATACGGAAGCTCCAATCCTTTGGCCGCCTGATGCAAAGAGCTGACTCATTGGAAAAGACCCCAATGGTGGGCAAGATTGAAGGCGGGAGGAGAAGGGGGTGACAGAGGATGAGATGGTTGGATGGCATCACTGACTTGATGGACATGAGTTTGAGCAAACGTCAGGAGATGGTGAAGGACAGGGAGGCCTGGCGTGTTGCAGTCCATGGGGTCGCAGAGAGTTGGACACGACTGAGCGACTGAGCGACAGCGAAGGAAGGAAGACTGAAAACCACACGGTGGTGGGCGGGAGGGCCGCACACGGCAGGGAGGGCCGCCGGCCACACATTGAGGCGAGGGCCGCTGGCCGCACATGGGCGGGCACGGGGTTAAATGGCAGAAGAGACGCCACCAGGCGTCCTGGGATTAGTCTCTAAGTGGCACGACGCTCTGGGCAGAGGCTGTGAGAGCCAAGAGGTCTCAATGCTGGTCTCGGTGTTGCTGTAGACACCAGAGCCAAGTGCCCCCACCGCCGCGACCCTTCTGGGACCCTCCGGGGTAGCGGAGGCTGGCACCGTCCCGACTCTGATGGGCCATGCAGAGCAGGTCGTCCAATGGGGTCTGTGTGCAGTGAGGTCACCGATGAGAGGACTGCCTTCCCCTCCAGGGACCTCACCCGCTTCCCGGGAGCTGCACTTCAGACAGGCAGAGACAGCCTGACGTTTACAGCCTCTCCTTGTGGGGCAAGCTCCTGTTTCTTATTACGGTGGCTTGGAAATCCTTGTGCCATCACTGCCCCGGTGGAGGGTGGGACTTAGAGCCATAGTTCTGTACGTGGTGTTTCTGTGAGCTTGTTGCAGCCTCTGGACTTCCGAGCGTAACCGTGTCTCCTGTGAGGTGCCTGTCATGATGCCTGCTCTCTGTTTATTTGTCCGTGTGGCTTTCCACCCCTTAGCTTCCTAACGGCAGGAAATACGCCTCAGTCCTTTCCCAGCTCATCCCGAGCGCGCTGCAGACAGCACCTGTTGAATACATCGTGTTGCCGAAAACGGAAGACACAGTGGGCATTCGGGTTTGGGGCCTCCCTTTGAACCCTACAGCTAAAATTTACCAAAGGCTGGCCCTGCCCTGAGCTGGGAAGATTCCTGCCCCTTGAGAAGAGAGGGAGAGGGGACCCGGTGGTCAGGACTCTGCCCTTGCCTTGCACCGGGTACACTTTTGATCCCTCATCAGGGAGGTAAGATCCCACAAGCTAGGAGTCGGTGCTGCCAGAAATAAAACAAAAACAGGAGGAGAGGGAGAAACGTACTGGCGACCAGGAGGGGAAAGGATGTTTGCTCGACAGCCAGGTCCCTGGAATCCTCACGACCACAGGACGGTAGATGTCGGAACTGGGCCACCCTCACACTCAGACGGCAAAGTCTTCCTCTCAAGGGAGGGTCCCTGAGAGCCAGTGTGCGTCTGCCCTGAGCGTGAGCACAGACCGACAGGCACCAGGGGTCAATGGGGTTGGGCTTGGCGGTGTGCACAGCGGGCCTCACCACTGCTTAGCAAGTATCTCAGGATAGATGTGTGGAGAGAGTAACGTGGAGACTTCCATCACCATATGTAAACTAGAGAGCCAACGGGAATTTGCTGTATGTCCCAGGGAACCCCAACAGGGGCTCTGTATCAACCTAGAGGGGTGGATGGGAGGGAGATGGGAGGGAGGCTCAACAGGGAGGGGACGTGTGTAGATCTATGGCTGATTCAGGTTGAGGTTTGACAGAAAACAGCAAAATTCTGCAAAGCAATTATCCTTCCATTAAAATAATTAATTTTAAAAAAGAAAGAAAGCACCCCGGGAGAAGTGCCAGTGAATGAGAATGCCCAGGCTATGAGCCTGGGGTGCGGGCCACGCAGGCAGGGGGCATGCCCACGGGGACGCCCCACCCAGGTCACTCTGTCCTGTGTCTGCTCCGCAGGTGGGATCGGCTGCGTCGGCCGGGACAAGGGCCAGGTCCGGAAGTGCCTGGACGCGGTGGAGATCTACAACCCAGACGGGGACTTCTGGAGAGAGGGGCCCCCGATGCCCGTGCCCCTGCTCGCGCTGCGCTCCAACTCCACCAGTGCGGGCGCCGTGGATGGGAAGCTCTATGTCTGCGGGGGCTTCCACGGAGCAGGTACCCACGGGGCTGGAAATGCCGCGGCACCGCCCTTAACCGACCCTACAGACAGTCCCAAGACGGGGGTGGGCTGAAAGGCTGCTGCTGAGCGGCGAAAGACGGCGGGATTCTTGGCCGCGGGAGGAAAGGAATTCAATCCGGGGCCAGTGACGCGGCTTGATCGCTCAGAGCTTTTGTGTATTAAAGTTTTATTACAGTATAATAGAGATAGAGAAAGCTTCTGACACAGACATCAGAAGAGGGCACAAAGAGTGCCCCGCTGCTAGTCTTAGCTGGATGTTATATAGCTCCTGCTGCTGCTGCTGCTAAGTCGCTTCAGTCGTGTCCGACTCTGTGGGACCCCACAGACGGCAGCCCACCAGGCTCCCCCGTCCCTGGGATTCTCCACGCAAGAACACTGGAGTGGGCTGCCATTTCCTTCTCCAATGCATGAAAGTGAACGCTAATTAGAGAAAGGGAGTGTCTCAAACTCAGAGACTGGCACCAGGCCCCTCACCCGCAACACGCACTGAGATAACCTTGGCACCAGGTGAGTCTTCCCGGGCCACCAAACGATCGGCGTGAAATCTTTAAGGCAGACTTCTAAGCAAATATACCGTTTCATTAGCACAGATTAGGAGCACAATGCATGACTGAAACATCCTGGTTGGTCGAGTGGGTTCTGAGTCTTGGGCGGAACCGACTTGCAGGCAGAGTCTGGGGTAAATGCACAGGTACCTTGACACGGCTTAAGACGAACATTTCCATAAGGAAACTGCATTCTCAGCTCAAGGCTCAACAACAGTGCATGTGCAGCCAGGTGTTGTCATGACGACACAGAATTTTAAGAGAAACCTTTGTAAATTTGTATCAAGAAGGGAAAATCGTAACCCTTGTAGTTCCTTTGCTCCTGCCGCTTTAGAGAGAGAGAAGAAGAGAAAAAGTGTCTGACACTTGCAGCCTGTTTCCCCCGTTTGGAGACCCCCGGCCTTCCTGCCTGTGACCCTCTCAGGAGACTGACTCAAAGTCGGTGACCTCTGACCTTGGGCCTTCCACCCTCGGGGTGGGGGCTGCCCCCTCCTCGGTGGGTGGGGTCGGGTCTGTAACGTGCCTGGCACACGGGGGCCCTGAAATGAGAAGGAGTTGAACACGAGGGGAGGAGGACTGATGCCTGACTGTAGAGCTTAAACACACGAGGAGCCCACGGAACAGGAGTAACCGGAAGTGCTGGTACCAGCGGCGCCTGTCCCCGAAGGAAAGTCTTACTCTTGCACTGCAGCCACTCGAGACAGATTGCTTGAAAGCACTTCTAAGATAATACCTAACCCATGCATTCATCACCAGACTCAGTCTCCATAAATCTCACTGCTTCCGTTGTTGCAATCTGCGGTATGGATTTATAACTTTTAATGCAACAGGGAGAATCTTAAATATGCATAAATCTAATAAGCGGCTGTCTCCAGAGTTTGATTAGTTGCCCTGGTAACTAAGGTGGAAAGCACTTACAGCAAAAATGACGAGAAGTCCCACTCTAACCTCCCTAATGGATGCTCGAGGCCAGGACAGGTCTAGGAAAAACATGCCTCGGGAGCACTCCCAACTTTGGACGCACGCCAGATAAAAATGGCAGAGCCCCTGAAGAAAGCCGAGCCCGTGGCACGCCTGCCCTTGAGCTGAAAGCGCATAAATATGTTTAAGTTAAAATTTCCATTAGCAACTAAGAGGCTTTGGAGATCTGTGAGCCTGACATGAGTGTGCCTTATTAGGCTCTTGATTCAAACAAGTCTTCTGCAGAAAGATATTTTTTTCAGATAATCTGGGGCATTTGAATGTGGACTGGAGTGTTAGATGGACTGGAGTATTAATACCATAAAGAACTGGTAGTTTTGTTAGGTCGTGATGATAACGGTGTGGTAGGGGCTTCCCTGGTGGTTCAGACAGTAAAGAATCTGCCCGCAATGCGGGAGACCCAACTTTGGTCCCCAGGAGGAAGGCATGGCAAGGCACTCCAGTATTCTTGCCTGGGAAATCCCATGAACAGAGAAGCCTGGTGGGACATAGTCCGGGGGTTCGCAGAGTTGGACACAACCAGGGCACTAAGGGTTTCACTTTTTTCGCTGTAGCTTTTCATAAGAGAGGAAGAAAAAGGAAAAACGTTATGAACGAGTGAGACTGTGTAGAGGGTTTTATAGATGAAAATGATATGCTCTCTGAAATGTGTGTTAATCTACCCTAGCAGATGTTTTTTTTAATTGAATGGGGACTGGGTGCTGGGAATGGCAAGAATAGATTTTACAACACTGGTGAGTGCGGGTCATTTTTACAGCTGGACAATGGCTACAGGGCTTTACTTATGACTTTTTTTGCTTTCGTCTTGGCCACGTGGGCTGTGGGATCTTAGTTCCCCAACCAGGGATCAAACCTGGGCCCCTGGTGGTGAGAGCACGGAACTCTAACCAAGTCCGCCAAAAGCACATGTTTTCTAGTTTTTTATGCGTGAACGGCCCCGTAACAAGAAGCTTCCATTTTCCTCTCTCTATTTGTTCTTCACAGAATTTTCCAAAATGTATTTTTAATGGTTCTAATAGCTTTTATTATTATACTTTGGCCACCTGATGCGAAGAGCTGACTCATTGGAAAAGACCCTGATGCTGGGAAAGATTGAGGGCAAGAGGAGAAGGGGACGACAGAGGACGAGATGGTTGGATGGCATCACCGACTCAACAGACATGAGTTTGAGCAAACTCTGGGAGATGGTGATGGACAGGGAAGCCTAGTGTGCTGCACTCCATGGGGTCGCAGAGTCAGACAAGACTTACCGGCTGAACAACAAAATATCTTTTATATTAACCATCAGACGCTCACATAAAGGCGGTTCCTGTCACAGTAGCGAGAACCCTGGCAGGACAAGGAGATCTTGTCAGGGTCCTCGTTGGAGCCACGAGTGTGGGGAGGCCTGGGAGGGGCAGGAGAGAGCCCACGTGCCCGACCTCCCCCCACCCCCACCTGTAGGGCTCCCCTCCAGCAGTGACGGAGCTCAGCACCAACCGGGCAACAGGAAAAGGAAGAACAAACCACAGAACCCCTGCCCTCTGTCCTCTGGCTGTGGGCTCTCTCTGGAGCAGAAGGCAAGACGCAGGGCAGGCTCGGGACCTCCGGAGCAGTGGCCGGTAATCAGTGTCTAAGGATCCAGAAGATACACTGCTTCATCTCGTTCCTTGTCTTACCTTCCTTTGTATCATATTGAGTTAGAGAGCTGATATCCTGTTTTCAAGACTGTCTGAGCCAACCTCTTCTCCTGGAGCAGTAATGGATCCATAGTGCTTCTAGCCAGAGGGGGATGGGTTTACCAGGCAAGCTCTCAAAGTCCATTTTAATTATTTGCTTTGAAGACAGCAGACTGTCCGGGACTGGATGACTGAGTTGTCACAGGGGTGCTCGTGATGAAATAGGGATCTCAGGACCTGAACACAGGCACTGAATTTTCTCTTCTTACTCAGCACAAGCCTGCACGTCCCACGTATTAACTCAGAAAACCACAGTCAAGAAATTTCTCTGGCATCTTTGGTGGCTCCGTGGTACACAACCCGCCTGCCATTGCAGGAGACACGGACAGGGAAGCACGGCGGCCGCAGTCTACGGGGTCGCGAGGGGCGGACGTGCCTGAGCAACTGAGCTCAGCTCGATGGACACCAGAGCACATAATAAATACAGTGATAGGGTTTTGGTTAAAATGGTGGGTGGGACACCTCTGTTTTCTCCCACACTCCCTGAAAAGGACAGTACGTGGGATGAACACAGTCAGACAGAGAGAAGGGGACAGGGGACAGTGGCAACACAGAGTTGGAAGCACTTACGTGGGTGGATGAGTAGCTGCCCAGACACAGGAGCTCAGCGCTCACCTGGCAACAGGAAAAGGAAGCAGAAACCACAGAGCCCGGGAGCGGACACGCGACTGCGGGAGGGGAGTGGGCTGACGCTGACCACATGGGGACAGAGGCAGGAAGGAGACCCCCGCCATGCCCTCCCACACCCCAACAAAGACAGAAGCCGAGGATGGGGCGGGGTGGGGGAGGTGATCAGTGATAAAAACAGGGAACTTAAGAGAACAGCTACATCCTGAACCTCGAGAGCATCAGCTTTCTTCCTTCTCTGGCTCCCAGACATGGGCTGTACCTTCTAGTCAGGAGACTGGATAATTCTCCCCTGGGGATTGACCAGCAACCCCCGTCCCCGGAAAGGGAAAGCAACTCACCCCCTAAGGAACCGCACAGAAAAGGCTTCCATGGTGTCCCTCTGTTACAGATAGCAAACAGCTGGGAATCATCAGACCTCCGCGGAAAGCATGTACATAACAGAGAGAAATTAAAACACAGAAACGAAGGAACAGGCTGGAGCAAACAGGCTATGCCAGGAGGAGACGTGTCCTTGGAGAGGAGAGAGAGAGTGTGCGTCGGTGCCAGAGGGCTCCTGGAGGTTACGAACACGATAGGAGAGAAATCTACGGCAGAGAACCTGGGGTGCAGGGTGGAAGGGACATCTCAGCACCTGGAGAGGAAATGAGGGGAAGGCAGAGTATGTCTGCAATGTCCAATATTTCAATAATAGGCGTTTTAGTAAAGAAAAAAAAAGAGAGAGAAAAGAAATAGAGACAACGGCTGGATGAAACACCCCTGCAGTAAATGAGGAGAGTTTCCTGGAACTGAAGTCCCCCGATGAAAGGAAACAGCCATCCCAGCAGAGTGGGAGGAAACGGACGTGAAGTGAAGCGCAGGATGCCGGGGACACAGGAGGGTCCCGAGAGTCCCGGAGAGAAAGGGCTCGTCTAGTAGAAAGGGTCGGGAATCAGAGGAGCCACCCTTAGGAAACAGGACGCCGGAAGCCATAAGAAAGGGAGGCCACTGCTTTCAAACGCCTACGGGAGTCACCTTCTCCCCGCACCACCATACCTGCCGAATCGCCAAGTAGGGGGCGCGTTTTCAGACGTGAGACATACTGTGTCTCCCAAAATCTGTCTCCCCCATTCCGTTTCGTTAGGTTTTGCTTCACTAAAAACAGGCGTCCAAGCCAAGTAGGAGTAGGAAGTGGGGCTTCCCTGGGTGGCGAAGACTCTGAGTGCCCAGTGCAGGGGGGCCAGGTTCCACCCCTTGTCAGGGAACTAGACCCTGCAGGCTGCAATGGAGACTGATGATGCTGCATGCCACACACAGCTAAGGCCCAGCGCAGGCAAACACACACATAGAAATAAAATACTTTAAAAAGAAGCATAGCTGGGGGCCAGGAGACAGAGTTAAACACTGCAAGGGCCGTCAGTCACGCTTACGGGCCATTATAAAAGCTCCCAGTGGCTGCGCTTGGGGCTCCCCTCCTGCAGTGCAGCCCACTGACTGTTCGGGTGGCACTCTCCGCACTGCCGTGGGGCTTGGAGCTCAAGTTACTGGCAGCTTTAAAATGCGGGTGCACTGGGTCCTTCCTCCAGACCTGGGAGTTGCGGGCCATCTGCCGGTATCCATGGAGCTGCAGCAAGCTCGCTAGCAGAGTCCCAGACTCTTCACAGTTCTTGCCCGGAGTCCTGGGACTCACCCGGGTAACAGACAGACTCACAGCCTCTGTTGTCCACCTCCAGCACAGGCTGAGGAGGCCAAGGTTACAATTCAGAAAGATCCGCGCTCATGGCACCAGTGCGTCACAGACTCACAGGATACAGGAGAGGAGGGAGCGTTTCCAGCTCTTCTGATGAGGCCAGTATTTCCCTGACAACAAAACTGCACAGACATTGCAAGAAAACCGCAGGCCACTATCCCTGAGTGAATACGGAGCCAAAGTTGTCAATGAAGACTGGCAGACTGCACACAGCAATGTGGAGAGAATCACGCACTGTGAGCGAGCAGGAGTTACCCAGGCCCGAAGTCGGCCCACAGAGATTCACCAACGTGACGCTCCATTGGTGCGTCTGTAGAAGAAAGGACAAAATCGGGTTGATCATCTCCAGAGAGGCAGAAAAGAATTTGACAAAATCCAACACCTTCCGTGGTATAAAAAACCCAAAACACGGGGACAGAAGGGGACTTGCACAACCCAGTGAAGGGCGTCTATGAAACTCCACAGGCAGCATCAGACATACGGCCAGACTGAAAGCTCTCCCCCAAGACCAGTAACAAGACCGACGCCCCCCCACCCCGTCACTTCTAGTCAACATTGTACTAATCAGGGCAGTTAGGAAAGAAAACAAACAAATCAAAGGCATCCAGATTGGAGAGGAATAGGTAACTGCCTAGGACATGGTATCTTATTTGGAAAGCCTGAAGGACCCACCAGAAAAGCTCCGAGAGGGACCTGGCTGGTGCTCCACTGCTTGGGGACTCACCTTGTGGTGCAGGAGAGGCGGGTTCGATCCCTGATTGTTGGGGAACCAAGATCCCACAAGCAGCGGGGCCACTAGGCCCACACGCCCACCACAGAGAAGCCAGCCTGCCGCAGAGAGGATCCACGTGCTGCAACTGAGAACAGACGCAGGAAAGCAGGTAAATATCCACAAAAGAAGAAAGCTACCAGAGCTAACACAAGTTCATCAAGGCTGTAGGACAGGAGACGAATGTACACAAATGAGCTGTATCTCCATACGCTCACAGCGGCCACTCCAAAAATAACGTCGAGAGAGCAACTCCAGGACTGCCCTGCTGGTCCGGGAGCTAACTCTGCTCCCAGCGCAGGAGGCCTGGGTTCGATCGCTGGTCAGGGAACTCGAGCCCACGTGCCGCAACTAAAGGTCCCGAGTGCTGTAACTAAGCACAGCCAAATAATTACTAAAAAAAGAAAAAATTCCATTTATAATAGTATCAGAAATAATAAGGGGCTTCTCTAGTGGCTCAGACAGTAGCAAATCTACCTGCAGTGTAGGAGACAAGGCTTTGACCCCTGGGTTGGGATGATCCCCTGGAGAAGTGAAGGGCAACCCACTCCAGTATTCTTGCCTGGAAAATCCCATGGACAGATGAGCCTGGCAGGCCTCAGTCCACAGGGTTGCAAAAGTAACACCCACACACACAATGTGACTGCAAAAAGCTCAGCACTTGTGCAATGAAAACTGCACATCATTACAGACATTGGAAAGCCAAATAAATGGTAAGACAGCACACACAAAAATCGACAAACTGATCCTAAAATTTACATGGAAATGCAAAAGACTCAGAATACTCAAAACAATCTTGTAAAAGAAGAAGATTCATACTTCCTAATCTCGAAACTTCCTTCACACATATAGTAATAATTGACGGTGTGGCAGGGGCACCATGATAGACATGGAGATCGATGGGATATATCTGAGAGTCCAGAAATGATCCCTTATTTTAATGGCCAATTTATTTCCAATAACAGTACTAGACAATTCAATGGGGAAACGATCCCCTTTTCAGCAAATGGTGCAGGAATAATTGGCTATCCACATGCAATAACTGGATATTCATTCATGTGCAAATGAATGAAGTTTGGACCTCACACAGACACAGAAATGAACTCAAAATGGATCAAAAACCTAATCCCAAGAGGAAAAAACTATACACTTTCAGAAGAAAACATAGGCATAAATCTCTGTGATCCTCCTGAATTAGGCAATGGTTTCTTATATAAACTTAAAGCATGACTAAGAAAAAATAGATGCATTGTGCATCAAATTTTAACTTCTGTGCTCCAAAGGGCCATGTCAAGAGAGAGAAAGTGCAACCCACAGGATGGGAGAAAATATCACACATCTAATAAGCAACTTGTATCGTGAATCTGTTAAAAGTCTTACAACTTAATAATACAAAGAAAACTATTAGTAACACTTTTAAAAAAACTGACAAAGGATCTGAATAGATATGTATCCAATGAAAATAAAGAAATGGCCAGGGAGTCACATGACCAGCCACCAGGGAAATGCAAATCAAAGCCACAGTGAGATCATCCTTTACACCCACCAGAGTGATTGTGAGGAAAAGAAACAGATAATAACAAGTATTGACAAGGACTGGAGACGTTGGAGCCTCATACAGGGCTGGTGGGAATGTAAAATGGAGCAGCTTCTGTGGAATTTGAAACCTGAGGTTTCTGGAGTCACATCGTGTGTGTGTGTGTGTGTGTGTGTGTGTGTGTGTGTGTGTGTTACTCTTTGTAGCACCATGGACAGCAGCAATTCCCCTCCAAAGCACATACACCGGAGAAATGAAAACATCTGTCCACACAAAAACAGGCACCAGTGTTCAGAGCTGCAGGGTTTGTAGCAGGCAAAACCCGACCAACCTGAGTGTCTATCAACTAACAAACTAACAAATGGCCAAATAAAACACGGGCCATCCATACAGCGTTCCTTGGCGACAGAGGAATGAAGCTGACACAGGTTACAGCGTAAATGAACCTTGAAAGCGTTGTGCTCGGGGAAAGACGGCAGTCACAGAAGACCCCAGATGAGTCCATTCATACGAAATGCCCAGAAAAGGCAAGTGTGTGCAGATCGGATGTCAGGGGCTGGGGGAGGCGTGAACAGGAACCTACAGCTAGTGGGGACAGGGTTGCTTTCTGGGGGTGATGAAAATGCTCTCCAACCAGATGGTGCTGGTGAGACAGTGCTGTGAGCACACGGCAACCACTGAGTCACTCCCTTAAAAGAGACAACAACAGTGTGAGAGCTGGACTGTGAAGAAGGCTGAGCGCCGAAGAACGGATGCTTTTGGACTGTGGTGTCGGAGAAGACTCCTGAGGGTCCCCTGGACTGCAAGGAGATCCAACCAGTCCATCCTAAAGGAGATCAGTCCTGAATATTCATTGGAAGGACTGCTGCTTAAGCTGAAACTCCAATACTTTGGCCACCTCACGCAAAGAGCTGACTCATTTGAAAAGACCCTGATGCTGGGAAAGATTGAAGGCAGGAGGAGAAGGGGACGACAGAGGATGAGATGGCTGGATGGCATCACCGACTTGATGGACGTGAGTTTGAGTGAGCTCCGGGAGTTGGTGATGGACAGGGAGGCCTGGCGTGCTGCGGTTCGTGGGGTCGCAAAGAGTCGGACACGACTGAGTGACTGAACTGAACTGAATGTTTAAGAGCCAGAGAAAAATAAGAGAACATATGAGGGAAAATTATTAGAATGACTGTAGGTTTCTCCAACCAAAGAGACCAGAAGCCAATGCAGCAAAATCTAAGCACAACACACACACACACACACACTGCCAGCTCTCTGGAATTACAAATCCAGCACAAACATCCCCCAGAACTGAAGGCAAAATGACGATCAAACTGTCTCAGGAGGAGGAAAGCTAAGAGGATGCATTGCCAGCAAGCCTGCTTTAAAGAGAGAGAGAGAGAGAGGAGGAGAATCCTCTGAGCGAAGGGCAGCGGGATCGCTGAGAAGACGTCCTGGAGGAGAGACATGCAGAGGAGCCCGGGGGAGGCCGGGCTAA
Source organism: Bos indicus x Bos taurus (assembly GCF_003369695.1). NCBI lineage: Eukaryota > Metazoa > Chordata > Mammalia > Artiodactyla > Bovidae > Bos > Bos indicus x Bos taurus. Next base: position 1,189,491 of record NC_040097.1, read on the forward strand.
ACGCGATGGGCGACGCGTCCTCCTCTTCAGTTCTTGCGCACGAGAATGGCAGCTGACTGGAAAACTTAGCATTGTCTGGTCGTGTTCTCAGTGTGGTTACTGTTACACAGAGAGGGCCGTCTCCCTGTCGTGACAATTAAGTGGAAAGGGGTGGAGAGCCTGAGAGTCTAGATGCGGTGAGGGGAGCTCCCTGCTCCACTTACGTGATGAGGTATAAATGCAAACAGTCCGTTCAAAGGCACTGCAATCCTTAGAACAACTACTGAAAAATAGCTGTAGAAAAAACATGCTTAATAAAAAAAATTTTTTTAAACAAAGAAAAATAAGGAGGCTTAAAATCTCAAGATAAATTAAAATGGGATATTTAAAATATTCAAGCAATCCAGGGACTTCCCTGGTGGTCCAGTGGCTGAGAAACTGCCTTGCAGTTCAGGGGACGCCAGTTTGATCCCTGATCGGGGAACTGAGATCCCATATGCCTCAGAGCAACTAAGCCCATGAGCTGCAGCTGCTGAGCCCGCTGGTCTGGAGCCTGTGCTCCGAAAGAGGCAAGCCTGCGCAGCACAAGAGAGACCCAGGGAAGCAAAAAAGAGAGACAGAAATTCAAATAATCCAAAAGTAAGAAGGGGAGACAGAGAAGATCAGAAATATGAGTTCAGTGGCTCAGGAAGATCCCCTGAAGGAAGAAACAGCAGCCAGTACTCCTGCCTGGAGAATCCCATGGACAGAGGAGCCTGGTGGCTACAGTCGCTGGGTCACAAAGAGCCGTTTGTGACTCCACACAAGGGTGAACCTGGGGACGTGGTGCTAAGCGGGACAATCCAGACCGAAACACCATCCCCGTGTGGTCTCAGTGAGACGCGGACTCCAGAATAACCAAACTCACAGAAGCAGAAGTGGAGACGGGAGTGCCGGGGACTCGGGGAGGTGGGCAGGGCAGACGAGGAGATGCTGGTCGGAAGGTCCAGACCTCCAGCTCCAAGCTGAGGGCGTTCTGGGATCTAAGGCTTGGTGGGGGACTGCAGCTGACGGTACTGGGAGCCCCCTGGCTGTCCAGTGGTCAGGACTTGGGCTATCCCAGCTGCGGCCCAGGTTCAATCTCTGGTCAGGGAACTAAGATCCTAGAAGCTGTTTGGCAGAAAAAAAACAACCAGAAAACAACACTGCATTGTGTACCCGAGATTTGCTAAGTGTTCTCAACACACAGGGGGATCATGTGGGGTGAGGGGTGTGTGAAAAGCTTGACTGTGGGGACCATTCCACAGTGCGTGTACAACTCAGTCATGGCCTGTCTGAGGAACACCTGAATGTGAGGTGTCACGCGGCCTTTCTTCATTCCTGAAATGTCAGAAGCACCGTGTCTGCCGCGGTGCGATGTTCACGCTGTTAGCCGACTTCTGGAGCGCAGCGCCTTCTAGCGGAAGCTGCGAAACGGCGACGACGGCCTCTGGGTTCAGTGCCGCCCTTCTCTGTTGCTTTTCAGATCGCCACGAGGTTATCTGCAAGGAGATCCTGGAGCTGGACCCCTGGGAGAACCAGTGGAACGTCGTGGCCGTCGACGTCCTCATGCACGACAGCTACGACGTCTGCCTGGTGGCCAGGATGAACCCCCGCGACCTCATCCCCCCGCCATCGGATCTGGTGGAGGAGGGCGGGGGGCGCTGAGGTCAGCGTCACGGGGGGGGGCCTCCCGTGGTGTCTGCGGAGGAGGCACTGGGCATGGGGGTCCACACGTACATCCCTCACCTGGGACATGTGCGTTTGCATGCGTAGTGGCCCCCAAGCAGAGCAGCGCGTGCTGGGCGCTGCAGGGGATGTGGGTTATGCAGACAGAGGGGACCCAGCCTTTGCAATGCTTCCCCAAGGTCAGAGGGTAAGGACGGAGCTGCCCACTTGAGTCACAGTTGAGCAGCGTCGGGAAACAGCCTTCTCTCAAAATATAATTTAGGAATGTTGTTTGAACAGCCCTCGGACACCCGTCTATTTCACTCGTCATCTCTGCTTCTGGAAGCCCACTGCGTGCAAAGAGTGCATTCTGGTTGCTATCCTTCACCAATTTCCCAAGAGTTTCACGTGCACAAGACTCTTACTTAAGCAGGAACAGCCAGTGGATGCTCTCTAACTTCCCCAGGGGAGACCAGCGTAGACAGAGGCAGCTTTGGCGTAGAGCCGTGTGCCTGTGGTGTTGGTGGTCAGTCACTCAGCCGTGTTCGACTCTTTTCGAGCCTGTGCCTGCAGCACGCCAGGCCTCCCTGTCCATCACCAACTCCTGGAGTTTGCTCAGGCTCACGTCCATCGAGCCGGTAATGCCATCCAACCATCTCATCCTCTGTCGTCCCCTTGCCTTCCCACCTTCCATCTTTCCCAGCATCAGAGTCCTTTCCAATGAGTCGGTTCTTCACATCAGGTGGCCAAAGGATTGGAGCTTCAGCTTCAGCATCAGTCCTTCCAAGGAATATTCAGTCGATTTCCTTTAGGATGGAGTGGTGGGATCTAGACGTGACTGTGAACTCTGGGAGACAGTGGAGGATGGAGGAGCCTGGAGCGCTGCACTCCCTGGGGCGCAGAGAGCAGGACCCGACCTAAAGGCTGAACAGCCGCGACAACCTCCCCTTGCTGATAGAGTTAGCAGCCCAGCCTCAAGTGTTTCCCTGTCTGCCCCGTTCTCACCTGAGTTGAAGGCTGTCCCAGTGCATGTTGGTGGGGGGGGGGGGATGGAGTGGGGGGGCTCATAAAACCGGGACCGTTGCTGGTTCTCTTCCGTGTGAGACAGGATAGTTTGGGGCTGAGCAGGGGGCACAGGGTGGGGCTGGGGACGGTGATCCGGGCGCTGAAGCATCTTCGTTCTCACTGACTGACTTTATGGTGAGCAAGTGCTGTAAAATGAGTCATTAAATAAGATCTCATGGATAAAACGCTGCGCTCATTTCGTTTCTCCTACTACAATTCAGGGTAGCTTTCATTTGAAGAGGGGTGCTCAGCACTCCCCGGGCAGGAATCAGAGTCAGGGAGGACCATCTTCAGGGACATCAGGAGACAGGCCCAGAGCCCAGGACATGGGTAGGTGGCCAAGGACAGGATGTGGTCCCTTCCCCAGGGCAGCCAAAGCCCCAGAGGAGATGGAACCAATCACAGAAGACCCCCAGGGAGCAGAGGGAGAGACAGGAGCCACAGAGACTGAGCGTTCCTGAGATGAGCAGCTGCTGCGGCCAGTGCCCAGAGCGGGGCGGGGCGCAGCCTCGACCCTCGGAGTCTGGGAATGAGGTCCCCGGGACAGTGAGGGACAGGCCCCCTCGCCTGCGGGGCGACCTCCAGTTGGCTCTAACAAGGGCCCCCGGACTCAAAGAAGGAGGTTGGCACTACCCCCGAACCGTCGTGTGAGTGACTCGCTTCCTGGAGCAAAGTGACCCTAACTGTGTGGGGAGTGGGGTGTGCAGCCCAGGGTGGGGGGTGGGGGGTGCAGCCCATGATAGGGGGTCCTGGGGGGCTCCTCCCACGAGCAGGTGGACAGAAAGGGCAGCCTGTGCCCAGGCCCCGCTCGGGAAGGGCGTGGCCGGGCTGGGCGGGCCGGCCCCACGTGCTCTCCGGGCGGCCGCTCCTGGGGCGCCCGCCCGCGCTGCGCCCTCCCGGGCCGGGCCGGCGGGTCCTGGAGCCCTGCGCGGCGGGGACGCGCAGTCAGTGGAGCAGCTGCTCCCCCTGGCGGCGTTCCCACAGCGAGGCCGCAGCCGGAGCCGGGGACACCGGGACGCGGGGCCACCTCTGAGGACACCGCCTGGACGGCTGCGCTAAGGCGCAGCTCGGGCCCCCGGGGAGACAGCCCGCACGGGGGATGAGCAAAAAAAACAAAACAAAAAAAACCTGGGAGAACAGGGAAAGGGATGAGCAGGCTTCACAGAAAGGGAGCCTGGAGGGGCCAGGAAACCAGGAAAAGGAGCTCATCCTCTTGGATTCAGCGGATGAATCCAAGGAGGATTCAAGGATGCTCCAAAGGAGCAGCGAGTCCACCCGGGAGGAGGGGCTGCTTCACGCCCGTGCGGCCGGAGCCAGGCAGCCCCCGGGGGCTCCGGGCTGGCCCCTCATGGTGGACGTGCAGGCGGGCCTGGGCAGCCGCCGTGGCCTGAGCTCACACTGACAGCAGGGTTTCTGCGATGTGGGGTCAGAAGTGACCCAGCGCCCAGGACAGGAGAATGCACGAGCGTCCAGGCACGGTCCTGCTTGCAAACCCCACAGAAGTGAAGCAGATCAGAGCAGACACGCGTCTGCGGGGGCGGGGAACCTCGGAAATACAGCGCCGAGGGCAGACAGGCAGCGAACCAGAAACCGCGCAACACCACGTGGTCGGGCTGGAAACACACAGGAGCGCCCTGCGCGACTCAGAGACAGGCCGCGTGAAGCGGAAGAGAAAGTCTGGTTGGGGGGACTCTGGGACCTGGCTGGCGGCCCGGAGGGAGGGGTACACGACGCAGGGGCGGCTCTGCGGGCTCGGGGCCCTCCGAGCGTTCCCGGGCCTCAGTGGCTCTGATCCACGCTGCGCACGACTAGGGGTAATATCTGTCTTGGGTGTTTCAGGTCAGTTCAGTCGCTCAGTCGTGTCTGACTCTTTGAGACCCATGGACTGCAGCACGCCAGGCCTCCCTGTCCATCACCAACTCCCGGAGTTCACCCAAACTCCTGTCCGTCCAGTCGGTGATGCCATCCAACCATCTCACCCTCTGTCGTCCCCGTCTCCTCCCGCCTTCAGTCTTCCCCAGCATCAGGGTTTCCATGGCATCTCTTACCCTGTTCTCTATACTTTTACTCTTATGATACATTTTGTAATTGTTTGGTTACAGCATTTCTCGAACGTTGTTTGGAGTGAGACCCACGCAGCGAGAGCTCCCTGGACTAACCTGGCCTGGTGCCCACTGGTCAGCGTGTGGCCTGGTCACTCAACTTGCTGCGCTTGTTCATGTTGGTGTCGGGGAGACGCTCCGACTGACCCTGTCGAGAGAATTGAGGGAGTCAGTCCTCCAGGGAGTCGTCCGGGGCCTGCGATGAGCCAGGCAGGGGGCAAGGTGGACACAGAGGCTTCGAGGCTGGGGGCAGGGGGGTGAGTGCTGTAGCTGACCCGCGCCCCCACCACGTGGGCCCCCTCCCAGGGCAGCCAGCAACGACAGGTGCACCCCGACACAGAGGCTCCTTTTCAGCAACCTTACAACCTCCTGTCTGTGTCCAGGACAGGTCCCCACGGGGCACACGCGTCTTTCCTTCTCTCCAACCTGAGCTCACTTCCCTTTACACCTGGAAGACGAGCCTTTCTCGGACAATCGGGCAGAGGAGGCTGGAACCTAAGGAAGCACTCAGTGGGCGGGGTGGTCCCCACACTTCAGGATTTACAGCAGTAATGAGCAAACTTTCTGCGTCAAGAGCTGAAAGGCAGTATTTCAGGCTTTGTGGGCTAGATGGTCTGAGTTACACAGTCTTTGCTGATTTCTGTTGAGGGGGGGAGGTGTTTTCCACATCCTTTAAAAGTGCTATTCTTGCACTGAGGCCTGTAGGGTTACAGAGATCACTTGGGGTGTGCACAGTAGGGAACTAGGGACCTAGGCTAGTGACCCCAGCCTAGACCCTCTGTGTTGGAAAGTCCAGAAGGCCCGAGACCACGTTTTCCAGGGCAGCCGCCTCCCTCTACCCCAGCCTCTGCCCTCCAGCTCACCCCACCCCTACCCAGACCCTCCTGCGGGGAGAGGGGGGTCCCCCTGGCCCCTCCCGTCCATCCCCTGGGACCCCAGGAAGGCCCACCAGGCCTGAGCCACCCGGATACAGGCCTGGCGTCCCCTGCAGACCTCATCTGGCCTACAGCCGGCAGCGGGACGGGATGTGTGGCCGTGGCTCTGCTGGCCAAAGCCCAGCCCTGCCCGGGACCGGCAACTGGCCTCCCCACTCGGCTCTCCACCACCCGCCTGCGGTTCCCTTTCCTCCTTCCACCCTCACCCTGCAGGTTTTATTCCGTTCCTACATCTCAGCCAAGCAAGCAGAAGGCCAAGACCTCGATCAGTCCGCTCCGTGTCTTTCCATCACCCTTCAGCTTGGGGAGGAAGGCCGCAGGGACATGCAAACGGCTCCCGGGACGGCCAGCAGGGGGCACAGCTGAGCAGGGGCGGGATGGAGGAGTCGGAGTTGTTCAGGGTCCAGAGACGGAAGACACGGCTAGGCTGCGGCAGCCCGGAAACTGTACGCCCGGCTTCCAGAAACACCTTCCGCTGAGCCCAGGCCGGTGGGCATAAAGGAGGAATTTCCAGCAAAGAAAGAAAAAAAACAAGCCTCTGCGAAGGAGTCGAGCGGATCATCAGCAGAAGAGAGAAACAGGCCAGCGCAGCTTTGTAGCGGTTTTATTGAGATTAAATTCACACATCGCAACGCTCGCCTACTGAAAATGCACAGTGATTCAGTGTTCAGAGCTGTGCAACCATCACAACCGCCAAGCGCAGGGCATTTTTGTATCACCCTGAAACGAAATCCCAAGGAGAGAAGGGAACAACGGGGAGAAGACACTTGGGACTGCGGGGCTGGGGTGGGCAGACCTCATGCCGACCACAGCTCTCTGCTCCGCCTGTGCGCTCTCACACAGACAGCAGCTGAAACCGGCCTACTTGGGCTCGTTAGGAAAAAGAGACCCCCACACTCTCCCGGTGCCCTTCACCCCCTGCATCCCCACCCCGCCCCCGGCAAACACTGACCTGACGTCCGCCTCCACGGCAGCCTGTTCTGGACGCTTCGCACAGCACGCCCCGGGCACTGGCTCCTTTCACTGAGCACCATGTTTCCGGGGCCCAGCTGCGCTGAGGAAGAGTCAGCACTTCACTTGTTTCTGCTGCAGCCAAAAGAACGGGCCACCTTTTATCTTCATCTTTTTCAGTCACACCAGGGCGTGTGGGTCAAACCCAAGCCCTCTGGAGTGGAAGCCCCGAACCCGGGCCACTGGACCGCCAGGGAGCTTCCTGTTCGTGTTCTTATTGATCTCCTCCTTACTCGCGGGGCTACCGCCACTTTTTGACTATGGTGAACGTGGTGCTATGAACACTCCTGTGCAAGTTTTTGTTTGAACGTCTGTTTTTAATTCTTTGAGGCTTATATTTAAGCATGGACTTCCTGGGTCAGAGGATAAAGAATGTGCCTGCATTACAGAACACACAGGAGATGCGGGTTCAATTCCTGGGTCAGCAAGTTTCCCCTGGAGGAGGGCACGGCAACCCAGTCCAGTATTCCTGTCTGGAGAATCCCACGGACAGAGGAACCTGGTGGGATACAGTCCATGGGGTCGCAGAGTCAGACTTGACTGAGTGATTAAGCACGCAGGACAGCTCACGTGAAGAACATTTGACGGTTAAGCCCTAAGTCATTCCTTTAATTTTGACATTTAATCGCTAGTCATCTGGTCACTGAGGAACAGCCAGACGTGTTTTCCAAAGTGCCGACGGTGTCTTACATTTCAACTAGGAGCTGCCTGTAGGCAGCCCTACATCTGGGGAAACGACCAGGAGGCCTGGACAGGGCACTGAGTAGGTTGCTCACAGCTCTCCTTCCAAGGAGCAAGCATCGTTTAATTTCATGGCTGCAGTCACCATCTACAGCGACTTTGGAGCCCCCAAAATAATCTGCCACTGTTTCCATTGTTTCCTCATCTATTTGCCATGAAGCAATGGGCCCAGATGCCATGATCTTAGTTTTCTGAATGTTGAGTTTTAGAGCAACTTTTTCACTCTCCTCTTTCGCTTCATCAAGAAGCTCTTTAGTTCCTCTTCACTTTCTGCCATAAGGGTGGTGTCATCTGCATATCTGAGGTTATTGATATTTCTCCCAGCAATCTTGATTCCAGCTTGTGTTTCTTCCAGTCCAGCGTTTCTCATGATGTACTGTGCATAGAAGTTAAATAAGCAGGGTGACAATATACAGCCTCGATGTACTCCTTTTCTTATTTGGAACCAGTCTGTTGTTCCACGTCCAGTTCTAACTGTTGCTTCCTAACCTGCATACAGATTTCTCAGGAGACAGGTCAGGTGGTCCGATATTCCCATCTCTTGAAGAATTTTCCAATTTGTTGTGATCCACACCATCAAAGGCTTTGGCGTAGTGAATAAAGCAAAAGTAGATGATTTTCTGAAGTGTCTTGCTTTTTCTAATAAAGGATGTGTAGCTAGAACTTACAAAGAATTGTCAAAACTCAATAATAAGAAAATCCAAACAATCCATCTTGTTAACGGGCAAAATGCCTGAAAAGATGGTAACCCCCCCCCAAAAAAAAGATCTACAGATGCAAATATGCACACGAAGAGAGGCTCAATAGAATGCGTCAGTAGGAAAATACAATTTAGAACCACAGTAAGAACTTAGAGCCTGTTATACACAGTGAGGGGCTTCCCTGGGGGCTCAGACGGTAAGGAATCTGCCTGCAACGTGGAAGACCCAGGTTTGATCCCTGGGTCGGGAAGATCCCCTGGAGACGCAACTGGCAACCCACTCCAGTACTCTTGCCTGGAGAATCCCTTGGGCAGAGGAGCCTGGTGGGCTATAGTCTATGGGGTCATAAAGAGTTGGACACGACTGAGCGACTAACGCACACACACGTACGGAGTGAAGTGCGTCAGAGACAGCAAAGCAAATACCATATAGTAACACATCTGCGTGGGATCTAGACAAATGGGGCCAACGCACCTTGCTGCAGGAACAGACACACAGGCGTGGACGGTGGACTTGCGGACATGGGCAGGGAAGGGGGCGAACTGAGAGGCGCGCTGACATGTACACGCTATCGTGCGTGGGACGGACAGCTGGTGGGAGGCCTCCGGGCAGCGCAGGGCGCTCACCGCGGTGCTGTGATGACCTGGGCGGGGCGGGCAGGGGGGCCCACGAGGCAGGGGCACGTGGACACGTTCAGCCGCGTCATGCTGTCCTACAGCAGAAGCTAGCAGGACACCGTGCAGCAACGTCCTCCCGTGTAAGACACACACGGTGACGCTGCACGAGAGACGGACACTTTATTAAAAGCCCGACACGAGCAACTGCTGGTGAGGCTGCAGGGCAACTGGAATTCTCGGGCGCGGCTGGTGGGTCTGCAAAGCTGTGAAGAGGCGAGCTCTGCAGACAAGCTCCAACAACTCGGTGAATTGGGTATCAGCCGAGCCGGAGGAGCCAGGCGCCGAGCCGGAGGAGCCAGCCGCAGAGCCCACACACTGCACGGCTGCGTTCATATGGAGGCGTGGAGGTAAAACCGCGGGGACAGAAAATCCGTCCGTGGTTGGCAGGAGCTGAGACTGGGGGCAGGAGGCGCTGCCCACGGGGCACGTGGACCTAGCTCTTCTGTGTCTTGACTACAGTGGTGGCTGAGGGGTTGTGTGCTTCCGTCGCACGTTGCACAGCTGTCCAGGAAGAAAGGTGAGCTTTGGGGGCTCCCCTGGTGGCTCAGTGCCAAAAGAATCCACCTGCCAGTGCAGCGGGCACGAGCTCAACCCCTGGTCCGGGACAATCCCACAGGCGGCAGGGCAGCTCAGCCCGTGGGCCACAGCTGCTGAGCCTGTGCTCCAGGGCCTGGGACCCGAGACAAGCACAGCACTGCAATGAGAGGCCGGCGTGCGACCACGATAACCCCCGCAGGCTGCGGCAACCCCTGCCGGCCGCGGTGAGAGGAAGCGCACACAGCAAGAGACCCAGCACAGCCAAAAATAAATACATTTTCTATAAAGAGCAAATCACTGCATGCACAGCAACGCAGACGGCTCTCACAGACGTGTTTGAGTGAAACGAGCCAGACACACAAGGGGCCACGCTGAGTGCTTCTGTGCACTCAGAGCTCCAGAACGTGCAGAAGTCATCGACGACAGCAGAGGCTAGAACAGTACGTACCTGGGGGAGGTCTCAAAACTGGGACCACGCAAGGAGCCTGTGGAGGCACCGAGGTCCCCACCTTGGCCCTGGACGTGGTGACCCGAGTCTCGATGCATGTGAATGCTTTTCCTGCTGTGTATCTTACTTAGGCTCAGCGATGCAGGCCCCAGCCGCCCTTGTGTGACGAGGGACTGGAGTCCGGCCTACGAGAGCTACCTGGAAGGTTTGTGCGTGCAGTTTCTGGAGAGGGTCTTTAAAAGGAACACTGCAACTCCCCCTTCCTCCGTCATGCTGGCTGGCGGGAGTGTAGACGCAAGACTGGCACTCGAGCAGCCATGCCGGACGATGGGGTGTCGCAGGCGACGGGGTAGAAACAGAAGGGCCTGGGCCCTGAGACCACGGAGCCAGGCGGCTGCGCTAGGACAGCTCCCTCCAGACTCCTGGAAACTGACGAGAGAAACCAAGTGTGCGAGCTGCTGTTATTTGGGGTTTTCTGTAACAGGCAGCCAGACCTACTCCTAAGTGATACAGACGCCGGGAAGGACACGTGAGCTCTAGAAGCCTGTGGCGGGTGGGCTGCATGGGGCCGCCTGGGAGTGCGGGAGGGCAGTTACTGGGCATCCTGGCAGGGGACGCTGGGCCGGAAGGCACTCTGGAGGTCCCGGTGGATGCAGACACGCGGACCACAACAGAGCAGTGAGGTGGGTTCAGATTTCCAGGAATTAGGAAAGTGAGGACTCTGTACGAACACGGCAGGAAGCAAGACGCGGAGGAGGTTTGTGAAGCAAGAGGGTGACCTTGATTCCCCTTTCCATTGACTCCTGAGCCAGCAGTTACTGACCGATGGACGCCTGAGGAAGCACCTGGCATGCTTCACACGCCTCCCCTCCCTGAGTGCTTAGCGCCAGACACAGCTCAGATGAGCACGACTCAGGCTAGGCTACCGCCCTTGGTTCCAGGGCCCGTCAGAGACCTGGGCTGGAGGCTGTGCCTTCTGACTCCAAAGTCTGAGCTCAGAATCCTGACGACGGTGCTCTTCCAACACCGTGGGTTGAGCACTGAGACCCCGGCAGGTCTCGAAGATAGAAGGTGACCCCCTGCCCCACGGGCCTGGATCTACCCACTGGGAGCCGCTGGCACTTGGTGACCCTTTCATGCTGCGGGGCGCCTGGCGTCAGGCCCCCTTGTGTAAAAGTCCCTCCTGCACCCAAGAACAGACGCAGCCCCTCTGGTCTTCAGCCACTTCCCTCGGTGGCCCCCACCTCCTCCTGGGGGGAAACTGGGCTCGGGGAAGAGATGGGCAAGGCAGAGCAGCTGACACGGCCCCCGACCCGACCCCCGGAGCCCGGTCACTCTGGACAGTGGACTGCCCCAGCCCTACAGCCCCCGGGGGCCTGACTCCCTCAGCAGATGTGCCCCGAAGCCCCCGTGCCTGTTGCTTGAAGCCAGCGCAGAAGGGCCAGGGCCACCCCACTTCTTGGGAGTCCAAGGGCAGGGCAGCGCCCAGACCGGAGGCTCAGCCAGCCCACACCTCGGGGCACCTCTCCCCTGCAACCCAGCCCCTTGGGGAGGCCAGCGGAGCCTGACGCCCCCTCCCGAGACGCCGGGCCAGTGTCCCCACAGAAGGTGCTGGAAGCAGCCCCTGCGCTCGGGGGTCAGGGACTCCCTGGGCCTCAGCCCACTGCAGCCGCCCAACTCCCAGGAAATACCAGTAGGATCTGGTAGTAAAAAGCTCCAACTTCTTTTCTCCTTTGTGCTTAGCCCAGTTTCACCTGCCTGCAGGAAGCCGCATGCATGGCCCTCGCACCCGTCACCTCAGAGGTACTGGTGTAACGACCACGCAGACCCCGTGCCACCTCGGGCCACGAGAGATGCGGGGCGCGGACTCCCTCTCGTGAGAACGGCCGGCCAGGGGGCGCGGGCTCCGGGGGCGCGAGCCGCCTCTCCCTTCTTCAGGCAAAGGCTTCCTCTGCCTCTGAACTGACTCACGTGCGTTCTGTGGGCCAGGACCCTGGCCGGAGACCAGCTTGAAAGTGTTGGGAACACTGATGGGCTTCAGTGGGCTGGAACCTGTTGGGAGCGACGTCATCCAGGTAAGGAGGACACCCACCCGCAGAAAACCACAGGCGCCAGGAACGGGGGGAGGCCGTGGGGACAGGGGGATATTCTAGAAGGTGTGGCCGGTCCTGCAGGCCAGGTCAGCCTGCATCCCGAGAGGCCCGCACACAGCCCGCTTCCATTCCAGCTGAGAACACGGGCCTTTCGTGTTTAAAATTACCACCTGCTTCAGAGTCCAACCAGGTGCGGCTCATCCTCAAGAAACATCGCAACACACGCCAAGGACTTGAGAAATGTTTGCTGCTGCTGACCCACCCAGAAACTCCCACCTTCGGAGTTCTATTCCAAAGAAATAATAAGAGGGTATGTAGGCAACATTTTGGTCATGAAGAGATTCATCCCAGTGTGATCTGTAACAGTGAAGACTCTAAACCCCTGACTTCAGGGAAATCGCGCGCTCTCTCTCTCTCTATATATATATATAGATCACACCATGGATATAACACCACTATGTATCCCTAGCGGAGAAGGCAGTGGCACCCCACTCCAGTACTCTTGCCTGGAAAATCCCATGGATGGAGGAGCCTGGTGGGCTGCAGTCCATGGGGTCGCTAAGAGTCGGACAAGACTGAGCGACTTCGCTTTCACTTTTCACTTTCATGCATTGGAGAAGGAAATGGCAACCCACTCCAGTGTTCTTGCCTGGAGAATCCCAGGGACGGGGGAGCCTGGTGGGCTGCTGTCTCTGGGGTCACACAGAGTCGGACACGACTGAATCGACTTAGCATAGCATAGCATAGCATGTATCCCTGGAGGCACCTCCCATGAGTAGAATATTCAAATGTGGTTTATGGGAAAAAAATGTTAGTGATACGAGGGAAATAGTAGACAGTAACATTGAGAATACTTATCTAAATATTAAAACTTTTGAAAATCAAAAATTATTTAAGATACAAAAGCAATAGAGAAAAAGACATGTGGTCACGATTACATTACAAATAGGTGCGAACAAAGAGACAAGAAACCGACCTTCCTTCCAGACGGGCGGATGGTGGGGGACTTTCCGTCACTGGCCTGTGCATTTACGCGTCTTCTAACACCCTTAACACCCCAAGTTACTTTATAATCAGAACAGGGGCGTCATGTTTGCCAAGACCCCGGCTTCCGACCAGAGAGAAGACACTGCTCTGCTCACCTCCACCCCGTCACCATTCCTCCCTGCCGGGACTCAGAGCCTGGATAGACCCCGTCACCCCGTGTGCTGACTGCCATGGGGAAGAAGACGCCTCAGGACCACAAGCCCGGGCAGGCTTTCGGGGGCCCTGCTGCCCTCCTGGGTGGGGCCAGCCTGAGATGCCGGGCCTCTCGGAGAAACCTGACAGCCTGGGCTTACATTCCTCCCTGGCACCAGGCTGGGGTGAGTCAGGCTGCATCCTGATTCACTCTGCCCCAGTCCCCAGCACCCCCCGTGCACACCCAAGCTCGCTCCCCTCGTTTACAAGGCCCCAGGATTCACCTGCACTTGTGGGCCCAAGTGAGACTTGACACTCATACGTTAGGACGCTTATTTATCCTGCTTTATGAAGGAAGACAGTCCAACAGGGAAGAATGAGGTTTAGCAGAAACACACAACGGTGAGAAGGGCGGCTCTAGGCATCGGTTTTGGGTGTTGTGGGGCCCAGCTGCAGCAATGGCAACACCCGCCCCACAGGCCAGTTGCGACCAAATCCTGGATCTCACGAGCTTACAGGCGGCTTTGTCTCTTGTACCGGCCCTAAATTCATGGGGTCGCAAAGAGTCGGACACGACTGAGCGACTCAACTGGCCCTGAATTTGCCACTTAACCTGCTACCCTCAAACCCTCCCAATGATACTGTTAACTGCCGTCTTATTCGACGTTCGTTGATTGTTGTTGTTCATGCCGAAGGAGGAGACAGAACAGGCTCTATTTTGAAAGCAAGACTCCATCTTGGGTCAGACTGTGGACTCTGAGCTCTGTGCCCAGTATCTATGGAAACAACATACCGCTGGAAAACTAGGCCCCCGGAAGGAAGAGCCCCAGGGCTCGTACCTGGACTCTCCGCCTAAAAGAATATCCTAATTATCTGTGTAACCGAATAGAATCGTGCATTCTATTATGCTTACTTGGGTGTGACCACAGGCCAATGATAATTGTCCACTGTTAACCACCTAGGCTTAAGGCTTATGAATCACGGGTTAACTTTGATTGTATCTTTCTTTTCCTTTGTTCAGACTAGTTTCAGGGAATTTGGGGAGGTGGGTTTGAGCATATAAGGTTTTCACAGAAACTGGTCGGGGTCCTTGGCTAAGAGGAGACTCTGCCTCGGGCCGTCGGTGTAATAAACCGCACTCCTCTATCTGCATTGTCCTTCTGGGTGAGTTGCTTCCCAGAGCGTGTGGCTACAAGTGTCAAGCCTCTGGCTTTTTTGCCCATCCAAGCTGAACCCCTAGGAGACAGATACAAGTCGGCCCCATAGTTCCTCAAAAGAGTTTTGGAAGGATGAGGCATCCCTGTACACACACTTCATTCACCCGACACGGAAGAATATTTCCTAGTAAGTGTATTTCCAGATGAACGGTATTTGTGTCATGTTATTAAAAAACAAACTTACGTATGTGACTAGACAGCAGTCAAGTGTAATTTGCTTCTATGTAAATCAGACTGAATTTGTTTGCACTTTAAATGTGGTTTCTGAAAGGGGATGAAGGTGTCACAGACGGTCAAGAAGCTAGCTACGCACAAGCCAGGGACTGTCTGCAGCACGCCGCCTGCCAGTAACGGACATCCTAGCAGAACGCTGTGGAGTGCAGTGCGTCCCGCGACCAGGGGCCTGCTTTGGGATGACAGGAGCCTGACTGTACAAACGTACCATACGGTCCTCAAGAGAGACCGCGGCACCAGACGGAGCCCTTTCCTGGTCTCGCTGCCGTCAGAGCTAGCAACCACCGTACGCTGCCTGTTCGCTCGCTTCTTCGCCTCTAGATCATCCCAACGATCTGTCCGTAAGGCTGGACTCTTCATCCTGCCTAGTGAAGTCTGTTAAGCCCTCAAGTGAATTTTCCCACTTCAGTGTCTCTGTCTTTTACGCCCTAATTCCGGTTTTTACTGGTGCTCTCTATTTGGTGAGCGTGTTCTCCCGTGCACACACGTGTAGTTGTTCAGTAGTGTTCGACCCTGTGACCCTTTGGACTGTAGCTTGCCACGCTCCTCAGTCCGTGGGATTTCCCAGGCAAGAATACTGGAGTGGGTTGCCATTTCCCTCAAGGGGAATCTTCCCAACCTATGTATGAAACCCTCATCTCCTGCGTGGGCGGGCAGATTCTTTTCCACCGAGCCACCAGGGAAATGTTTAAGTCTCTAGACCTGACTTACTCTGTACACATTTAAAACAGCTGACTTAGTCCTGCTCTAAGTCCAACGTCTGGGTGTCCTTAGGGATAGCTTCTATGGACGGCTCGTTTCCTGTGTGTACACCGTATTTTCTTTTCACTTCTGTTTCTTAGCATGTTTCATAATATGTTGTTGACAGCGTGGTATTCTAAGCAATATAAAGTAGCAACTCTGGAAGTCAGACTCGCTCCCCTCCCCAAGGGTGGCTTCAGTTTCTGTTGCTGTCCTGATCTACCCGAACTGACTCTGGAAAGCAATGTGTGAGCACTGAAGTCTCTGTGGACACCTAGTGATCAGACAGGGCTCGCAGAGTGCTGAGGGCCCGGCCCTGGGTAAGTCTGCCCAGCCCTCATGCCTGCTGTGGGGCCTGGAGGTCTGGGAGAGAAGCACAGCACCTCTCAGGTCTTCCTACAGCCTTGGGCACGCGCCTACTCTACTCCGAGCAAAGGCCTTCCAGAAGAGCGAAGAGCCGATGCTTTAGGGCTTCTCAAAGGCCCCTGGACCCTGGTTGCCCGTTCCCCTCCTCCTTTAAACTTCCGGCTTAAGCATTCTTCACTCCCTTGGGCGGGCAGTTGTGATGTTAAACCACAGCTGGGGAAAAGGCTTTTTGCACTGGATGAACTCTGAGCTCCAAGTCAGTTCAAATAAAAACAGCTTTGCAAGTAGGGTCTTCCAGAGAACCTCCAGGCAACTCAAACAGTCTGAGTCTCAAATATTCCTTTTTTTTTTTTTTTTCTTTTTTACAACTAAGTCACAAAAATCGCTTCTGAAGTAACTTTTAAACAGCAGGCTTAATTTACTACTGTGTTCAGCCTCAATCCGTTAAGCTTCACAAGCAGTTAGCCAAATCTCGAGATTCAGCTGAAAAGTTCATCACTCATTTTCCCACCAAAACCCTTTTTATATTACTGATTAGACAACCCAATAGGTTTTCTCCTGGAATCAATACTTCGTTTCGGTGCACTTACTTTTTATCTACATCCGTTTCAAAGTTTCCTTTGCTTGTTATGCAAACTTAAGCCTAGGCTTGGAATCCCATGGACTAGAGGAGCCTGGCCGGCTACAGTCCATAGGGGTCGCAGAATGTCTCCTCAATTCATGTTAAAGCCTTAACCCTCCCCCACGGTGTGATGGTTTTAGGAGGTGGGGCCTTCGGGAGGTAATCAGGGCTGGGTGAGGTGGGAAGGGTGGACATTGTAGACCAGAGCCCTTCTTTTGGGTCATTTCTTCTCAAAGTATAAGAATCATCTTGAGAACTTGCGGCACCACCACTTCCTCAGCCCCTTCTGCGCTGATTCCGAGTCAGACCTTGGGCCTGGGAACCTGCATTTCTACCAAGCTCTTAGGTAACACCAGCGCTCCTCCTCTGAGGCTCTCACTTTTTAGCTGGTGTTTGGCCCCAGAGGAGCGGCCAGTGTGCGGTGTGTTTTCTCAGGAGTCTCTCGCCGCGCACCTGGGGGGGCATTCTAGCCTGCGTGCTGAGACACCAGCCTTCATCCGTGCTGCGGGGGCTGTGGCTCCCCAGGGCGGCCAGGTCTCGGCGGCAGCTGCAGGGAGAGGTGCCCTTCAGCCGGCGGCCTCCCCCTCTCCCCGAGCAGGGGCCCTGCGTGGCTGAGCCGCTCTCCGTTCCCCACCAGCGCTGCGACCAGTCTGTGCCGAACAGTCCCGACACGCTGCGTTCGGGAAGCAGAACTGGAGGGATGACTGCCAGGCGCTCCATGGCTTGAGGCACAGAGCTGCAGCTGATTCAACTCCTGCCATTTCTTCACTCCTTGGCAGTAATGGATTCTGTCCATTTGCAAGGATTTAAACAAACACAAACCTTGGGCTCCCAGGTGGCACAGTGCTAAAGCATCCACCTGCCAATGCAGGAGGGTGAAGAGACACGGGTCTAAGCCCCAGGCCAGGAAGACCCCCTGGAGGAGGAAATGGCAGCCCCGTCAAGTGTTCTTGCCTGGGAAATCCCAAGGACAGATGAGCCTGGCGGACTGCAGTCCGTGGGATCCCAAAGAGTCAGGCACAGCCGAGCACGCACACGCAGGAGCCACGAGAGACCCCGCTTTCTCTGCTCTGAGGTCCCCCAGAGAAGTCAGCAGTCTGCAGCCCACAAGAGTATTCTCACGGGACCCCACGGTGCTGGCCCCGATCTCAGACTCCAGCCTCCAGAACTGTGAGAAATACAAGTCTTTTATTTAGAAGTCACCCAGCCGATGGTGTTCTGTTAACAGAAGCCTGACAGACTACAGCAATTTACATATCCTATGTTCAATCATTCCATAGTCGTTACAACGATGACAGCTCTAATAGTTAAGCTATTTTCTCATAAAACTAAAATATTGATATTCACATTTAAAACATCTCTCATTAAAGGCCAACACTCTTAAAACCTCTGCACTTCAGCTTCTATCAGAGCTTACCAATTTCCAAACTGCCGCCACTGCTCTTGCACTTCAAACTGTCCAGCAAGGTTCAATTTTAGTAATTAATCTGCAGCTCGTTCTGATATTTGTATGACGCGTGGTAAGAAATACAATTTGTTGAGAAAAGTACAAGAGTTAACTTAATTTAGATCTTGTATCACTTTATCAAAAATTATTAATTAAGTTCTAGCACAGATTTTTTCACCTGAACCACATGCTTTAACAGCGTCCTGATGAAATGTACATATTTAGCACTTTGCTCTTTTAACACATAACTTCTGAGCACTATTTGTAGCCAAAACTTGTCATTAGCACCAACTCAAATTCCTGGTTGAAAAAAAATCAAGTCATTTTTTACTCCAGGACTACAGATTTTATGTATTCAGTTGGCCAAAATGTTCATTTGGGTTTTCTGTAACATCTCATGGAAAAACTCAAATGAACATTTTGGCCAACCCAACAATATGTATTTAACACAAGTTTTATTCTGTGCAGATTATTGCACAGAATCAAAACAAGTTCCAGGCTGGGACTCACTACTATTATAATTCCTTCTTTGTTCTGCAGACTAACAAGACTCAGATTTATTATATTTAAAAATATTAAAAATTACCCAAATTTTATCATCTCTTCACTTTAGATAGTTATTCTTAATCTTTATAATACAATCTTAAGTGTATAGCACAAAAAAACTGCATACTTGCTGCTAGAGTTTAAAAGAATTACACTGGGCAGACAAAATTTTAAGTCAGTGATTCTCCTAAAGCAATCTGCATTCTGTTAACACAAACAACTTAGCCACAGTCCCTTCAGTGACACAGACCAAACTGTGCCATGAATGTTCCTCAGATGTGGTTACAACAGCAGATTCGTATTCTACGGTACTAATGTCCTAAAACTGTCAGCACAAACCACTGAGTTTATATGAAAATTTATATTAGCTAATTGTAACAGTACAATTGTACAAGAGCAGTGATCAAAACCATCCCCAAGAAAAAGAAATGCAAAACGGCAAAATGACTGTCTGAGAAGGCTTTACAAATAGCTGAGAAAAGAAGAGAAGCCAAAGGCAAAGGAGAAAAGGAAAGATATACCCATCTGAATGCAGAGTTCCAAAGAACAGCAAGGAGAGAGAAACAACAATGCAAAAAAACAGGAAAACAATAGAACGGAAAAGACTAGAGATCTCTTCAAGAAAATTAGAAATACCAAGGGAATTTTTCAGGCAAAGATGGGCACAATAAAGGACAGAAACAGTATGGACCTAACAGAAGCAGAAGATACTAAGAAAAGATGGCAAGAATACACAGAAAAACTATATAGAAAAGATCTTAATGACCCGCATAACCACGATGGTGTGATCACTCACCTAGAGTCAGACATCCTGGAGTGCAAAGTAAAGTGGGCCTTAGGAAGCATTACTACAAACAAAGCTAGTGGAGGTGATGGAATTCCACCTGATCTATTTCAAATCCTAAAAGATGACGCTGTTAAAAGTGTTGCACTTAATATGCTAGCAAATTTGGAAAACTCAGCAGTGGCCACAGGACTGGAAAAAGTCAGTTTTCATTCCAATCTCAAAGAAAGGCAATGGCAAAGAACGCTCAAACTACCACAGAACTGCACTCGTCTCACACGCCAGCAAAGGCACGCTCAAAATTCTCCAAGCCAGGCTTCAACAGTACCTGAACCGAGAACTTCCAGATGTTCAAGCTGGCTTTAGAAAAGGCAGAGGAACAGAGATCAAATTGCCAACATCCGCTGGATCATAGATAGAAAAAAGAAAAGAGTTCCAGAAAAACATCTGCTTCACTGACTATACCAAAGCCTTTGACTGTGTGGATCACAACATACTGTGGAAAATTCTTAAAGAGATGGGAATACCAGACCACCTTACCTGCCTCCTGTGAAACCTGTATGCAGGTCAGGAAGCAACAGTTAGAACTGGGCATGGAACAACAGACTGGCTCCAAATGGGGAAAGGAGTGTATTGTCTGTACATTGTCACCCTGCTCATTTAACTTATATGCAGAGCACATCATGTGAAATGCCAGGCTGGACGAAGCCAAGCTGGAATCCAGATTGCCAGAAGAAATACCAATAACGTCAGATATCCAGATGATATTGCCCTAATGGCAAAAAGCAAAGAGGAATTAAAGAGATTCTTGATGAAAGTGAAAAAAGAGAGTGCAAAAACTGGCTTAAAACTCAACATTCAAAAAAAACTAAGATCATGGCATCCAGTCACATCACTTCACAGCAAATAGACAGGGAAACAATGGAAACAGTGACAGACTTTTGTTTTCTTGGGCTCCAAAATCACTGCGAACAGTTACTGCAGCCATGAAATTAAAAGACGCTTACTCCTTGGAAGAAAAGCTATGACAAACCTAGACAAAGTATTAAAAAGCAGACAGTACTTTGCTGACAAAGGTCCGTATAGTCACAGATATGGTTTTTCCAGTCGTCATGTATGGATGTGAGAGTTGGACCACAAAGAAGGCTGAGCACCGAAAAACTGATGCTTTTTAGCTGTGGTGTTGGAGAAGACTCTTGAGACTCCTTTGGAGAGCAAGGCGATCAAACCAGTCAATCCTAAAGGAAATCAACCCTAAATATTCATTGGAAGGACTGATGCTGAAGCTCCAGACTTTGGCCACCTGATGCAAAGAGCCGACTCATTTGAAAAGACCCTGACGCTGGGAAATACTGAAGGAAGAGGAGAAGGGGATGACAGAGGATGAGATGGCTGGATGGCATCACCGACTCGATGGATGGGAGTGTGCGCATAGTCTGGGAAATGGTGAAGGACATGGAAGCCTGGTGTGCTGCAGCCTGTGTGGTCACAAAGCACAGTACAATTACTACGATAATTTTTACCATAAAGCGTTTCAACAGTTTCACCATCAGGATGGTGCATGGTCACATGTGCTAGTATCAGCTCTGAGCTACCTGCTGAATTGTGTCCAGGGGCTGACACAAAACTGCAGCACTTATTACAAAGAGGTCCTGCACGGGAAGATGGGGCTGCTCTCAGAAGCAGGCCGAGGAGGGTCGGACTTAACGTTTTTCTCTGGGGGATGCATAGCAAGTGCTACCACACGCGGCCACTTCACTGAAATTCCTGCCCACCTCTGCCGGCATTTGTATTTCCACCCACGGTTAGGTTTCCAAAAAAGGACTTCCCGTCTTAGAAAAATCCCTGAGGGAAAGATGTACAAATCCTGGCTACCTGCTAGAAACGGGAGGGAAGGGAAAGGAGAAATAGCAAGCCCTAAACTAATACTGCAGAACACCTCGCCACCGCGGCTCTCCTACTCCATCCGTCCCAGCTCCAGGCTGCGCTTCGGGAACCCCACCTAACCCCAGGCAGCAGCGCCAGCCTGCTCCAGACGCTGACGGCACGGAGTCTCCTTCCTCAGATTACCGCTCGCGTGCCACCGGCGATCACCGCTGCTCGGACATAAACCCCAAACTCCGCGCCCAGCACCCCTCGCCCCGCCCAACGGCCCCAAGAGCCTTGAACCTTATCGCTACCCTCACACAGCCCTCCGCCAAACAGGCCTCCTCTCCCCGGAGACCTCGGGCAGGCGGTCTGCCGCAACCGCAACGGCTCCTTTCCCGGGGCGCCTCCTCCGGCCTCGCCCCCTCCCCACAGTCGGCGGGGCCCGCGCCCCAAGCAGCCGCGGCTTTGCTCGATGAGCCCACCAAAGGATGCCCGTCGTCCC
Organism: Bos indicus x Bos taurus; assembly: GCF_003369695.1. NCBI lineage: Eukaryota > Metazoa > Chordata > Mammalia > Artiodactyla > Bovidae > Bos > Bos indicus x Bos taurus. Next base: position 1,210,973 of record NC_040097.1, read on the forward strand.
GTCGCCGCGCACCTGCCGGACGCCAGGGACCCAGCTGGCCCCAGGACAGGCCTGCACTAAGGAGCTCATGGTCTACGCCGCCAAACGAACTACAGCTGCCCCGAAGCGTGGGGCGACAAGCCGGCGTGGGGAACGTCTTCCGGGTCCCAACACGCGGGTCCAACTGCGCAGGCGCACGCCCCTTTCTCTGCGGGCTCCGCGCCTCGCCCCGCCCTCCGGCCTCACTCCCGACAGGCCGCGCGGCCCCGCTGCATGCCGGGAGTTGTGGTCTCGGCGCGGGCGATGCGCGCGGGCGCGGCGCGTGGCAGGAAGCGGAAGCGGAAGCGGCCGCCGCGGCGCTAGCACTGACGTGTCTCTCGGCGAGGCGCGGCGCTCCAGAGCAGGCCCGGCGGCAGCGGAGCCGGAGCGCGACCCAGCCGGAGCGAGACCTGGAGCCGAGCAGCCGCCGCCATGGGGAGTGAGTCCCTCGGGGCAGCACGGGCGCGGGCGGGACCCCGCTCCTCTGGCAGGGAAGCCCACCCGGCCCCTCGCCCCTACTCCCCGGGGCGGCGCGGGGCCCCCCAGCCCTGACTCTCCTCTTGTCTCTCCCCCCAAAGTCAAGTTTCTGGAAGTCATCAAGCCCTTCTGTGTCATCCTGCCCGAAATCCAGAAGCCGGAGAGGAAGGTGAGTCGGAGCAAGGCTCGGGGAGGGCGGTGAAGCGGCCCCGACGCGCCGAGTGGACGCCCCTTCCCCAGATTCTGGTCCGGGCGGCGTGCTTTCCCCCGAGCCGCGCCGGGCTTCGGTTGGAGCGTACTCTGTGGACGTCCCTCGGGTGGCCCGAACCCGAGGCTTGCGCTGCCCCGAAGAGGACCCTGGCCTGAGTGAAAGGCCTCGAGAGCCTCAGACCCTCCGGTTTGAGCTCCTCTCCCTCCTCCCGCTCCAGCGGCAGCGGATTGCCGGCTGTCCCCTTTCCTGGAGATGCGCTTTTTGTCCAGCTGCTGCAAGGAGTTGAGAGCAGTCACTTGGCTATGTGTAACTGAGTCTGCCCCTTCTCCGTGTGCCCTCACTGAACTGAGAATGAGGGCATATTGTGACCCGTGTCTTTACATCAGGTCCATGAAAACCTGCTGTAAAGACGTGTGGAGCTCTGTTGACTCTTTATCAAGAATTTTTGCACGTGCACAGCTTCAGGCCCAAACAGTGAGAGTTGCCAGTGTAAGCGAAGCCGTTAAACAAGGAAGAACAGCTTCATCTGGTTCTTGGGGAGAATTAGTAGGAATATGTTTTTGTCCTCACATTCTTTGCGTCTCCTCCACGGATGTGCTGGCTTTGAGGGGCTGATATGCAAAGGTGTGTGTGTGTGTGTGTGTTCCCAGCACAGTAGAAAGGGCCTGGCTCTGGAGGCAGGCTCCCCGGGGATCCACCCTCACGCAGCCTCTTCATGTGTGACCTTGGCCTTGTGTGTAGCTGAGTGTGGTGGGAGAGCAGTAGAAATCTGCGCGAGGTACGGCAGTGGCTCCAGAAGGGGTGAGCCGTGGAAGACATTGTGTCTGATGGCAGCCTTGAAGGCAGAAGAGAAGTGTCCTTGAAGGAAAGGAAAGGAATTCTCATGGCATCAGGAGTATGGAGTCTGCTAAGGGAGAGAAGACCAGTCGGTGGGAGGGTGTTCCGTATTGATAGAGCAAAAAGGGTGGGCAGGGAGCCAGACAGATTAGAAAATTGCTTTGGGGTAGGGTCGAGGTTGAGAGGATTCTGCCAAGAGACTGAACTCCAGAGGTAGGGGAGGCAAAACTAGGATAAACAGTTTTGATGTCTTGCTGCTGAATTTGGCTGCTTCCAGGAGACGAGACTTGGTTATTTAGAATGAGGAGTCCTGTAAAACTTGTCCACTGTCTTTCCCTGTAAAGAATCGTTTCTAGCTTGTTATGTGACCCATCAGCCTGACAGGGTGTTGCTTTCCTTGGCTGCCTCCTGATTTCCCGGTGGGAAGGGGCGCGGGGAGCATTCTCAAGAGGAAGAGTTCTGTGGATGCCCCAGCTGCACGTGGAGTGCCTCAGTGTCCGATCTCCCCACCGTGGCGCGGTTGTCCTGTCGAGCCCTGTCCACAGCGGGCGGCGCAGAGGCGCTGTAGCCCTGAGCTAACCAGAGAGCCGTGACTCCGGCTCAGTGCTCACTTAGAACAAAGCTTAAAAAGTGTCTTTAAAGAACACACTTTTGTTTCCTTACTACCTTCACTCACAAGGTGTTTCTGTGTTGAGATCTTAGTCCACAGAGTAAGTCCTGTGTTTCCTAAGCCTTTAGAGCCGTTCATCCTTGCCGTGCAGCCTGCAGGTGCGATGAAGACCTTCGGTTTCAGAGCAGAGGGGGCTTGGGCAGGTGTCTCAGCTTCCCCGATGCTGCTTCTCAGTCGCCTGGAAAATGATTCTGAGTCGTCCCCTATCACCTTACACACCTGAGGAGACGTGGAAACTGGTTAAACAGACGCTACCAGTAGCTAGTGAGTCGGTTGAATGTGCCGTTCTCCCTGCTCCTCCAGTGTGTATTACATCGTCTTATCCTTAATTCCTGGAGAATACTGGAGAAAACGCAAAGAAACGCGGGTTGCAGATTAGTTGACTCCAGCATAGCAGGATTTTGTCCATTACAAAACCCTTTAAAGTGAGGAGTGACGCTCCTGTGCTGTGGGCAGGTCTGGTTTAGGGATCTCTTTCTGTTGCAGCATTTCTTTGATTGTGGTTCAGATCCTACACTGTTCATTGCTGACGGTTCAGAGCGCAGGCTTTGAGCTCAAATCCACGACAGCTGTGGGATCTGAGACAAATGTGAGAGTGAAGTTGCTCGGTTGTGCCTGACTCTCTGCGACCCCATGGACTGTAATCTATCAGGCTCCTCCGTCCATGGGATTTTCCAGGCAAGAGTACTGGAATGGGTTGCCATTCCCTTCTCCAGGGGATCTTCCCAACCCAGGGACTGAACCCGGGTCTCCCTCATTGTATGCAGAGGGAGAGGCTTTACCATCTGAGCCACCAGGGAAGTCTATTTTTCTAAAACTCAGTTTTCTTGTAAAAGCAAGGATAACATGACGTTGTGTGAAGATTAAACGAGATGATGCACATGCAAGTCTTTGCATCTGTGCCTTATCTGCAGAAAGGCTTCCCAGGTGGCTCCGTGGTAAAGAGTCTCCCTGCAACCTGGGAGACGTGAGTTTGATCCCTGGGTCAGGAAGATCCCCTGGAGGGGGAAATGGCAACCCACTCCAGTGTTCTTGCCTGGAGATTCCATGGCCAGAGGAGCCTGGCGGACTACATTCCGTGGGATCACAAAGAGTTGGCTGTGACTGAGCACGCACGCACACACGTGTGCACAGAAGGCATGCAGCACGCACACTCCCATTTGGGCGTAGTGTGGAGTGTCTGCGCCTTGCTTTCCTGTGAGCAGAGCAAGGCATGGAGCGGAGCCCACTTCCGTTGCTCTGCTTGTGGCGGCCTTGCCGTCTGGGCTCGCTCTGCTCTGAGGGTAACTCGCGTCCTGGCCCGCTCTGCCTGCTGCAGATCCAGTTCAAGGAGAAGGTGCTCTGGACCGCCATCACCCTCTTCATCTTCCTGGTGTGCTGCCAGGTAGGCTGGGCGGGGTCTGCGGGCTGGGGTCCGGGGTCTGGGTGTGGCGTGGGGGGCCGGGAGCACGTGCCTGGCTCCTCTCTGCTTGCTTCCAGATCCCCCTGTTTGGAATCATGTCTTCAGACTCAGCTGACCCTTTCTACTGGATGAGGGTGATCCTCGCCTCCAACAGAGGTAGGCTGGCCCCCTGCCCCCCGTGCTGCGTGGGCTTGACTGGCTGCCTGCAGCTATAGTACAGGCTTGGCTTTAGATGGAGTCCAGAGTGTCTGGAGAGAGTGTTCGCATGCTGTGCTAAACAGAGCCCTGGTGAGTGCTGGGTTCCGCACCCAGCATGTCACCCTGTTCAGAACTGCTTTGTATGCGGTGCAAAACCTGTAACAAGAAGGTAAGTCTGCATGGTAGAGATTTCTAAATAATGTGCGAAGACTAGAATGCTTTTGAAGCAGCTGGAATGACGGCCTGTCTTTCTCCTGTTGGATAGCATTCTTTAGAATATGCAGTTTGTTTCTCAGCTGTGTCTTGTCCGCATCTACAGGTCACGTGACGTGTCCAAAGAAGTAAATGCATAAGCAGTGTGCTGTACACTCTAAACAGTCGCCTGTTTGGGGTGAGGGGCATTTTGAATGTTTATGCTGCTACTGCTTCTGACTGACTCGTTTTAAAAACATGGTTCACATTAAGTTGTAAATCAGTTGGAAGCATAGCTTGCTTTAGTGTGATGGAGTAGAGGTCTACTCGAAACTAGATACAGTTGTATGGCCCTCATCTCCAGGCTCTGGAAAGTATTCTAACGTCATCCTTTTTTGTTAACTGATGAAGAGTCAAACCTACCTTATCTCTGTACAACCAGCGTGAACCTGTTTTCGTGAATTTAAATGTAGCAATCGGTTTAAATGCCATGTGACTTCTAAAGAGAATGTCACCTGGCAGACTGAACAGAATGGATTGACTTGCCCTCTAACTGCTGAAATCTGGGGGCTGTTCTCTGAATGAAATGTGCTGGCAGACTGAAGCACGCTGGGCTTCTGCTGGGGCGCACAGTCCAGTGGTGTGCGGTCATTTTCTCACCAGCATCTTGCTTCTCCACACTGACGTCAGCTGTGTTTTGCCCCCCTTCCTAAGGCACGCTGATGGAGCTGGGCATCTCGCCCATCGTCACCTCCGGCCTCATCATGCAGCTCTTGGCTGGCGCCAAAATAATTGAGGTTGGTGACACCCCGAAAGACCGAGCCCTCTTCAACGGAGCCCAAAAATGTAAGTGGGATTGTAAATGATGTTCAGATGTCTGTAGTTGAGAATTTGAATTTGCTACGAAGTTTGGGTCATCAACAATTGGCTTGGGGTTTTTCAGGGGGCGGGGTTGGCTGTCTTTGGCAGGAGTCGGGGCATCATTGCTGTAATCCTCTCGGCCCTCCAGCCCTGTGTGGCCTTGTGTTGGCATGAGGGCACTTGGGACGGGCTGGAGCAGGCAGAGGAAGGGCGTCGCTGCCCAAGCCTGGAGGGCCCGCCCTCCACCATCTCCCTGTCTTTCCACTTAGAAGCAGAGCTATGCTAAGAATTCAGTTGAATGTTGTGTGTAAAAAACCGGTGAGTGCCTTGCCAGTGGTGGTACCTGGCGGGGTGGTTTTTCTCTTGTGGGAGTTTACGAGGATTTGCTTTAGAGGAATGATGGTCTCTCAGCTTAGCTGCGTGTACCAGCTGTGCGACGCTGGGCGGCATGTGCACCAGCTGCGTGGCGCTGGGCGGCGCGTGCACCAGCTGCGCGGCGCTGGGCAGTGAGTTGCAGCTCGTGTCCCAGTTTCTTCACCTGTAAAAACGGGGATGATGATATTTTCCAAGTAGTAAATCATAAGCGGCACTCGTAACAATGACCAGTCATCAGAATTAACCAAGTTAAGCCTGACTGTGGATTGAATAGGTATTAATCAGGAAATGATAATTACACTTTCCTACCCAGCCGTATCTCCTTCCACTCCAGCATGTTTTAAGATCTGAAGTTAGTAGGTTAAAAAGTTGAGCACGAAAGACTAATCTAGTTTAAACTTGTCAGTTTCAGACACAGAGCAGGATCTTAAAATATATATGTGCGTTATTTTTCGGAACTATAGATCAGCTGTTTTCTCTTTGGTCTTGGACTTAATAAAAAAATTTTTTTCTGCTCTTTTTTTGCCTTAAGAATTTGGTCTTATTGAGCACTTTTAAAAAGTCAAAAAGGGACTACATATGACAGGCACTTTGGAGTAGAATGTATATATTTTGGTGGGGGCGGCAGACTAAGCCGAAAAGCTGGAGTTGAATCCCAGTCCCATACTGTAAGATCCATGAAGTACCGTGGAATCCAACAAAAAAGCGTAGATTCCGTTGTGCATCCCGGGGGAATGTAGTGAATGATACAGGACACAAGACTGTCTGTAAAAAGGAAAGCCTCCTCTAGGAGAGCTCCGGGAGAGCTGTGTGGCGGGGGAGCAGGCTGAGCGAATTGGTGGCATGATAGGTTTTCCCTAAAATAATGCATTAAATACAAACTGGGAAGGCTCAGCTGATCGCCGAGTTGTATTCTGTGCCCTGAAGCGCGAGCCTGTTGGTGGCCTGGGCAAGTGCTCCTGGAGCCTGGGCCCAGACGATGGCCTCAGTGTGGTGTGCAGGTTGGGGTCGTCCCTGAGTTGTGTTCACGTCTGCCCTAAGAAGCTGGGTGGTGACGCTTCAGGGCTTTCCCCCGCCCTCACTGAAAGGAGATGCACGAGGCGGAGGTGGAACTAAGAGAGCCCACGAGCTTCTGTCCCGAGTTTGAGTTACCGTGCTTCGCTGTCGCTTTGTCGGTGTGGTTCGAGCATTTCCTGGCTGAGCTCCCTGGGGGCAGCGTCTGTGGTCCTCACCTTTGTCCTCCTGGCGTGGAGCTGGCGTCTGGGTCACCGTGTCCTCCAGGACCGCGTGCTGGCCCTGAGCACACAGCTGTCCTTCCGTCTGCAGTGTTCGGCATGACCATCACCATCGGGCAGTCTATCGTGTACGTGATGACGGGGATGTACGGGGACCCGTCCGAGATGGGCGCCGGAGTCTGCCTGCTCATCACCATACAGGTAACGCTGGGCTGGCACCGAGGCTGAGGCACCCTCACACCTGCCCCGGCCAGACAGCAGAACTGAGGCAGGCCGAGAGAAGCTTCCTGAGAAGAGGCCCGGGCCCCGTGTTCCCTTCTGAGTTCACAGAGGAGCCTCCCACGGCAGGCGTGCCCTCTGCCTTCAGGGGTTCCCATCAGAGAAGCCAGCTCCCAAGGAAGGGCAGAGCCATGCTGTGGGAGCACTCATGCTGTGGGAGCACTCATGCTGTGGGAGCACTCATGCTGTGGGAGCACTCATGCGGTCTCTTTACGTGTCTGTACTTGTTTATTTTTATACTGACAGCTCTTTGTGGCTGGCCTGATTGTTCTGCTTCTGGACGAACTTCTGCAAAAGGGGTACGGCCTGGGCTCTGGGATCTCCCTGTTCATCGCCACAAACATCTGCGAGACCATCGTGTGGAAGGCGTTCAGCCCCACCACCGTGAACACCGGCCGAGGTGAGGCCCCGCGCCCGTGGCGGGTTCCGTGAGCAGCACGCGCGCCCCCATTTCAGGGGCGAGGTGCCCGTGGGTGGGGTTCCGTGAGCAGCACGCGCGTCCCCGTTTCAGGGAAGATCAGTTTTAGGTACATCGCTTCTGATTTTTCTGTGCGTGTATCTGTAAAGGTTTTGAAGATACAGGTTTTTGCTGACACCAATGTGTCAGTTGCATATTTCACCTAGAGAGCACATTGCAAACACTGGCCCCCCAGTACAGCCAGCCCCCCCTCACTCAGCACCGCCTGGCCATCACTGCATGGGCAGGGCAGCTCTCCCAGCAGGCCTTCCCTGGTGGACACCCAGGTGCTTCCAGCCTCTGCAAGGAGCAGCTTTGTAAAAGAGGCAGGGATGTGGGTGCTCACAAGCTGAGCTCAGATCCTGGCCGCACCCTTGGCTGCCAGGATGCTCGCGGCCGCCCTGAGCTCCACTCCGGCCACCGGGATGCCCGGGGCCGCCCTGAGCTCCACTCCGGCCACCGGGATGCCCAGGGCCACCCTGAGCTACTCCGGCCACCGGGATGCCCAGGGCCGCCCTGAGCTCCTCCGGCCACCAGGATGCCCAGGGCCCCCTGAGGTCCTCTCCGGCCACCAGCATGCTCGGGGCCGCCCTGAGCTCTCCTCCGGCCGCTAGCATGCCTGGGGCCGCCCTGAGCTGCCCCCTCTCCCCCACCGTAACAGGAATGGAGTTCGAGGGCGCCATCATCGCGCTGTTCCACCTGCTGGCCACCCGCACCGACAAGGTCCGAGCCCTGCGGGAGGCGTTCTACCGCCAGAACCTCCCCAACCTCATGAACCTCATCGCCACCATCTTTGTCTTTGCGGTGGTCATCTATTTCCAGGTGCGTCCAGAACCGGCCCTGGGGAGTCAGGGGGGCCTGCATCCCCGTGCCCACACCCCAGGGCGGCGTGAAGCACGCGTACCAGTGCCACGGGCAGCCGGCTTTTGACGGAGGGGCCCCGTGGGCTCACGGGAACCTGCCCGAACTAACGAGCTGAGGCAGCTCTGACGTTTCAGGTCTTAATTCAAGAGAAGTGAGAGTAAGCGCAGCCTCAGGCCTGCCGCTTACCCGGTGTGTAGGTGCCTGTGGCGCGGCTGCCTTGTCCTTGCGAGAGCTGTCAGCTCTTACGCGGTGAGTCTGCGTGACTTGCTTCTGGACAGGAGGCTCAGCTGCCTGTTGCTTTCCTGGAGTTGGACTCGTGTCTCGTCTTTGGTCAGTCGCTCTGTCCTGACACACAGGTGTTTATGCCACCAGGTGCTGAGGACTGAGCACGTCTGCTCCGTTAGCTGATGCTGGTTAATGACAAGCTAGCTCCTCGGGGTCTTGGGGTTTGATTGTTGAGGTTTTATTTTACATATTCTGAACTCTGTTCTAGGCACTGGGAGGTGGTTTAAAAAGAAAACAAAAACAAGTACATATAGGAAGCCCTTTTTATTTTCCAAGGGTTTCAGAGGGAAAGGTTGTATTCCTAGGAAAGTAGAGAAGCCAGGCTTTTCTGCAGTGAGTGAGGCATCCGAGAAGGGCGCTGTGGGTGTGGGGCCGCCGGGGCTGCCGTGGAAGCGGGGGCACGGCCAGCCGCTGATGGCACTTGGGGGTGTCCCACGATGGTGTCCCTGTGGCGCTGGGCCTCGTTTCCTGGCGGAGGCCCTGCTGTGCTTGGTGCATCTTAAGCAGCTTTTCTGGACCCTCCGTCCGTTTGCTCCTGAGTGTGGCGGGTGGGGCGGGGCGTGGAGGCCCGAGCGCGGGGTGAGAACCTGGCTCCTGCTTGGCTCCTCAGGGCTTCCGCGTCGACCTGCCCATCAAGTCGGCCCGGTACCGGGGCCAGTACAACACCTACCCCATCAAGCTCTTCTACACGTCCAACATCCCCATCATCCTGCAGTCCGCCCTCGTGTCCAACCTGTACGTCATCTCCCAGATGCTGTCCGCCCGCTTCAGTGGCAACCTGCTGGTCAGCCTGCTGGGCACCTGGTCTGTAAGTGCGGCGGCCCAGGAGCCCGTGAGGGGCCGGGCGCGGGTGAGGCTGTGGCTGGGCCATGCTGGCGCCGTGGGCCGTGCTCACGGCCAGCGTCGTTTCGCCTGCGATGCTCTCTAGTGCCTGGCACAGGCTCAGTGACGCTTCTTCTGGGTGGGACAGCTGCCCCGAGGGCCCCTCTCAGAGCTGTTTCTGTGCTGAGGTGGGGTGACGGGCGGCGCTCACCACTCCCCGAAATCCCCCCAGGACACCTCCTCCGGCGGGCCGGCGCGGGCCTACCCCGTGGGGGGCCTCTGCTACTACCTGTCCCCGCCCGAGTCGTTCGGCTCCGTCTTGGAAGACCCCGTCCACGCCGTGGTGTACATCGTGTTCATGCTGGGCTCCTGCGCCTTCTTCTCCAAGACGTGGATCGAGGTCTCGGGCTCCTCCGCCAAGGACGTGAGTAGGAGTTGCAGTCTCTGGGAGGTGGTTGATGCAGAACCAGCATCCTCGCTTGCGGCTGGAGTGAGGGGGCTTGGCTTGGCCCTCCTCCTGGGATGGGCCTGTGAACACACGTGGCAGTTAGTCCTTGCTAGGCCCAGTTCCAAAGCGTTAGCGACCGTGGCCGGACCCGGATAGATGAACCTGTGCTCGTCTGGGGAGCAGCAGGCAGAGCAGACTAGGCTTTCCCTCGCGCCTCCTGGGCGCGGTCTCACCGTGCGTGCGGGTGCCGGGGGCGCCTGCGTCTGATAGCACGCCAAGTGTCTGCCTGGGCCTGGACTCACGTCGTCCCCCCGGGTGGGCGTCACACAGGTTGCAAAGCAGCTGAAGGAGCAGCAGATGGTGATGCGGGGCCACCGAGAGACGTCCATGGTCCACGAGCTCAACCGGTGAGTGCCAGCCCCGAGGCCGATGGGGCCCCGTCTTCAGGCGTCCGGGAGCCCTCAGCCCCTCCCCGTGGGGGGGCCAGCCAGGCGCGGAGGCCAGTGCCTGTGGCGGATGGTGCGGTGAGGGTGCTGACCGAGGGCCCTCGCCGTGCTCCTGCGAGCCGGGTTCTCTGGCAGGGTTCTGTGGGGCTCTCCAGGAGGAGCGTGGGGGGTCGAGCGTCTCAGGGGCATCCAAGTGCAGGTGAGGTCAGAGAGGCCGGTGGAGGCCGCTAGGCGGGCCAGTGTGTGGAAGGCCTGTGCCAGAGGCCGCAACCGCCGGGCAGAGCGAGGGGGCTGGACTCAGAGGTGGGAGGGTGAGGAGGCTGCGGTGGTCTGCAGGCCTCTCCCCTCACGGTGGGGCTGCCCCTGGGCAGCAGGGTGGGCCATGGTGAGCGCCTTGGATTCTTAAGCCGGCTTATTTCCTCTCAGTCTCTCTCGGTGTGTGAATGAATGAACGTGACTGATTTCCTGTAGAGCTGTTCCCAGCATCGGGCTCTGTAGTCAGGCCCAGGTCTGTCCTGGGGACCACAGCTCGCTTGCCTCAACCACAGGAAGTCAATGTGGCTAATGCCAGGTCATTTTCTGATGCCTAACGGAGGCGGTGGGCAGTTTCGTTCATTCCTTTAAGAATTCCTGACGCCTCTAGGTTTATAGTGCTGTTCAGAAAAAATACAACGAAAAGTCGTAAGGAGACATTTTATGTCCCTGTCTTTAAAATCTTCTGTGACGTTTTCAATGTCTCAGTTTGGACTGGTCCTATTTCAGTAGCTGCCAGCGACTTGCGTGCCTGCTCAGCAGACAGCAAGCCCTAGTCTAGACCGTCAGGCTGCCTGAGCAGACGTAACCGTGCGGGGTCGTGGAGTGATCCTCAGGGCGTCGGGGTCCTCAGGCACAGTAAGCGGGTTGCTGCACAGCTGCTCCCGCGGCCTGGGTCAGGCCCGAGGACTCCGGACAGCCTGTGGCTGATGCGCGCCCCGCGCCCCTCCCCAGGTACATCCCCACGGCCGCGGCTTTCGGCGGGCTGTGCATCGGGGCCCTCTCGGTCCTGGCTGACTTCTTGGGCGCCATCGGGTCTGGAACCGGGATCCTGCTGGCGGTCACCATCATCTACCAGTACTTTGAGATCTTCGTGAAGGAGCAGAGCGAGGTCGGCAGCATGGGGGCCCTGCTGTTCTGAGCTGTGGCTCCCGGACCTGGCAGAGGCGGCCTGCCCCACCACAGCCGAGAGGGGACGGGGGAGCCGCGCTGCAGGAGCTCGTCTCAGGCGCTGCTGAGGCGCAAGGACTTCGGTTCAGTGTGTGTTTGAGTTTCATGTTCTTTTCATTCCACTTTGTAAAGTGCTAGAAATTTTCCAGTTTAAAATTCTGCTTTTCGCTCTGGCATTGGCGGCGGTCGTAGAAGTGGGTCTTGCCCAGCTGAGCGCCAGAGGCGGGCTGGGCTGCCAGCGGCCCCGGTGTCCACGTCACTTCTGTGTTAGCCTTTGCACCTTCTCAGCGTTGCCGGCGACCGCAGCAGTCTCGGCCGCCCCTCAAGGGAGCGTCTCGCTGGTTAGAAGCGCAAGCGTTGCAGCGTCTCTGTCTCGGGGCAGGAGGGCGGCCCCCGCAACAGGCTGTTTCCTGGGGCCTGAGGGCAGCTCGCCGGCGCGTGCCCCTCACAGTCCGGCCGGAACATCTGGTTTGAAACGGTTTCTCTGGAAGACAATCATTTTCCCTTTTGAAGTTAGTTTTTTAGGACACAGTCTCTTCCAAACTAGCGGGATGCATTTCCAGAAGAGCCTCCTGGCCCCTCTGTGTGTGTCTCTGCGGGCTGACCTGTGTCCTCGGTGGTGGAGCCGGGCTGGGATCCACAGCTCAGCAGCGCGCCGGGCTGAGCGCGGTCTGCTGTGCGGAGGACCCTGGGCTGCCAGCCGTCTGGTTGCCCTGGCCATCACCGAACTTGTCCGTGCTGCATCCGCCCCACCCGCCCCTCAAGAGGGGAGGAGCTGTGGCCGGCCCCACACACTACCTTCTAGGCTGAAGACTTCCCATTTATATTTTTTTAGAACATTTTCACTGTACTTAGGACCAAGCACAAGTGAAGTAAATGACGGGATGCCTCTGATCTCCACTGTCAGCAGAACTGCCCAGCAGAGAGGAGGTAGGCTCTAGATCCACGGTGACACCAGGGTCAGAGACATTGGGTTTTGCTAAGTTTCGCCCATGTTTGGTATAAAAAGACAATTATGCCTGAGACAAATTCTGATTGCAATAATAGGTGACCTAGATCTTAGGAATTACCACCTTCTCAAAGGCCTTTAGGGAAGCCCTTCTTGGGGGCCAGCAGAGTTAGGTAGCGCAGCCTGAGGGGTGCATCCTGCCCCTCGGAGACCAGACCCCACCAGCAGCGGGCACACGGTGCCTCTGAAGCACAGCCAGTAGACGTGCCAAGTTTGGTGCCCATCTGAGCCCAAGGGCCCCAGGCTCACTGGCTGTGCTGCCCAGGGAACAGACCAGCCGAGGGGCGAGCGGACTCGCCCAGCACCACCTGGCGAGTGGACAGCAGAGCCAGGATGGGCCCCGGCCTGTCCCCCTCGGCCAGGGCACCCACCACACCACACGTGGCCTTGTCCGACCCAGTCCTACGCGGAGACCTGACGCCCCGCAGCCCTGCTGCAGCCTCTGACCACGCACGGCTCGGGCGCCTGACCTGCAGTCACTGGTCATGGAGGCGGGCTGACCCCGACTTCCAGGGGACTGTCACTGTGGACGCCCAAGCGGCATAACTGAGATAAGGTGAATAAGAACAAATAAAGCCAACTTTTTACAAGCTGCCTGGTGGTAGTCTCTTGGTTTTCAGTTCTGTTGCTGAAGCCAGAGAGAGGAGGGCGTGGCCTTGGCAGCCTTCCAGGGCACAGGGCTGGTGTGAGACGTGAGTCCCTAGTTTTGCACGGGCTGCCCAGGGCTCCCCGTCGATGGGAACCTGGAAAGCTGCGTTGTCCGGGTGTCTGGTGCTGCGCGTGTGCGGGCCACTCCAGCCTCTCCAGGAACGGGCGGTGGACCAACTGCTATGAGCGTAGCAGCTTCCAGCACTTCAAGTCCAGGCCTTGGCTGTGGCACGTGTCCTTCCCCACCTGGTCGCTGACTGTTGCCTCCGCGGTCTCTGCTCTGCCCTGGACCCCCAGCACTGGGGCGGCGGTGGCTGCTCCCTGGAATGTGCCGTGCAGAAGAGTTTCCAGCAGTTTCCTTCGAGCTGACCAGGAGGTGTTTCCACAGTGATGTGAGCCCGTGTTGTGAGCTGTTGCTCTTGTCCAGACAAGGCCGCCACCCCAGGCCCTTCACGCCTGCCTCCTCAGGGGTCCCGGATGACACATGGACAGGGCCTTCCTCCTGAGCTGTCCACATGGAGCCCTGGCCCTGGTCTCATCTGGGAAACATTTCTGAGGGGGTGTGCCAGCAAGGCAGGTTGGACCCTGGTGGGGACGGGTGCTCGGGCCTGGCCTGCAGAAGCTGGCACTGAAGCATGAGAGGTGGGGTGCCCCATCACGACCCCCAGGAGCTCCATCAGAGGAGCTCCCCCAACTGGCGGAGCACAGCAGCCCTCCCCACCGGGCAATTGCGCTCTGCCTGTGGCGGAACAGAGCCCTGGAGACCCCTGCCCTCGCTCCCCACTCCGGGCCTTTCCTGGAGGGTGGGCTCTTCCCACCCACCTGAGAAGAAACGCCCCGGGAAGCTCCCGCAGGTGCCTCTGCTAGAGGCCTCTGCGGGGCAAGGAGAAAGGCCTGGGGAAGGCCACCACCCCTCCACGCAGGAGCCTCTTGGGGTGCGCCCAGCCAGCCTGCCTCAGGCCCACTGCCACCCCCCAACCCCTGCCTGCCCCACACCCTCCCCGGCCCAATCTCCTGAAGGCCTTCACTGGGCCAGCTCCCCACCAGGCTGAGTCCTCAGGAAGCGCAAGGGACATGGGTGGGCGTGTCCTGCCCAAGGGTCAGCAGAAGGCTCTGCACCCACCCACCACCTGCTGGTGCCGGGGTCCAGACAGTCCCATGGGGCCCCTTGGGCTGTGCCCCCAACTCCCCTGCCCCGAAACAGACCCGGGGCACGGGGGGTGGGCATCGCACTGCCCTGAGCAAATAAAAAAAGTGCAAAGGAATGGAGGCGAAAAATCTCCCTAATAAAAATGCTAGAGAGTAGAGGGTGGCTGACGGCAGGAGGCAAGGGAGACTTTTAAAATTGAAAGCCGGATTCAGTAAGGTTTCCGGATGCTTTTTTCCCCTTGGGACGCACGCTCCTTCCCTGCCCCTCCATGGGTTTGGTCTCCATCGCAGGGAACCAGCCAGGCTTGGCCGCCCCGGCGGGGGCGGGGCGGGGCGGCGGCGCTGTGCGCGGGCGCCGCGTGGGGGCGCTGTGGCCTCGCCGAGGCGCGGGGCGCGCGGCCGGCCGGCTGCAGACTCGGGAAGGGGGTAGGAGGGCCCGGTGCGAGCCCGGCTGCTGCTCGCCCCCGTCACCTCCTCGCGGAAGCCGCCCTACCGCCCCCGCAGCACCGGCCCGTGCTCCTCCCGGGCCGTATGCCGTCGGCTGTCTGGAGCCCGTACGCCCTCGCGCATGGGGCCAGGGGAGAATGCGGGCGATCGGGCCAGACTCCAGGTTTTCAGACGCCGGGCCGTGGGGAGAGGCTGGTGGCCCGCGGGCGGAGGCCGAACGGTGGTCCCCGCGCCCAGCCCTCGCGCAGGGCGGCGCACGCGTGTCCTGGGACCGCCAGCCCCGTGCGCGCGCGTGCGTCCCCGCACCGCCGCGTCCCCATTAATCACACGGCGACGGCGATGTCGAACGGGCGGTCGGCGGGCGCCCATCGGCGCATCTTATCGCGCCGGCCCAGCCGCCGCGCGCGCCGCCCATTGATCGCGCCGGCCGGGCCGGGGTCAGCGCGGGCCGGCGCCTGACAGCGCATCCATCGCCGCAGACGCGCGCTGACGGCGGCCCGGGCGGCACAGCCTGGCCATTAATCACCGCGCCTGCCGCGAGTGACGGCCAGGGTGACGGGGCCAGCCGGCGACAGCCAGCCCGGCGGCCGCCCCGGCACCCCTTCCCCGGGGCCTCCTGTCCCCAGGAAACGGAGGCAGGACAAGGACGGGATGAGTGGGCCCCGGTCTACTCTCAGCGGGCCCGTTTCCGGACGCCAAAGGGCCGGACTAGGCTGGGACAGAGCGGGAAACCAGCGCCCCCATCCCCGTTGCCCAGCCCTGCCTGCACCTCATTGAAGAGGGGGCCAGGGGGCAGCGAGGGCCGGCATACCCTTCCTGGAAGTAGTGGACATTAGGGGAAAGGCCCAGACCCCTGCCGGCTCTCTCCCCTCTCCAGCCTGTGGGCCTGACGGGTCCAGCTGCAGGGGACCTCCAGCCTTCCCAGGACGAGCTGTCCGGACCAGGAGGGGCAGGGCCCGGCGCCCAGCCACTAGAATCTGGCTCCTGTTGGATGAAGTGTGGCCTCCTCCTCCTCCAAGAGGGACAGGGGTCGGGACTCTTGACTGAATCTCAGTAAATGGAGTGCCTGATGCAGCCACGGCAGACCCCCCAAGTCCGCACACCAACCCATCTTCACAGGAAGAAACCAAAGCTCAAGAACCAGAGGGATCAAGGGCAAGGGTCAAAGACAACCCAAGCTGCACCCCTGCCTGCTGAGCCCCCCGGACCCCCGCTCCCGCCCACCTATCACCTCTGCCGGGACCCTCCAGGGCAGGCGCTGCTCGGCTGGCGCAGACGCTGTGGGGCACCTGTATCTCTTGCTCTCCTGGGCAACGCCTGCTGGGGTCTGAGGAGTGGGGGGCGGGTGGCGTCCAACAGGGAACGCACCCCCACCACTCAGGCGCTCCATTTTATTAGAAAGAGGGTTGAGAAAGGTCTGCTAGCCAAGAAGTCATCATCATCTGTTTAGTTCTAAAAACCAATATTCTCTAAGAACCTATCTTGGGGGTGTAACCTAAGAGGTGTGGTGGTGAAAAGACGTGGGCGGAGAAGATGGAAGCAGGGCCCTCCCTTTAAGAGCCCTTAGGCCCAGGGCCCTCACATGCATTCCTGGCCATTAGCACAGGAGCAGGGAGCTGGGATACAGGCAGCTCACCCATCGGGCTTGCTGGGAGGCACCCAGGACAGCCTGGGACCAGAGCGTGGAAGATTAGCCACTTCCTACCAACAGCCCCCTCCCTGCCTCACGCTAACATTACAACAGTTCTTCACGTTGGAGCTGAAATAGTGCAAAAAATGGGGCTGCTGTAATTGTTGGTAGATTATGTGTCAGCCAGATAAGATGTAACAAATATTTCCCTCCCCACCAGGGTCTGTTTCCCTCTTGGTAATGGATGGAGAAACTTCTCATAGTCGGCGAGGGATTGGTCGTAAAAACTTCGCCTGGAAGATTAATGTAATAATCACAAGCTTTGCTGGGAAAAATAGGAGGGAAATTAAACTAACCCAGCCTTCCTACCTGTCCAGACCTGTCTCCCTCACTGTGAGTGCCGACGGACGAGCAGACCATCTCTCTGGGCACCACCAAGGCCAGGAGACCTGGGGAGTGTGGACAGCGGGCAGTGAACACGCGCCCATCCTCCCCAGGGCTCGAGGGCCCACCCCCACAGCTCGGCACACTGAGGAGCACGGCCTCCAACCACCTGACGAATCGTCACTAGCTGGGCAGGGGACCCCCAGCCCACTCCCAGGGGGCTGCTGCGAGCATGCGGGAGGAGGCGCAGGCATCGCGACCCAGCAGGGCGAGCTGTTGCTGCATCTTCATCTTCGGTTCACGCTTCTGTGGGTCCAGCGCGCCTTAAGCTGGGAGACCAGAGACATGGGCGCGGACTCGGGGGAGAGGGTAGCCAGGTAAGGCCAGCGCACATGGCCCTGGCCTCAGGAAGCACCCCACCACCCCTCCCTGTGCCCACTTCCCTCACACCCCCCACCTCAGGACCCCCGTGCTGGGGAGCAGCAGGGCCCTCACAAGACCCATGCTGGCAGCGGGGCTTCGAGGACCCCGGCACTCCGCCTGCCCGCCTGGATTCCCGCTCAGCTCCGGTGACGGGGGTGCGTGCCGGCTGACTTACAGTGGTGCTGAGGATCCCCATCTCGGCGGGTGCCCTCTGGTGCACACAGAAGCACCCGAGACCCTGCCCGTGAGGCGCTGCTCCTGCACCGAGCACTGCCCCCGGTGGGCGCAGGGACAAGGGCCGGCCCGGCAGAGCGCGCCGTGGTCCTCCTGCCCGGCAAGGGCACCCAGGCGGCATCTGCCCACGCGCCGCGGGCCCGCCCTCCCTCCCAGGGCCTGACGAAAGACGTCGTCCCCGTGACGGGGGCATGGCTCAGGGACACAGGGTCCAACTGAAGGGATCCCAGTGGTCAAAGCTGAGGAACTTGGGCAACAAAATAACGTCATACTGGGTTATAACCCCAAAACATACAGTAAAAATCCCCAGTGGCTACGTCTCGGTGCTCCCAACACGGGGCCGTGTTCAAGCCCTGGCTGGGGAACTCCATGCCAAAACCAAGACCCAGTGCAGCCAAAGAAATTAAATAATAAAAGAAAAGCTCCAGAAGTCCGTCTCGACACAGAAGAGAACAGATGATCTCCGGGGCAAAGACACTCAGCCTCCAGGAGGTGAAGTGAAGGTGCCGCCCCCTGGGAGGGCTGGGCTTAGAGACGCCTTCCAAGGAGGACGGTGAGGAAGGCGGGCAGAGCAACCCGACGGCACGCCCGGGCCAGGGGGCCCACGCCAGCACAGCAGCCAGGAGCCCCGCCAGCGGGCACGCCCGACGGCCTGATGGAAACGCCCAGTGCTCTTCTCCTAGTGACCCTTAATCCCAGTTTAATCACGAGAAAAGCACCAAACCTGCCCCACTAAGGGCGCTATGACAGGGCACCTGACCAGCACTCCTTAAAACTGTCCGGGTCATCGGAGACGAGGCAGCCCCAGGTGTGACATGGGCGCCGGGTGGCTCCTGGGGTGGACAGCAGAGAGCTGACCGCCGAGGACATGCGCAGAGCCCAGGGCGTGCGCCGCGGGCTGAGTGCACACGACGTGCGTGGCGGCGAGGGGCTGGGCCGTCTTCGCAGCCCTCCAGCTCTCCAGCCGTTCCACAGCACAAAGGCCCCTTTTTAAACATCAGGGGTCAGATGCCATCATAACCTGTCAGGATTTATTAGAAACACACCAGCGGCAGGGTTCCTTCAAAGCAGCCACGGGAGGAGCTACGATAATTTACAGGAAGCATTTCCGTGCCGACCGCACCCGGGTGGGGACAGCACCCAGCGTGGCTGGGCCGGGGCCTGGCTGACCGCAGTCCCCGCGCAGAGGCCCTCGGTTGCCTCACTTCATGTACTTGTCCTGCTGGTCGGCCAGAATCTTGGCCGAGGACTTGGCGTCGTAGAAGAGCTCGCTGATCTCCTCCACGTGCTCCTTCTCGATGCCGTCCTTCCCGTTGATCTTGGCCAGCAGGTTGGCCGGGGTCAGCAGCTGCACGGCGTACCTAGAGCGGCCAGGGCGGGGGTGAGTCGGGGCCATGGGCAGGAGCCCTTGCCCATGCCAGCAGGAGTGCTCATGAGCCCCGGGAGCTTGTGCCAGCTGCTGCAGACGCAGCAGACAGGGACAGTGGTCACTTCCCAGAGAGCTGGACCTACCACCCCACCAGAGGAGCCAGAAGTCACGAACACGCCGTAAGCCCCGCCACCCGACTCTGTCACCGCCTGAAGTGCTCAGCAGGCGGCAGCCGCACTGTGGGGAAGGGCCCGCAACCTGGGGCGCACACAGTGGTGGGGAGCCAATGCCAGGGTCCAGACGGGGCGGGGCACACGGCGGGGAGAGGAGCACGTGCCCGAGAGCACACGCGCCATCTGGAGGCGAGCACGTCCAGCGCTTCTGCACGTACCGTGCCACCCAGCCAGCTGGCAGCTCTGCATCCCCCTTAGAAGTGAGGAGCCGACGCCAAGGGAACCAGGCTGGGCTAAGCACTAAGAAGCTGTGACTCACAGGAAGGGATCAGGACACCGAGGGGCACCATCCACAGCAACCGGCTTCTGGCCGCTGGGAGTAGTCAGGACAGCCGCCTGTCGGGCTCCTCCCCGCCCACCAGGCAGAGGCGCCGGGGCTGCAGGGGGCTGCCTGCCCCGCCCCCGTGTCCAGTCCTGCCCCCCTCCTGCACCCCAGGGGCCGCCGGGCAGGGGGCCCATCTCGGGACGGAGGACTTGCCGCCGCTCAGCTTTCCCAACACTGCCAGCGGGCCGTTCTGACCCTGGGCCAGGCCAGGCCCCCATCCAGACAGGGCCCGGGAGCCAGCTCACCTCAAGGTGGTCTTGGTTCCAATCTCCCCCAGGTGGTTCAGCGCTTCCTCACTGATGTTGATCCCCTCTGTCTGGGCTCGGATCTTAATGATCTTTGGGAGAAAAACTGTGATCAACAGTGGCCAACCTCAGCATTCTCGTGCCATCTCCTGAGACCATAGAGGCCCAACCCGGGTGGGCGGGGCAGAGCCTCCCGTGGGCACTGCAGGCCTCGCACCCCTGGGGGACGCAGCCACAGGACCACAGGAGGCAGCTGGTGCCTCCTCGCCTTGCCCCTCAGGGGCTCCCTCAGGGAAGCCAACCCCCCTCCCCAGGGCGGGCACCGCCACCTGTAAGGCAAGGAGAGGCGCCCTTTCTCTGCCTGACGTGATGGTTAAATACGTTTAAAAAGTTACTTTTAAAGATTCAGCAGCCCTCGTAACATCACTGGGTGACATCACATCTGTCAAGAGGAGGCTGGCGCACGTGCGCTGATGACCCCAGGGGCTGGCGGGAGGCAGGCTGGGCGGGGACGGCAGGGCGTGTGGCGCCGGGGCGCTGGCCGCGCAGCAGCACCAAGTGATAAGGGGCAGCGGGGTAATGATGCTGCGTGTTGTGTGCTGAGATAACTCGGGGACGTCGAGCCTTGTATAATACAGGAATTTTTCACTCTGGCAGCTTCGTAAACAAGATATCAAGAAGCCCTTGTTTAAATTAAAGCCATAAAGACGTACCCGGGACACAGCCATGGAGGCGGGAGAGACTGAGCCCAGGCTACAGCGTCACCAGGGCAGAGGGACCAGAGGGTCAGGAGCTGTCCGCAGGGAAGGCCCAGCTCGGAAGCAGGCCCGCAGACGTGAGTGGCGAGCGGGCAGGGGCACGGTGGATGGGGAGGCAGCCCCTCTGCAGTAAGCGGTGCCGCCAGGGCCAAGGGCCAGGCGCTGGCAGGAAGGTCTCAACTCAGACTTCTGTACGAAATGTCCTGAGCGCTAGAGTGCTGTCCACTCAAATATCTCACAGACGCTGCACTGGCCACGTCAAACGTCGGCTCAGCCGGGGGCTGCCAGGTGTGACCTCAGTCACAAGCATCTATGTGCAGCTGAGCAGGGACGTCACCAGACGGGCACGCGGACGGGGGAAAGCAGGGGCAGAAGGCTCCCGCCAAAGGACGCCCCTCTGGTAAACGCCCATCAGAGCAGGGCAGCTCTGCACTTTCGAGTAGAAAGAGCTTGTCACCAACAGCTGGATCTGCCACAAGAAGTCCCCGGGGCCTCGGGAACTCTAGGGAGATGTGGACACGGGGTCCTGGAGCCTGGTGGGGAGACCCCAGCCCGAGCGGCCGACACTGCAGGGTGTCAGGGATGCTGTGCTCTCGCTCTCTCTGGAGCAGGTCACAGCAATGCCAGGAGCTCCTGCTCCAGACCGCTCACCAGTGACAGTTCATAAATTAGATCTTTAATCATTTAATAACCTGCAAGGGATAGTTTATGAGGGTGTCGGCGCTGGTGGCAGAGTACACAAGTTACATCATTTTGTTTTTAAAAAACCCACCCAAGCTCCAGTAGAAGTGCTGAGACTGTCCCCTGAATGGCATGAGCAAAGTCAGGCTCGTCCTGGAGCTGGTCTGTCATCTCCTCGCCCAAGAGAAAGCCCAAGAAGAGGCCCCCCCGCTGAGCCTGCGGACCCTGGGGCAGCACGCATATGCGGGGTGGTGGTGGGGGGTGTGGGGGGGTAGGGCAGCATGCTCCGGGTGGAAAGGAAGCCACAGAGGTTGGCTGGCTGATCTTGCGATGCCAGCCTGGAGCCCTGCTCACTGAAAGCTGCTGAGGAGCCTGTGAGCAGCAGTCACTCCTCCCTGAGTTCCCGTGCTCTCCCTGGGGCCTCCCAGCGGCCCCGAGAGGAGGGAGCGCTTGTCCCGTGAGCAGAGGCGGAGGCCCACAGAGGACACCACACAGCCACGGAGCGCCGTGGGGCACAGGGCGCCGCCCTGGCCACAACGGTTGGGGTGAGGAAGGGGCCGGTGTCTCCTCTGCTTCTGCTTCTGCTCCTAGTCAGTGAAAGCCTTGGCTTCGACCCAGCATTTATCCAAGACCAAGAGACTCTCATGTGGGGACAAGGCCTCCAGCCGTGGACCCCATCTCCCACCCAGCTTGCTGCCGTCAACCACAACCACTGGGGTCCGATCCATGCTGTCACGCAGGGAGAGCTCTGGCTCTACACATCACGGGCCTCCTGGGCGCTAGTCAACAAGACACGCAGGGCCAGGCCAGACAGGCCACAGGCAGGTGGGGAGCTGCTACGCAGGGTCCAGGAGAGGCCCTCTGAGCTCCGAAAGGAGCGGCCTGCTGGCCAACTGCCACAGAGACTCCCTCCAGATGGGACATTTCTCACGGGGAGGAGGCTGGTGGCAGAGACTTCAGGTAAGGGGCTTCAGGATGAGACAGCCTGGGTCCCAGACCCAGTCCTGCCACAGATGGGCCATGCGAACCTGGACAAGCTAACCAGTCTACATCTCAGCACCCGCTCTTTAAGAACATCAGTAGTAACTGTCCGCCCTACCTGGAGTGACGGCATCGAATGACTCAGTACCCCATCTGAGTGCTCTGGAGGAGAGGGTCTGGCAGAGTCCCCCGGATGTCAGTGTGGCCCTGGGCCACTCCAGGTCCCCAGCCGTGGCCATACGCTGACCCACAGTGAGAGACCAATGCCCCATTGAGACTGTCTGGGGTCAGGTGGGCACAGCAGATGGCTGGGCCCCGCAGTGCACAGCCGGCTTTGTGTCCTGGAATCGCCACGCAGGGCTCAGCCAGCACAGGGGGAGAGGATGGCTTGGAAGGCCAGAAGGGACGGGGCTGCCAAGGCTGCGGGCATGTGGCTGCGGCTCCGACTCTGCACGGAGAGCTGGGGCTGCGCCCTGGGGACGAGGCCAGTCCCGCAGCCGTCACCTCTCCCGATTCAGCACAGGTGGAGCCGCCATGCAGGCCCTGACCTCAGTGCTCCCTGGGCACCTTTCCTGTGAGCCTCACTCCACGACCCCCACCCACACGCTCTCTGCTGGGACCTGGGCTCTGCCCGCAGGAGCCAGGCTGCTGTGGGCTCTGGTGGGCTGTCGCCTGGGCGGGCCCATCACTGAGTGGGCTCTGCCGCCTCTCTCAGAGCTGGGACCTCCTTACTGGCGGTCCTCCCGTTGTTTTTCCCACTGTCCCTGTCCGAAGGTTACCAGGCGGGATGGAGTAGAAGAGAGGACCGCCAGGACTCCCGGCAGCTGAGCCTCTGGGACACTAGAAGCAACGCCCCGTTGGCTCACGCGTCATTCAGGTGGGCCAAGGCTTGGGAGCACGGAGACACGCCCGCGGCAGGCAGCTCCGTGGGGAGCAGTGGGGGGCCAGGGCCACTCACGGGCACCGTCCTGCTCGGTGTCAGGGACCTGGAGGGCGAGCGAGGGCAGGGAGAAGGGGGTGGGGCTGCCCACCTGTTTCATCTCCTGCGGGGTGTACAGCATGGTCCGGATGATCATCACTCGGTCCAGAAGGTCGAGAGGGATGCCGTGAGGAGAGGTGACGTCCTCCGTGCCCCTGCAAGGCCGACAAGTTCCACGTCACTCAGGCCTCTCTGGACAGTGGAAACATGGCTGAGGCCCCGGTGATAACAGAGCAGCTAGTTCTCGTCCTGAGAGTCAGAAGCAGGACCGCAGAGGACACAGACTAACTCAGGTGCCATCAGAAACCGCGTCATTGTTTTTGCAAATATCAACACCACAGGAAACTGGGGGAGGAGGAGAAAAGCCAACTGGAATCACATAGAGACTGTTCGTACTGGCACCTGTCACGCCCTCTCGCGTTACCCGAAGTGTGTAGGTCCGTTTGGGTCGCTTCTGTCCCTGTTGTTTCAGTATTAACGGCCCAGGACGAGTCTCACTGGACCCACGCCGCTGGGCAGTCACACAGTGCTTCATAGTTGCTGTCATAACTAACGGTGTTTTAGGCACACTGCCGTGAACATTTCCTCAGCATCTCCCACAGAGCCAGACCCAGCCCTGAATATCTCCCTAAACATGAATGGGTGAACAGAGGACTATGTTCATTTCTGCAGCCACAAGAGCGATCTGGCCCCGCTACCCTGCAGCCAGCACGGAGCAGCCTAACAGCACGCTGCTTAAAGGCCCGGGAAAAGGAAGGCCTAACGCCTCATCTGAATTTGCCTTTCCTTGACTATTAACGAATCACGTGAATGCCTTCCCTTACGTTCCTTAGCTCTTTTATTTCTTTTGAGAACTGTCCAATCATATCCTTTGCCTGTCTCTCTCTCGAATCCTTAGCCAAACCAGTGAATGGCCACCCCACCGGGTTGAACAGCACCAGCTCCCAGTGGGCTGTGTGCCCGGCAGAAACGTGTGGCACACGTGCCAGGCTTCAGCCGTGTCTGGAAGCCCAGTGGGCTGAGCCGGGGGCTCCTGCCTCCACTTCTGGAAGCCACAGCAGCAGGCCCCCAATTCTGGCCTCCCCAACACTTAAAAATAACTAAAACGGCAAACTATGTTATGTGCATTTTACCACAATGAAAAAACTGTTAAATCTAATACATAAAAATAATTAAGACCTTTTCAAACAAAAAAGGAAGCAGACTAGTAGCAACTACAAAACATTAAGACATCATTAGAAAAAAATAAATCTTTTTCACCAACAAATATTTCTAAAAATAATAATAAAGAATTATAAAGATAAAATTCTATCATGATTAAAATCTTAGTACTTGGTATACCTGTAATTGTCATATTAAACAAAATAACCTTTAAAAACTACATTTAATATTCAGTTATTTAATTCTGTTTAGGCTATATGTTTCTCTTTTTAAAACCTATTTAGATATTCTCCTGGGAAAAGTTTAAAAGATCTCAATTCGCCATCCTAAAACATCCCCAATTTTACAACACTCATGATAAATTATCTTCATTCCAGAGATAGTAAATATAAAAAGTCTAGAGAAAAAAAGATTAGGGAAAAAACCACAAAAGAACAGAATTTATCAATATGTGTTAAAATTTTTTCTTTTGGTTTTGAGTCCATAAAACTAAAAATTTAAACAGAAAAAAACCCCCAAAAACCCTCTGCTTAAAAAATACTAAGCACTTCTCAGGAATTAAAGACCAAAGACTGTGGAAATGTATTCAAGCTCTAACTCTTAGGTACAAAGTTTCTTTCAGACAACGTATTAGAGAAAATGGTTTCTGGAACACACATGCTTCTGGATGGGGCTGGGGCCAAGTTCCCCAGGCCCCACTGGGCGGGTTCTGAGGTCAGGGCCACCCTCCCGTGCCTCTTTTTCCCTAGACGGCATGAGACGAAGAGGACTCTGGTCCTGAGCGCTCTCGGCCCAGCTCTCGGCCGGGTCGGCTCTGGCCGCGGGGCTCCCTCGGCAGGGGCGCCATCTGTCCAGGCTGGGCCTGTCTGCCCTCAGTCACACTGAATCCAGGCCCCACCAGAGCCAAGCCCAGAAAACACACACAGGGTCTGCGTGGCCAACACCAGACTCACCAGGCCAGGCGGCGTTTCCAGGTGCTGCCCAGGCGGCCAGGCCCTGGCTGGCCTGGACCTGGTCCAAGCTGCCTTCCCTTCAAGACCAGAAGACAGCTGTGACGGTGGCGAGCGGTGCTCTTAACAAGACAGCATTACAGGGGTTCAAAGAGGGGCTGCACGAGGCTGCCACCGGCATGGACAGCGTGCACACAGAGCCGCACCCTGGGCGAGAACGGCCGCCTGAGTGGGGCTGCCCCAGAGCCCACGGCACGGCTGGCGTACGAGCTCAGCGGGGACAGAGCTCCTCTGCAGAGGCGGGGCTCGGGTGCAGGTTGGTCTAGGCTCCGCACTCGCTTTGGCTGCTGCTCTGTGCTGAGACATTCACGGTCTTGGGGTCTCTCTTCAGATTCCCGCTCCCCCTGGGCCAGGAGCACGCAGTCTCCGGGCCCTGCCGCCCTCACCACTGTGTGGCAGGCTTGCAGAGGCCCTGCACCACCCCGTCGTGCCCCAGCACTGCTGGGAGCAGGCCCAACACGCAGGGCGTGCAGAACACGGCAGCCAACGACTGGGCACACCGGTGCTCACTCGGGCGCTGGAGGGGCGAGGCCTCTGGGCGCCCTTCCTTTTCTAAAGCTCTTCCTTGTTTTTGGCTGAGCTGGGTCTTGTTGCTGCGTGTGGGCTTTCTCTAGTTGCGCTGAGTGGGGGCTGCTCTCCAGCTCTCACTGCGGTGGCTTCCCCTGTTGAAGAGCATGTGCCCTTGGGCACGTCAGTAGCCACGCTGCACAGGCTCCGCTGTCCTGCAGCACGTGGGATCTTGCTGGACCACGGAAAGAGCCCATGTCCTTTGCACTGCAAGGCAGATTTTAACCACTGGACCGCCAGGAACGCCCCTGGGCTCCCTTCTTGAAGGTGGGCCTTGGGGATTGGGAGGGAGGTACCAGTGTGGCCCCAAGAAAAGGTTTGGGCCAGAAAGAAAGGACAGGATTCACTGTCAGAGGCCAGGGTTTCTCGTCCTATCTGTGGCCAGGGGCACACCATGCTGTCATTCTGGTTCCTCATCTGAAAAGTGAACTCACAACACACACCTCGGGGAACTCACGTGGGACGGAAGTCAACACAGGCCGTGTGGCTGAGGGCTGGCCCACCCGACCTTTCCTTTGCCCACTCCAACCAGATGACCAAGTCACACCCATGGGAACCCCAGTTACCACGAGGAAGCCCTCACATGCAGAAACAGAGTGACTGCTCGAGTGAAATCAAGCCACTCCGAGCGTTTCCCTCAGGATGAACAGGGCGCCCTCCTCCCCAACTCGACGGGTGGCGCGACGGGGTGATGTGACCCTGGAGACCCTGAGGAGCCTGGGGGCAGGGGGCAGGTACCTGATGACGCAGTTGCCTCGGTTGGACGCGAAGATGACGATGGGCGCGATGGAGGACTCGAGCGCGCGGTGCAGGTAGGTGAAGCACTCGATGTCCAGCATGTGGACCTCGTCCACGAACAGCACGCCCGGGACCAGCTCGGCCACGCCCTGGTCGATGTACTTGTTCACCACCTTGTTGATCTCCCCCCGGAGTTTATCTAGGAGTGGACGAGGGTGGCGGGCAGGGTCAGTGCCGTGGGGAGGCGATCGCCTTTCTCTTCACTCCCTCCGAATCCCACCCAAGCCCAGGTTTAGAGCTGGGCTTGAGTGCGAGCTGTGTGACCCCAGCATCAGGCTACAACCCCACTCCAGGCTTCAGTTTCATCTGAAATTGCGCTACTGTTGCCTAAAAGCAGAACCCTGGCACGCTCCCCTGAAGGTGTGTTAAGTTTGTACACGCTTGTCTTCACCAGGACGCACACTCCTGGTGTGGTCTGTCACACTCCCCACCGGGCCTTATTATCTCAAACCGGCCTGGAAGATGGGCAGTTTTCATATGCAAATTCCCCTGTGCTACACTGAGTAAATGACCCTTTCTCGTGGCCTGTGTGACAAAGCTTCCGTTAATTAACTTTCAATCAAGCGCCTAGAAGGAATAGGGTGCATTCAGAATCCTCTCTGGAGGAAAACCTGTGAAGAATGACAAGGTCTGAGGAGAGGTCCCATCTCAGAGCTCGAAGAGGGACGAGCATCTCAAAAGCTGAATAACTGTCCAAGGTCATGGTTTTCTTTCTCCAAACCAGCACCTGTACCATCAGCAGGGGGGAGCAGCCCACACACCCAACACCTTCCACCACAGCTAAGAGGCGGGGCTGGAGAGACCATGCTACGATAAGGACACTGCCCTGGGGGTTCACATCGTGCCACTGGCTGAAATTTGCAAGAAAACAGGTTTAACGTTGACAGTTTTCAAGTAACAAAGCTATCTGTGGTAATTCGGAAAAAGAGGAGCATACAGTTAGCAAGAGGAGCAAGTAAATCAGAGGCCCACAAGGGCCAGGCAGCCTGCAGCCTCACCCGGGGAGGCGGGCAGGGGCCACCAAGGCGGCGGGCGGTGCGCTGCTGGCGGGACGCGCCAACGACCGCCTGTCTCCCTCTCGGGATGCGCATGGGGCAGCCCCCGCTGTCAGGAGGGGCAGGATCCCACGCACCGCCAGGCTCCAGCCCCCAGCACTGCGTCTCGTCTCACCTGTGATCTCCGTCTTCTTGGGCTTCATGAGCTGGCCCATCATAGACAGGATGTCTTGTCCCCCCTGCACAAGAGAGGGCTCAGGAGTCAGTCTCGCTTCCTAAGGCAGCTGCAAACACCTCATCACCACCTCCGCCCGGGGCCCTCATCAACTGATCAAGTCAACAGGGGTCCTGAGAAGCAGAGACCCCGGCACCTGCACTGGGAACTCGGGGAGCTTCTCAGGACAGGACCTTTCAGAGGCCCCCCACCCTGCCAGCGTCTAGCAAACCCATCCCAGCCACGTCTCTTCCTGGTCCCGACTGCCTGCCTGACTCCACAGGGCTGCCAACCCTTCCCTGGGCACCTGACTCTCCAGGAATCACTTCGAGCCCACCTGCCGGGAATCACATCCTGCTTCCCAGGAAGCTCCAAGCCCGTCCCGCTGCCCCAGCCCCGTGGGGTGGCACTGACTCTGGGCCTGCATCCTCTCACCAGGCCTAGCGACCAGAGCCGCTCAGGGCCTGGAGCCTGACTGTGCAGCAGGCCGCCCCCCGGCAGGCTCTCCAGCTGCCAGCGCCTCCATGCAGGCAGCCAGAAGACAGCTCTCCACGGTCACCTGGGGCTGCCAGGCCCTACCGGGCACACAGGTGGTCCCTGAACGCACAGCAGTGAAAGGTGGCAAAAGCTTCCTGACCACTGAGGACATCTGATCCCCAGAGCAGCCCCGCCAGGTAGGAAATAGTATGCCCTCTTCTCAGAGGAGCAGAGAGAAAATCAGAGAGCCCTAAATCATAGAAAACCCGAAGACTCAAAGTGACCATTAGCTGAGCCAATCGGTGTCGGAGCAACGCAGTCCCTGAGCTGACTCGGGCGAGTGGCTCTCGCAGGCTGGTCTGGGACAGCTGCTGCACAGACCGAGCGGAGGTTCTTTAGCATTTTCTTGGCCAAGGCTCCAAGGGACAAAACACCCACAGATCAGATTTCAGGTTAGAAAGCCTGTTCCCTTGCTAGCGGGGATAGCCTCTTTTAGGACGAACAGGAAACCAGACCCAAAGACCACCAGCGGGGAAAGAGTCAGTCCTCTGAAGCGCACGTTCCCCAGAGACGGCAGAAAGTCATCCTGCGCTTCCCCACGTTTTATTAGTCAGGACACAAGCATCCATCTTCTACTCACATGAGGAGCAGGGGCAGCTCCAGCTCAAAGCTATAAAACTGGGGGTTCTGCTAGGCAGGGGGAAAACCGCTCTGTGAGGCTCTCTGACATCCTGCAAAGGGCTCAAAGAACACTCCTGCCCCCGCCACTCACACCCAGAGCATGCCAGGCCCGAGCCAGTGCTGGAGGGAAGCCAGGGAGAAGCTGGCAGCTCAGGCCGGAGGCTGGGCTGGGAGAAGGAGCAGTGTGCAGGAAGCCATCTGTGACTAGAGCATCTGAACTGGAACAAAGGAGCCCCTCGTCGCTCTTGGCAATGTTAATTGCTGAACATTACAGACAGAAAAGGACTGTCTGCCCTCAGAAGCGGCAAGACTGACAGCTTATCCAGGAGCCCCCAGCGCACAAAAGGAGCCGCGCTGGCAGGGCCAGCGGCCGGCGGCCCAGCAGGAGCGGGGGGCAGTACCTGGGGCCGTGCGTTGGCCACGTCCAAGTCGTGCAAGGTGACGTCCTGGATGATCTCCTTCTTCTTGTGCACGTCCCCCTTGGGCAGGGGGACGTACTCTTCGGCTTCAAGGTCAAATTCTGTGGCATAGGTGTCACACCTGCCCTGCCTCTACAGAGACAGAGAGAAGCCTGAGTGCCTGGTGAGGTCCACCGCCAAGTCCCCACGCCACTCAGCGAGATAAAAGTCTCCAGTCCCAACTGCGGCCAACAGCCGCCTTGACAAACTCCAAACGTGGCCTGGTCCCCTGCTGCCAAGAAGGCGCTATCTGCTCATCGCCGGGCTCCAAAAACCCAGCTGAGGACACCCGACACTTTCTCCCAGAATCTCCCCCTTGTTTTAACTGCATGCAATTCCCGATAAAGGGCAAATCCAGTAGATTAACTGGAGACGGAGGGGCTGCTCAGTCTCTTTTGTAGGTGGGTGATTTAGTGCACGATATGAAGTATTATGCTCATCCATTAAACAGTGAGGAACTCTGTACAGGACCCTGGAAATCAGATACTAATGCAGCATTCCTTTCCACATGCATATATCTTGGGAAGAAAATACCAAAGAGATAAAAGGAAGATTAAATACCCTGCACATTTCAATTTGGAAATGACTACCGCTATTTCACCTCCTCACTGTTCTCCCCTTCCAAACAGGTTTTAGTATTTTTCTAACAGACTGTCTGTTTTCATCACGAGGTTACAGAATGCAGATACAGGGAAGGCAAACTTGACTAAACATAAGGGGCAGCAGGCCCAGGGCCCCTCCCCACGCACCCCGGACCCCATGAAGAGAGAAGGCCCCACCCCGCCCCCGGGTCTCCTTGCGGTGTTACCTTCACGGCCCCACTGTTGGCTTCTATGTAAATCACATCTCCAGCTTCTACTCGCTCTTTTTGCAAACTTTCAAAAATGCTGGGGTCCAGCTTAAAAAAAGAAAACAAGTGAACCAGGGACCTATAATAGACATTACATTCTGACACACTGCCAGGCGCTTCCCGTGTGAGAGCTGAGGTAGTCAGTGACCACACGGAGAGGGGACGTGTGTGTGAGGACGTGTGAGGCGGGCTCTAGAGCCTGCGCGCCCCAGAGAGCAGGCAGGAGGGGGGCACCGAGGGAGACCCAAGCTCCTCCTTCCTTTTACTCCAGAGGCTGCAAACTGGCAAACGCAGCTCTAACCACTTACAGGTGGGGCCCACGGCCCTAACACCCCCTTTTGAGACTGCTCTCCCTGCGGCAATCCCTGGCCCTCCCCACCTCGGGCAGGGGCGGCAGTTTCTGCACCAGAAGCAGGGACAGAACCTGTGTACTCTCCACAATTGCCCTTCAGCGGGCCTGTGGTTTAGACGAGGCTCTCTGAGCTTCACTTTCTTCACCCACATGACAGCACCCAGGCTAATCACATCACAGATGCGATTCATTCAAAGGAAACATAAAACCAGGATCTCTCTGAAGCCAGTGGACTCAAATCCCAGTGTCTGCTCCTTGGGCCCAACTGCTTCTATCTCCAGAAGGAAAAGCAGCACATCTGGGAAAAGCTGCCTTCTCCAGATCGTCCAGACTCGGGCCACCTGGGTGATCGATATTCTGGGAGAGCATCTTTTATAAGGAGTCTTTATTTAGAAACGTTTCTCTCTGTTGAACTTCAAGGGGAGCTGTTACTCTCAACTGTAAAACAAAACTAGAATAAAAACTTACCAGGACTCAGTAGGAAAAGCCACACATAAAAGCACACATGTTGTGTGATCCTATTTTTATGAAGTGTTCAGAAAAGGCAAAGATACAGAGACAAAGTGGACTAGAGGCTGCCAGGGCCTGGGGGTGGGATGGGAAGTTACTGCAGATAGGCATGAGGTTTCTTTCTGGAGTAACGAAAATGTCCTAAAATTGGACTGTGATGATAGCTACGCCACTCTGTAAACCGATTAAAAGTCCTTGAGTCGCGCACTTAAAATGGGTGAGTTTTACTTACAGTGAGACCTCAATGAAGTTGTTACAAACAGTACCACAGGAGCCCAGGCCCACCCTCCTGGACCACCGCCCGACTGAGGCTGGTGCGTGGTGGGCCCGAACGGGGCTGGGACAAGGGCGGCACTCCACAAAGGCAGAGGCCTGGCCTTCGCCCTGAAACATCGTCTCCCCAAACAGCCTGCGCAGATACTCAATGTGGCAGGAAGTTCTCGTTGTGAAAGCAAAACATTCATCCTCTTGTTATTTTCTTACAGAAATTGTGCCAAACAGCTTTATGGATAACTGAAATTTAAACTGTATACCTTATGTTATCTATCCTACATTCGATAGTACACGTTCTGTTTTTCTTTTTTTGGCATCACGCATTTTTGTATCAGTTAATTTCCCAAATGAATTGACTAAAGATGTAATTACTGGAAAGGTGGCAGATCCTGCTAAGAAATGTAATTAATACAGAATGGGAGAGATGAGGGGGAGGTTTAAGAGAGATACTTGCAGAGGCAAGCTCCTGAGATGGAAACCCTGTTAGGACAAAGAAGAATGGTCCTTTGGAGAGGCGACGTTTTTATGATCTCCATAAAGCAGTGACCAAGACACCACCTTACAAAGTCAAAGAAAGATAAAATCGCAGAGGAAGGCAAAGATGGAGACGTTATATGGTCAACCTGCTGCAGTCTACAGATAGGGAGATGGAGCCCCAGAGAGCTCAACTGACGCCTAAGGGTCCCACAGCAAGTTACAGTGCAGACAGCAGTCAGTGGGACTTGGAGAATCCGCCCCACCACTGACTAGCTGTGCGATCCGAGGGTAAACGCTTAGCCTCCTCGTGTGCCTCAGAGCTCTTTATCTATAAAATAAGGGAAATCACACACACACAGATTTGTTGATGCACTCAGCCCAGGGCTTGACACATACAGTGAATAAGTGCCGTGAAGAAGAGGCTATTCCTTATTTTAATAAGGCAAAGCCACAATCAGATTGTTCCATTTCACAACATCAGCAGCTGCCACTTCCCACTGGCCTGTGGTGTCACACACTCTCAGTCACTTCCCACTTTCAAACCCAGTCGTTATCTTACACTACAGTCTCCTCAAGGCTTACGGGACAGGGGTGGGAGGTTCACCCAGGACCTTCACCACTGCCACCACCACACTTTCCACAGAGCCCTGGGCCTAAGCAGAACTGACCAGTGAAGCCATCACGGTTTCAAGGTCCCAACACACAAAAGGGCCTGCAGCCGGGACTCCGCACCAGGCCCCTCGAGATGGCTCCGTCACGGCTCTTCAGCCCTCACCAGATCGCTCAGTGCTGCTTCTCCTGTGAGCGCCAGTCAGCGGCCAGGCCCGAGACACGCGGTCCCCTGGCGGGACGCAGGGTGGCACCACGCAGCTCAGTCCTGACACACACGATTTCCTCGGCGCCAACGAGCCGGAGCCGTCCTCACCGAGTCGTCTGCGTGCCGGCCCTGCCCACAGGTGCTGTCTGCGGCCCTGCACAGACGCGCTCACACAGGGAGGCGCCTCAGCAGAGCAGCGCCCACAGGCACGCGCTCACCTTCAGCTGCTTGGTCCCCTTGGCCGTCTTGAGCCCAATGATCACGTGGCTGATGGTCTTGCCGTAGCCCCCCATGGGATTCTCCGTCTCACACGGGGTGAGCTCCGTGACCTCTCCTTCGTACACCTCCTTGGTCTCCTTTATCCGAAGCCCTGAAGAGAGATGACAGAAGAAACCCTGGTGAGAGACTCGACGCCCGCCCTCCCACTTTTCCAACAGTCTTTTTAGCCATAAAACCTCCACGTTATAAGAACCAACGAGTCAGCCTCGCTCACACACAGTCCTGGGGAGGGAAGCACTGCGCAGACGCAGCCCCAGGGGTGAGGTGAAGGGCCCGTCCCTCTCCAGGGAACCGAGGACTGGATCCGAGGCTCCGGGACCCCTCTCCTCCGACCGCACTACAGGGCCGACTCGCTGACAGCGTTTCCCATGGAACCTGCCCCGTCCTTCCCCTCCAGTCAACGTGTGCCTCCAGAACCCCTCGCTCCGTTCTGCCAGCCCTTGAGTGTGGCCTCCCCGTCTCTATCCAGCTTATACTTTGCCCAAAGGTAAAAACAGAAACATAAGGGAAACACAGACTCGAACGAAGATACGTGCCAACGAGTCTACCATACAGACCTTTACCTGTATCCTGATGCCACAACAACACTATAAAAGAAAACATCATGACACTTACGGGACAACGTGAGATTTAAACAGGAACTACATACGTGCTGATATTTAAGAATGTACTGTTAATTTCCTCTAGGGGTGAAAATGGCATTTTTAAGTCCTTATTTTCCAGAGATTCACACAAATATTATAGGTCAGAAAGCAGGTCTGCAATCAGATGGGGCTACGGGGAGCCTTCCTATCACTTGACTACTTTTCTTGGCTACTTGATACATTCCAAAATAAAAATTTTAATAAAAGAAACAACAATGAAATACTACTTTACAACCTCCAGAATCACTAAAATTAGAAAGACGGGCAACACCAAGAGTTGGTAAGGATGCAGGACACTGCTGGTGGGAGTGTGAGCTGGTTTAGAAGTAATGTACTGTTTATTACCTCCTCAAGTTGAACACATGAATATCTGTGACCCTCCAATTCAACTCCAAGGTTATACTCTCAAGGCTGCGGTGCACATGTGCATGCAAGGACACAGCCAGCAATGGTCACCCAATGTCATTCTTACTCGCCAAACACTGGCAATGTTTCCCCACGTCTGCCGCCTGCACTGTGATGTATCCATACAAACAAATATCACGGAGCAATGAAAAACGGTTGTGGCTACTCGCAGCAATAGGAATGAATCTCAGAAGCGGAAGGAGAGCTGCCCCTATGCGGATGCTCTGGGGCACTGGCGATCATCTCTCTCTTGACTGGGAGCTAGTTTCATGGTTTTTCAACTTAAAACAACCCACCGAGACACAGAGCGATGTTCCGTGCATTCTTCTGTATGTATGCACCAGACTACCAAGTCACTTAAAAAAAAAGCCCAAGTAAGCACTGGGGCTTCCCTTGTGCCTCAGTTGGTAAAGAACCTCCCGCAATTCGGGAAACCCGGGTTGGATCCCTGGGTCGGGAAGACCCCCTGGAGAAGGGAGAGGCTCCCCACTCCAGTATTCTGACCTGGAGAATTCCATGGACTATACGGTCCATGGAGTCGAGAAGAGTTGTACACGACTGAGCGACTTTGACTTCACTTCAAGTAAATAACAGCAGCAGGACCAGGCGCAGGAAGAACGCTGCCAGCTGAAGCTGAGAGGAGGCAGCTCCAGATTTCTGCTGTGTCCAGTCACGTGCTCAGCCTGCAGACTCACTGATCCCCCCTGATTGCATTCCGGATTTCGGGGGGCGGGCCCTGTCATCACTATGAGGTTAAAGCTCCCCAGATGATCACAACATACAAGCCCAGCTGAGACACTCATCTACAGAATGAACCAAGGACTCTGCTCTGCTCACGGCATGGAGACATCAGCTGGTGAGGCGGGAAGCCCTGTGGTGGCTGGGTGCCTCACCATCAGCTTCTCTGTCCTGACCTCCTCTGTCCGCACTGCGGGCCTGTGGTGTCTCGGACTCTCGGTCACTGCCCACTCTCAATCCCAGCCATTATCACTGGCTTGGTTTCCTTCTTTGCCCAGAAACCCAATCAGGACAAAGACTCAAATATTAGGGTTAGGGAACAGTTTTACTCTCCTTCACTCCACCTGACCGACTACAAACGGAAGTCTTAGGGTAGCCCCAAAGGAGAGGCTGCACTTCCTTTCTACCGCACCCAATGCCTAGTTCCTAAGAATGAAGACAAAAGTTTTCCAAACGACATGAATGCACCAGAAGATTGTGACAAGATGGAAATTTCTATACTTTAAAAATGAACTTTGATATATTTTTTTTTAAATCAAACCTTATAGCCCACAGAGACAAGCTCCTTCAAATGGAAGGCTTCCTTCTATTTCCTGGCAGACAGCGGTGACACGAGATTCCTGAGTGGGGAAGAAAGGCATTCCCGTCTCTCACTAGCCCTGCATTTGTTTAGAAGTTGCTCTGTGCTGACAAGCAGGCAGGGGACGTGTGGACGGACAATGAGACCGGCTGTTAGCCAGGAAAGGGGCCGGGCTGGCGCGCTCTCTGGCAACGACGTCGGGAACGACACAGGTTTCAACTGCTGGCTCAGGTTTCTGAATCCCTGACAGGGATCTTCATCACGTCGAGGAAGCAGCACAGACTCCTTGCTTTTTATTTCTGGTCGGCTTACTGCTTCCTCCCCACCCGCTCTGCCACTTCACAGGAACTCAAAGGCAGAGGAAGACACACAGGGCTCCCTTTTGAAGGCAGTCAATGGCCTGCCTTTCTATTCTGGGGCAGGGTCAAGAAATTCCTCTTCACCTTGCTGCCATCAAAAGAATCACATTGTCCCCTCACCTCAAAAATGACAGATGCTCAGGAAATTTATCTTCAGTTTTCTCAAATTTTAAGGCATTTAAATTAACTTAAAGCAATTCAGACATACGCATTCGTGTAAAGGTGAGCTTTGTCATCTTTTACCAATTTCAGAAAATCATTTTCTAAATAAATAAAAATATATTTTAAAAGCACTCAGGTAACTGGAACTGATTGTAGCATCTTACTTTTTATCTCATCAGCTACTGAGTTAAATAAAATCTCTGGCACATGTTCCTCAAATTCCTGAAAAGTACTCAGGAAGAAGTTAAACCAGAAAGAGGGTCTTGTGAGCCATTTCCACTGTTATTCCAGAGAGAGCACAACATGTAATAACAGGAACTGGACCTTACAAAGATAAAAGCTGTAAGGAAGCAAGACACAGCACCTAAAGTGAATTCTGTCCAGAGAAAGTTTATAAATGGGGCAAAACTAAGCCGCACTGCCCGCAACACACAGGGGTGTACAGGGCTGCGACGCTCAGAGGCCACTGCCACGGCTCTCACGCCCTATGGGGACGTGTGGGAGGCGAGGGGCTGTGCCTGGGAGAGCATGAGCCATGTCTGATGCTCTGTACCCTGAGTGAACGGTGGCTGTGTGAGCATCTACTTCATTACTGTTAAAAATAGGTGTTTTTACACTTTCCTATGTGTATGTTATCTTGGTCATGAAGATCTTTTTTGTACAGTTCTTCTGTGTATGCTTGCCACCTCTTCTTAATATCTTCTGCTTCTGTTAGGTCCATACCATTTCTGTCCTTGATCGAGCCCATCTTTACATGAAATGTTCCCTTGGTATCTCTAATTTTCTTGAAGAGATCTCTAGTCTTTCCCATTCTGTTGTTTTCCTCTATTTCTTTGCAATGATCGCTGAGGAAGGCTTTCTTATCTCTCCTTGCTATTCTTTGGAACTCTGCATTCAGATGTTTATATCTTTCTTTTTCTCCTTTGCTTTTTGCTTCTCTTCTTTTCACAGCTATTTGTAAGGCCTCCCCAGACAGCCATTTTGCTTTTTTGTATTTCTTTTCCATGGGGAAACTCCAGTACTTTGGCCACCTCATGCGAAGAGCTGACTCATTGGAAAAGACTCTGATGCTGGGAGGGATTGGGGGCAGGAGGAGAAGGGGACGACAGAGGATGAGATGGCTGGATGGCATCACTGACTCGAGGGACGTGAGTCTGAGTGAACTCCGGGAGATGGTGATGGACAGGGAGGCCTGGCGTGCTGTGATTCACGGGGTCATGAAGAGTCGGACACGACTGAGCGACTGACCTGAACTGATGTGTATATTTCCATTTAAAATAGGTACATAAAAAATCCAGTGTTTCGGGGTAAAAAAATATTTTCAGTCAGAATATTTTGCAGTTTGACAAAATCTAGAACTTAGCCTGCTTTGCTGGGACCCCCATGGCTGTGCAGAAATGAAAGCTTTTCTCATTTTACAGGACATATCCCAATTTCCAAACACTGGAAATTCATTCGAGAGTTATTAAAACACTGTGTAAACCAAACGACATCTATCAATCAGACACGGCCCTGAGATGCAGAAGCCTCTGCTTCCTTCTACCCGCTTCCAAGAGCACCCCTCCTCCCATTCGGAGAAACAGCACCGAGCGCCCCCGCCATGGGCCGGGAACCAGGGCGCGCTGGGGAACGGGGTCCGTGCGCCCGCAGCGACACTCAAGGCCCTGCTTCCCACACTTCCCCTCCACCGCAAACGGCGGCACCCGGCGAGCACCCCACTTCCCCTCTCTTCCAGCCCCACGTCTAATCGTTCAGGAAATTTCATCACTCCACCATCCAGCTGGACCCAGGAGCCAGCCCTTTCTTTCTACCTCCACCGGGCTGGTCCACAGCCCACCACCTCTCGCTTAGGCCCCTCACCAGCTCCTTGCTTCGGCTCTCACTCTCCATCCCAGCCAGAGGGACTCCCGTGAACCCCAAACCACTCTTCAGCTGCTTCTCTTTTCACTCAGCATGATTTGCAAAAGCCCTATTCAACATACCCTTAAACTAGACGCTAGATTCTTGAGGAAAGAATTCTGGGCTTAGACAAGCCCATTCTTTCTTAAACTTTGAAGAAAACTTCTTGACGTTTTCTAGTAAGTGTCCCTCTTGAGAACACTTACCTTGCTTTGACAACCACAGGGACTACACAAGGACACAGGTGCTCTGACAAGTGCTCATCACCCGTTACCCAACAAGTGCACCCTAGAGAGAGACGCAGGTCTGAGGGGGACTAAGATTTCTCCAGACCCAGACCCGCAGGCATGGGGCCAGGACAATGCCCCCGAAGTCCTGGCTGGAATGAGGGACATTTCAGAAGAGCAGTCACCTTCTGCTCGCTGTATGGAGTCAGAGCACGGGCCCCAGGGTCAGACAGGTGTAGGCTCAGACTATGGTTCTGCGCTACTTGCTAGGTAGATCACCAAAGGCAAGTTATCTAACTTCATGAGACTCTGCTTTGTCAGATGCAAAATGCAGAGCACGTCCTCCTGGGCAGGAAAAGGCCACGGTCAGTAGAGGGCCTGACACGCTACGAGCCTTCAGCACGGGAGCCAGGCCCCGCGAGGTCGGCAGCACTGCCTCGAGGCTCCGCAGCCCCACAGCCCCTGGCTCGCTGACCGGCTGGGCACGCAGGCCCGGCTCTCCCACGGCCCGGCGCTCCCACGGCCCGGCGCACAGAGCTGCTGGCTCAGGGCCAAAGCCTTCGCCGCGGCCGTCACCTCCGAAAGCACAGGAAGGCTGCCAAGAGAGTCCACTGCCAGTGAAACCCCAAACCAGGGCTGGGGCCCGCGTCTGCTGGTTGCTAAAGCACTTTCTAGAACAACTGGGGTTGTGTTTCATTGCAAAGATAACGCTAACGGCGCCAAAAGAAAAAGAGCAGCGCCACCCGCACACGTCCCAGAGGCGTTTTCGCAGGAGGAGGCCGGTGAGGACGAGGCTCGGCGGGCGCGGGAGGGTACTCACCAATGGCCCTGCGGAAGTTCTCCATCAGCACTTCCGTCTTCTTGATCTCCGTGGAGTATACTTCACTCCCCACCATCGGGCAGAAGGGGACCTTACTCCCCAGCTCCTGAGCAATAGCCAGAGCTAGAGCCGTCTACACAGAAAGCAAAGAAATGCGCTTGTTTCACATTCTTGAAATACAGTGATTCGGGAACATATGCTACAAACAGAAATTATTAACTAGGAACTGAAATTCCAGTCCCTTTAGTTTTAATACCGTTTGCACGTTTCACAATAAACATTTGATGACTCTTGTGGACAATTTCTAATGTGAGCGGCATCTCCAACGGTCCCTGTCATCACAATGGCTGTCACGACTGAGACTCGGCCAGAACAGGTCTAGCTCCCGATGCTGCACACGCCCCTCCCGCTAGCCCTGTGAGCTGAACACCACTGCTCTCCTCATTTCACAAATGAGGAAGCTGAGACACAGATTAAATAACTCGTCCTTGGTACCGTAATCTAGAAAATGGCAGAGTGGGGCCTCAAACTCTGGCAGCAGGGTTCCAGAGATCATGTTCCCATCAGAATCAGCAGAGGCTTCCCAAACTGTTCCCTCAACGTCGAAACACAGTGCTGACCACGTCGCAGTAGAACAGCTCTGCTGGGTCTCTGAGATACTGCTTTCTATCTTTACAGACTCAGGAAACCATCAACTACAGCCCATCAAAAATCAGTAATCACGGAACAAATGACTGGAGGCCCACTTTATGCGGAGTGGCCCACAAATCGGGAAGAGTGACACCCAGGCTGGGATCCTGAGGCTACGAGTTGGTGCAGTCACACTTGAACACGCCCATAGGAACTACAAAGTGACTTTCGCTAAAATAACTACAGCTGCCGAACAGACGAGGACTTAACAGATAGATGCATGACCAAACGTCCCGTACGGAGAGCCAGAACCGCTTTCAGCTGGCCTTAACTCCGACACAAAAGCCCAGTGAGGTCAGCTCCAAGGTGCACAGGCTAAGACAAGAAGCTTGCTGCTACAGAATGACGTGGATCTCTGAGACAGTTGTAATTCCTCTTCTGTTCACTGCTGATGGTTTAATCTTCAGTGTGACCCCAAGCACATGGGCCAGCCACGTGCCTGACTTTCTCATCAGTCAAATCAAATTCCTGGGTTAGTCACTGGCAGCAAGCTGATTGCCCACAGACTGCTCCTATTTTGGCCTGCAGAGTCTCAGGTGTATTTTTCAACTTAGTTGTTGCGCATGCTTGGACGTAGGGAAATTTCACAGAAGAATACAGTCATTTAGCTTCTTCTGAGAAGCAAGAAGCTCTGGCCACAACGGGCCCCAGTGGCCACACGGCTGTGCTGAGAGTGGACACCCAGGCAGCTGCCCCCAGCGAGGCTCACACTAGCTCCTGGGCGCTTCCTCAGCCCACTGCCCACGTGAGCA